>NW_021703778.1:36926405-37294549 GCF_005190385.1 Monodon monoceros | reverse complement strand
GAAGGGAAGGAGGGAGCAAGCGAGCGAAAGAGGGCGAGAGCGAGGAGAGCGCGCGAATGAGAGAGAGAGAAAGGGAGGGAGAGAGAGAGAGAGAGAGAAGCAAAAATGAAAGGAAAGCGCGGCGGCGGCGGCGGGGCGGGAGGCCCGGAGGCGGCGGCGGCGGCGGCTCGCGGGCCCGCACGTGGGTATCCCGGCGCCTAGTACGCTCCCCCCGCCGCCCGCCCGGGACTCAAAGTTTCACCCCCTCGCCGCGCCGCCCCGCCGCTGCCCACAAACTTTATTCTCCCGGCGGGTGGGGTTGCTGCGCGTCCCCGCCGTCCGGGGTGGGGGAGGGCTGGGCGCGCCGCCGGGGTGTCGGGGGCGCCCCCGGGGCAGCAGGCCGCCGCACGCCCCGCTCTCCGGGGCGGGGACCTGTTGAAGGCGCTCGCCGGCCGGCTGGGTCTCCACGGCCTGTCCTTAGCCTCCTCAGTCTCAGTTCCCCTTCCTTGTCGCCCACTCTCTCCGTCTCCTCGCGGTCATTTTCCTAATTGGACAGAGCTGTGGGGTGTGATCGCCGGCGTCAGATTAGTGGCCCCGAGGCTGCCAGGTGGGCGCGGGGACTCGGGGGCCAACGGGACAGCCCCCGCCAGCGTGCAGAGCCCACAGATCCGGTCCTCGTGCCACCGCCCCCCTGACCGCGGACTTGCTAACTAGTGCGTATCGGTTTTTTTTCCAACTTGCCTTTTAAGATGACTTTTATGGTGGCTGCAACTGCTTCCCTCCAGTCTGAGCAGTAGTTTGGGAAGATTTAAGAGGCCAGGGAGGTGCTTGCGTAGGTTTTAACTAACCCGAAACGATCATTAATGTATCTCTGAGCTCTGCGATGGTTCGGGCAAGGCGTAGCCGCAGCCCGGTGCGTCTTTACAGGGTCACTACGAGGTGCTGGCCCTTCCCGGCCTGAGAGGTCCAATGAGGGACTGTCCTCGTGGCCCACCCTAGAGCAGCGGACCGAGCGCCCTAACTGCTAAGGGCACCCAGAGCGCCTTTATTTCTGTGCAAAATGGAAACTCCCAGCAGGTGTAGACCTGGAGGGGACATAACCAGTTCCGGTGGGCGCCTGGGAAACTCACAAGATTCCCACATAGGTGTGCGGAGAGGGACTTTGAACCTTGGGGGTCACCCAGCCAACTTTGAAGCTGCTCTTTCAGTCCTGCCTTTGTACACGTGTAAGTAAAAACAGTCAAAGTTCATTTCTTCCAAGTAGAGGGCCTGGAGCCTGCATCCCTGTTTTGCCCTCACCAGGGGCCTTCAAAGGACCCGCCGGGCCAGGTGGGGGAGGGGAAGTAAACCACCCCTAATTGTCTTTAGACTTTAGAAAATGTATTCTTAGTGTTTGTGATCAAAGCCATGGGCCTGTCTGGTTTTGATTTTTGAGACTTAGTATGGCTGTCCCTTTCTCGTTTGTTTTAAAGCGAATGTTATTTTCTAGAGCTCTCATGGTGGTTTTGTCAGCTGGCCCTCGAACCTCGCGTTGCTCTGTGCCAGGCACCTGCCAGTCTGGGAACAGGACCTCTAATTGGTCACCTGTAGTTCTAGCCGCACTAGTGCTCCACTAACCTGAAGGACCCGGCTTTCTTGCATGAGGGCAGTGGGGGTAGGGCTGCTTTCTTTAGGGTAGGGGGAGTTGGCCATTTGGGTCACATTTTTCTTTCCTCCAGGCTCACCTGGTTGCCTGTATGCCCATGGAGGCAGATGCAGTGAGTTGCAGTGGGAGCAGAGGTTCACTCTTCTCAGAGCGGATTCCCGGGTGAGTCCTTGTCCTGTGGTGTGTGGCCAGCCGGCCATTTGTTTTACACTTGGGTCGCTTCCGTTCTAACGAGGCATTTTCTACCAGGGAGACTAATTTTAGGCTCCCTGTCTAGAGACAAGGAGATGGACATGGTCTGGAATGGTTTTTTGAGTTGGAGGAAGGGAGACTAATGGGCCCACCGGAGATTTTGCATGCCTTCTGTTTTGGGTTTGCCTTGTGGCCCAGGGATATTTCTATCAGAGTTGTGCTTGGAAAGCTCAGGTTTGAAGTTAGAAGGGAGTAAATAAGTAAAGGAGTAGTTGGGTGCATCTCAGGATGCTGTCCACAGGCTCCTCATCGGCTTGCTCACTCCCTGGATCTGAGGGCAGGGGCTCATTTTGTTGAATTAAGGAATCTGTGAATCTGCTGTGTCTCATGTTAATGGTGGTTGATCCCAGCCCTTAGACTGCAAAACTGGAAGAGGACCTTAGAGGTTGTCTGAAGAAAGTGAGGCATGAGAAAAGCTCCATGCCTGAAATCACACAGTAAGCGACAGAGCCAGCACTGAAACCTGGGCTTTCAGAGTCCATTTCCCGTGCTGTTAACACAAGGCTGCTGCCTGTATTCCTGCTGGGGAACACGAATCAGGCTTCATCTGAAGAATGTGGCTGTGAGAACATGAAAACATGGGCTTATCCTACCCTCATGAGATAAGTAAATGAAGGACCTTATTTTCTAGTTGTGTTACACATACTGTTCTGGAGGACTTGACGGCTGGTGTGACTGCTTGGGGAAACCGGGTGTTTCTGGCTGTTACAATGCGTACTTCTTCAACGTCTACCAGTTTAACGGGGCAGCAGTTTAGTCATCGGGATGTGCCCAAGTCACACTGAGCATTTTTTGATCTGGAATGTTTTCTTCATGCTTTGTACTTGTGTGTGATTTATTTAGGCTTGGTCAGGGAAAAGAATGGGGACGTAAGGAAGGGCCAGAGACCCGAACTGATCTCTATTCGTGGGTTAGATCTCTTACTACTTTCAGTTCATGAGGATAGAGCTCTTTTCTTTGTTCATTGCTAAGCCCTTGTGCCTAGAACAGGACATGGCACATAGTGGGCCCTCGATAAATACTTGTTGAATAAAGGTACTGGACATGAGGAAAAAGATTTCCCTCCCAGCAGGGACCCACAAATGACACACAGAGGCAGAGACAGGGAGGTGATTGATGGGAGCTGCAGAGTTTTGCAGTGAGTCATTGCTTCGAACAAGCTCCAGACAGGTAAGGCAGGAGGGGCTGGGAAGAGTAAATTTTGAATGAGGTGGAGCCACTGGGTGGAGACTTGTGTGAAACAATAGAGAGATCTTGAATTGGACCGGATATGGGGAGGATAATAATAATCGTAGATCTTGGGCCAGGCTTGTGTAAGTGATTTATGTGTATCATCTCCCTTGGTCCTCACAGGTGCTAGTTACTGCATTGTTATTCCCATCTGGCAGATTGGGAAACTGGAGCACAGAGAAATTAGTTACATACAAGGGCACAGAACTGCTGGTGTCTGAACCCAGGCGGACTGACTTCAAACTTGGCCACCCTAGAATGATGATGAGTTCAGATATCTCTGCCCACTCCAAGGAGCTGGGCATTCAGAGCTTTGGGGTTGCTAGAAAGGATGGCAGTAGAAAAATTGGAAAAGAAATTGTTGATCTGCAACAGAATGAGGCTGGTCAGGGAGCAGGCCCTCTGCTTCTTTTGCCAAGGCCCTCACAGTGTCTGAGGACTGTAAGGGAATATTTACTGGGGACCTAATTATTCCCCAGGCAGAGTGGCTAGTACCAAATTGGGACTGTTTTGCACTTGATAAAGACTTTTTAAAAAAAAATTTATCCCACTATTCAAATTTATTTTTATTTACCACATATATTTGTTCAGTACATCTTTGATAAAGATTTAGGAGACTTTTTGTTTTTTAAAGGTTGCTTTTCAAGTTACATTTTAGTCGGCATGTATTTGAAACGGGTGGGAATTTTAAAGGCAGAAGTGTCACCCTTGGCCATGAGGCCTCTAGAAGGTGTTTCCCACCAGTACAAGCCTTCCCTTCCTCCTCCAAGGATGCTGGTCCAGGCTGCTCCAGCCCACAACAGCTGCCCTTTTATCGACAGTCTGCTGGTCCGGTCCTCATGGAGCTTGCAGTCTCCCTGGGAGACAGACATTAAACTAATAATTAAACAAATACTCTTTAATTACAGTTGTTATAAATGCTTCAAAGGAAAAAGTACAAAGACCATGGGAGCTGATAATCAGGGAGGATGGGGGAAGGGAGGCTTTCCGGAAGAAAGGGCATTTAAACAGCCATGCAAAGGGTGGGTGAAGAGGCTTTAACCAGGTGGGATAGTCCATTAGCCTTGATGTAAACTCTTGCTACTCTGTATGTGGTCCATGCACCAGCAGCATCAGCATCACCTGAGAGCTTGTTAGAAATGCAAGATCTCGGGCCTACCCCAGACCTGCTGAATCTGCATCTTAACAAGATTCCCGTGCGTGGTAAAGTCTAAGAAATACTGATGGAATCAAAGTACCGAACTGGGAGGTTCACAGCTTTGCTGCGAATGAGTTGGGTGACTCAGGCAAGTCACCCAACTTGGAATGACTTGGAAGAGTAATAACGAGGGAATTAGATCATCCCACAAGTTCCTTCTGGCTTCTCAGATCTTTGGCTTTTGCTGGTGTGTGCTGTCTCCAAGCTTTACTGAGGGAAAGAACCTGGGCTTACACAGCATCCACCTGTATGGCGCCTCCCCCTGGTGGGGGCCAGCATATACTACTAGTCCATGCTCTGGTCTGACTTCAGTAAGCACTAAAGAGGGGCCAGACCATCCTTTGGGGAAGGATGAGAATAATTAGCAAAAAGCATGTGGAGCTTTGTGGCACAGATTGTCTTAAGGTGACCCAGAGATGACCTGAAGCGAGAGGAAAATTGGCAAGGGTCACAGGGGCTTTGAGGAAGAAAGGTGTAACATTTCTGCCCAAAGTGGAGCCTAAACTGAGGGCAGGAGGAACCTGCTTGACAGTTCCATGCATATGAACATAATACTTCAGGAATTACCATGGTATTCTGCCCCTGAGATCCTCACATCACCGTAAAGAGAACCAGAGCGCTGGAACCAGGGCTCCTTGACCCTTGCAGCTGTGGATGGGCTTCAGCTACGCCTGCAACTGTGCAGAGGGTTACGTTTGTGTGCACTTTTCTAGGGAGAGGACCTGTAGCTTTCACCAGCCTCAAAGGGGTCTGCGGCCTCCCAGAACTAGGGGCAAAGGGCTTTCTTGACTAATCTCTCCCAGCTCTTTTATTATGCAGTGCTTACTGCTGTGCCAGGCACTTTCCATATATTAGCTTGTTTAGGTTGAATACTTTTCCGGAGTTCACACACCTAGTAAGTTTCAGAACCAGGATTGGCACGCAGGCAGTCAGGCCCCAGAGTCCCTGCTAGCAAAGCCTACCTTAGTAACAGGGCAGGTGGGGCTAAGGGAGAGCTCTTTTTGGTAGAACAAAAATTGAGATTATAGAGGCCCCCACTTTACAAGTAAGCATCTCCCAGTAGTTCGTATGTAAAACTGAAAGGATTTTCCCAAGGAAATGTGTTACAAATAGCACAGGGTTGCCAGGCTAGCCCGTGAGAGCCTATGTTGCTATTGGGCCCAACTCATGATTGTTTGCAAAAAAAAAGAAAAAAAATTTAGAAAACAAGACTGCTGCAGTACTGCAAGGTAAATTAAGAATTCTAGAATCGGATAGAAGGTGCTTGAACACAGTCAAATAAGGGGGGGGTGAGGTGGTCGCAGGAAATTGGGGTAGATTCTGAAAGGGGGGGATTAAAGGATGTTAGAGGTCAAAGCAGGGCCAAATGTATGTCGAATCAAAAGCTTCAAAAGGTAAAATAACTGGCTTTTATTACCTACTAATTAATATATGTAGCTCACAGACCTGACCCTTCTGCCACCCCTAGTGCCTTACCTCAAGTACAGAGGCCTTTTGTCATCTCTCGTACTCATTTCTGTGCCATTTGAATATTTACCAGTATGTATTATCTTTATCATCTATATATTTGTAAATGGAGTAAAGAGACTATGAAAAGTGGGTTGATCGCTAGAGGGGTTTTGGTTCCGTCTTCTACAACCATCATCAGAAAGGAGTTTCTGATATTAAATACATATGCTCTATCATGTGTATATTTTGGGAGTACCGAGAGAACTGTTGGAAATGTGAGGATTTTCAGTGCAGTTGGAAGTTGAGAATAAGGGATCACATTGTGGCCCAACTGCCTTCCCTTTCTTCCTTCCCTGCCCCCCAGGGTATAATAAACAGAGAATCAAAATCAGGTAAGAATGATCACTACAGAAAGCAGGAATGTCCACCTTGCAGATTTACATGGGAGACTAGAACTTCTGTGATGACTCTTGGTTATGTGTTGTTTGTCTTCTGGATCAGGAAGGTTGTCCTACATGGTTTTGGAAAAAAAAATTGTACAAACTTTAATGGTTGCTTTATGCGCCACGCCAGAATGTCCTCACAAGGACCACGCCTGAGCAGGCCTCTCAGTAAGAATTAGGGACCCTTTGGAGGCTGGCGGTGCTGGTTGGTTAACCCCACCCTGTGATGTCCAATCCTGGGGTCCCTAGGCCCACAGTCTCAACCTCCCATCCATTTGCTAGGCACAGAACCACTGTGGACTCGCCATTACCTGGAAGCAGGTCACCTCTGAAATTCTGAATCCTTCCAGGCCCCCCACTGTACAGCCCTACTTGAAGCAACCCCGCCCACCCCTGCCCCAAGCTGGGATACCTCTGCCTGCCCACCTGGGCCTCGTGCCCACCATCAACGCTTGTTCCCATGTCCTGCCCAGGCTGCCTGCCTACAACTGAGCACTGGACATCCTCCTGTGCCCCAGTTCCCCGCTACAGCTACCGACACACCTGTCTCCCTCTCCTTTGGCCCTGCCTCTCCCCTGCCCCCCTCCCATTTCACTTCTCTTCACCCTGGGACTTCACAAAGAAGAGGCCACAATTTCCATCCCTACTTCCTCTCTCCCCCTCTCCTCTCCAGCTCTGAAGCATCAGGTTCACCCCCACTCCACTCCCAGAGGTTCCCAGCCACCTCCTGATCACATCCGGTAGCGTCTACTTACCTGGCTTCTCTGTAGCTGTACTGTTGTGATACTCTTGCCTGTCGTGGGTTCTGGGTCCTGCTCCTGCCTCTCTAATCCTGCTTTTTCTGCCACTCCTTCCTCTCCTGGCTATGCTTTGGTGCCTCAGCCACGGTTCTTTGCTACTTGCTTCCCGTCCATGTCTATGGCTTCACCCTGCACAGTGAGGACTCTCTGGCCTGTATCCCTGCCCTCATGTCTCCTGTGAACAACCTAGTGCTGGGATTACACTAGTTATAGTTTTGGGTATATATGGATATCTTCCTACCATCTTAGTTTGTGTTTTCTGTTTCTTCTTTTTCTGATTCTTTCCTCTCTGTTTTTTTTTTTTTTTTTTCTCTACTCTTTTTTTCTCTTTACTGCTTTGGAACTTACATACTCTATTTCTGTCCTTTTGATGCATGCAGACTGCATAAGGTTTAAAGTTAGTTGGTATCCTTATCTTTTTTCAAGTAATGCAGTGCAATGAAAGGTTGGTTAACTTTTGATTTTCCACATAGTTACCATTTTGTTTACCCATATTTCTCCCTGCATCTCAGGCTTTCCTTCTGGAATCAGAACATCATGTGGTGGAGGTGTTTTAATCATAAACTTTCAGTTCCTGTTTGGCTAAAATTTTATTTCATATTTATTGTTAAGAGATTGTTTTACTGGGTATAAAACATTAGCTTGACAGTTATTTTGTCTTAGTATTGAAAGATGGTATTCTACTATCTTCCGGCTTTCCTTATTGATATTGAGAAGGTAGTAGCCCAGTTATTGATCTTAGGTAATTTCTTCTCTCTGGTTGTTGTTTTGTTGTTGTGGTGGTGGTGGTGATGGTGTGTGTTCACACACGTGTGCACGTGTGTGTGTGTTTTGCAGTTTAATGCATTTAGGAGTGGATTTTATTTTATTTGTCTAAGGATTCATTAGACTTCCTGAAACCAAAGATTAGTGACTTTGATCAGTTCTAGAAAATTTTCATGCTTTATCTCTGACTTTTATCTCTCTATCATTCTCTCTCTGGTTTCTCCTTGGGAACTCCAATTAGATATATGTTAGATCTTATTCTATCCTTTACATCTCCTTGACATCTTAACTTCTTTTTTTTTAAATTTTTATTGGAGTATAGTTGCTTTATAATGTTAGTTTCTGCTGTACAGCAAAGTGAATCAGTTATATATATACATAAATCCACTCTTTTTTAGATTTCCTCCCCATTTAGGTCACCACAGAGCACTGAGTAGAGCCCCCTGTGCTATACAGTAGGTTCTCATTAGTTATCTGTTTTATATATGGTAGTGTATATATGTCAATCCCAATCTCCCAATTCATCCCACGCGCCCCTCTCTTAACTTCTTTTTCATTTTCAATCTTTTGGTTTTTTATAGTGTTTTCTGGGTAATTTCTTATTTGTCTTCCAGCTCATTAATTCTCTCTTCACTTATCTCTAATTTTCTCTTCAGCCCTTCCACTGAGATTTTTTTTTTTTTTTTTTGTAGTACGCGGGCCTCTCACTGTTGTAGCCTCTTCCATTGCAGAGCACAGGCTCCGGATGCACAGGCTCAGCGGCCATGGCTCACAGGCCAAGCCGCTCTGCGGCATGTGGGATCTTTCCGGACCGGGGCATGAACCTGTGTCCCCTGCATCAGCAGGCGGACTCTCAACTCCTGCGCCACCAGGGAAGCCCCACTGAGATATTTTTAATATCACTATTAACTCAGAGATTTTTTTAAAAAATAATTTTATTTATTTATTTGGCTGCACTGGGTCTTCATTGCTGCCTGCAGGCTTTCTCTAGTTGTGATGAGTAGGGGCTGCTCTTCGTTGCAGCGTGCAGGCTTCTAACTGTGGTGGCTTCTCTTGTTGAGGAGCACGGGCTCTGGGTGCACAGGCTTCAGTAGTTGTGGCATGCGGGCTCAGTAGTTGTGGCTTGTGGGCTCTAGAGCGCAGGCTCTGTAGTTGTGGCGCACGGGCTTAGTTGCTCCGCAGCATGTGGGATCTTCCCGGACCAGCGATCAAACCCATGTCCCCTGCATTGGCAGGCGGATTCTTAAGCACTGTGCAACCAGGGAAGTCCAACTCAGAGATTTTAATATACTTTATGTGTTTTAATCCACTGTAGTTATTTTCTTTGATGTTCATTCTTTAAGTTTTTAATCTGGATGAGCATCATGTTTCTATTTTATCATTTTTCAAATATGTGTGACTTTTTAAAAATAATCTCTTGGGCTTCCCTGGTGGCGCAGTGGTTGAGAGTCCGCCTGCCGATGCAGGGGACACGAGTTCGTGTCCCGGTCTGGGAAGATCCCACATGCCGCGGAGCGGCTGGGCCCGTGAGCCATGGCTGCTGAGCCTGCGCGTCTGGAGCCTGTGCTCCGCAACGGGAGAGGCCACAACAGTGAGAGGCCCGCGTACCGCAAAAAAACAAAACAAAACAAAAAAAACTCTTACTCTTTTTTTAAAAAAATTATTTATTTAATTTTTGGCTGCATTGGGTCTTTGCTCCTGCATGCAGGCTTTCTTTAGTTGTGGCGAGTGGGGGCTACTCTTCATTGCAGTGCGTGGGCTTCTCATTGTGGTGGCTTCTCTTGCTGCAGAGCACGGGCTCTAGGCGTGTGGGCTTCAGTAGTTGTGCCACGTGGGCTTAGTAGCTGTGGCTCACGGGCTCTAGAGTGCAGGCTCAGTAGTTGTGGCACACGGGCTTAGTTGCTCCGTGGCATGTGGGATCTTCCCGGACCAGGGCTTGAACACGTGTCCCCTGCTTTGGCAGGCAGATTCTTAACCACTGTGCCACCAGGGAAGCCCAGTAATCTCTTACTCTTTACCTGGGTTTTTTTTTTTTTTGTTTTTGCAGTACGTGGGCCTCTCACTGCCGCGGCCTCTCCCGTTGCGGAGCACAGGCTCCGGACGCGCAGGCTCAGTGGCCATGGCTCACGGGCCCAGCCACTCCACGGCATGTGGGATCTTCCCGGACCGGGGCACGAACCCGCGTCCCCTGCATCGGCAGGCAGACTCTCAACCGTTGCGCCACCAGGGAAGCCCTTTACCTGGGTTTTTAACTCCTCATTTCCTTAATCATATTAAACATCCTTTTTTTTTTTTTTTTTGGTATCCTATAATTCTAGTATCTGAAGTATTTACAGGTGTAGTTCTGTTGTTTGATGATTCTGCTCCCTCCCACTCATGAGGGCTTATTTCTTTTTGTGATTTTCTATTGTGAGCTTATATTTGTTAGAATTCTATCTGTGAGAATTCTTTAATGTATGGGATGAGAGTACATTCTTCCAGGGAGAATATGTGTTGCCTTCTGCCAGACACCTTAGGACCCTACAGATGGGTCATTTATTTATAATTCTTAGCTTGCAGTTTTGAGGACCAGAGCCCAAACCCACTTGAGGGCTGGCTAATGACCACAGATTCTCAGAGGAGCCTTTTCATTTAAAACTCTGCCCAGAGCTAACACTAAGCCAGAGTACTTCCTTCCTGACGATATACCACTAGACCCCCCCACTTTGTCCCATTGTTCCCTTATTGCCAAATGCCTTCTCTCCATATTTGGACAAAGTCCTAGTCATGTCAGGCCCAACTGAAAACTATGCATCTTCTGAGCCTTCTCCATGCCATCCCTTGCAAAACTAACCAGTCCTTCTACATTCATTGGCCATTTTCACCTTATCTATTAGTCTGTGGGTGTGTGTGTTCAGACCCCACACTGGACTCAGAACTTCTGTTTTTTTTTTAGAACTTCTTAAAAGGTCAGAGCTGTGTCATTTATTTCTGGAGCCCCAGTGCCTGTTCACTGTTGGGCAGAGTAGTTGCTTAATAGATATCTATTGATTGAATGGAATTTATGGCAAAATCAATATTTCTGTTCTTCTTGAATAGTAATAAAAAAAATCACAAGCACTAAGCTACCCTGTGATCTTGGACAGGTCCAGTTTACCTCTTTGGATCTGAGTGACCTTAGCTATAAAATGAAGGGACGCTTCTGAGATCTCTACTTGCTCTAAGATACTGAGATTCAACATAATTTGTGTGACTGTCAGTCATGATAACATGGATCAACTCTTGGCTCACAAATGGAATGAAGGGATGGGAGGGCCTTGGAGAGAAAAAGCGTGATTCTGAGATAAGGGGGCATGATTTGGAAGAGAAGAAAGAAAAGGGACTCAATGATAAATTAATATGAAAGGTGACATTTTAGAAAGGTGGCATTTTAAAATTTGTGACTTGAGACAACCTGATGGCTGTCTAAAAAAAGAACACTTTATAACAAAATAAATTTCAGATGGATTAAAGATGTTAAATGTAAAAAATGAACTCAGGGAAAATACTTTTTAACTTTGACTTAAAACCCAGAATCCATAGAAGAAAAGATTAATATATCTGACCCTACACAAGTAAAAAATTTCTGTGAGGCAAAATCATTATAAACAGTCAAAAGAGTCTTCCACTTCTCAAAACTGGGAAAACATTTTTGCAACATATATCAGAGATAGGGCTAATTTCCATAATATCTAAAAAGAGAAAATCAACAAGAAAAAGACTATCAACCCAATTTTTAAAATGGGCTAAGAACCATTCACAGAAAAGGAAATACAAGTGGTTCTTAACCATATAAGGTGTTCAGCCCCACTAGTAATAAGAGAAGTGTTAACTCTGCTATGGAGAAGTGACAGTGGGAATAGATGCTCTTGTAACTGTTGAAAGAGTGTAAGTTGGTACAACCTGTATAAAGAGGGTTTTGACAATATTTATTTATTTAATAAATTTATTTATTTTATTTATTTTTGGCTTCATTGGGTCTTTGCTGCTGTACACGGGCTTTCTCTAGTTGCGGTGAGCGGGGGGCTACTCTTCGTTGTGGTGTGCGGGCCTCTCATTGTGGTGGCTTCTCTTGTTGCAGAGCACGGGCTCTAGGCATGCAGGCTCCATAGTTGTGGCTCACGGGCTCTAGAGCGCAGGCTCAGTAGTTGTGGCGTATGGGCTTAGTTGCTCAGCAGCATGTGGGATCTTCCCAGACCAGGGCTCAAACCCGTGTCCCCTGCATTGGCAGGCGGATTTTTAACCACTGTGCCACCAGGGAAGCCCGACAATATTTATTAAAAGTGCACAAGCAACTCCACTTCTGGGAATTCCTCTCACAGATACGAGCATACATGTGAAATGATGCATTTTTCAAGATAGTTCATTGCGTCATTGCTTATAAAAGCGAAAAAGGGGTGGGGGGAACAACCTTAATGTCCATCACTAGAGAACTGGTAAATAAATTATCCTATAACCATGCAATGCAACTCTGTGCAGCTGTACAAAAGAATGTAAAAGCTCCCTATGTATCGATGTGGTTGCTGAGCTATTTTCTGAAGTAAGAAAGGAAGAGACAGAATGCCTGGCTATGCAGCATTCTGCAAGGATACCTAGGAGACTGGTAATAGTGGTTTCCCACAGCAGATGCTGACTTTTCACTGTGTTCCTTTTTCTACATTTTGAATTTTGTACTTTGTGCATATACTACCTAATTTATTTATTTATTTTTGGCCATACTGCGTGTCTTGCGGGATCTTAGTTCCCTGACCAGCGATAGAACCCGTGCCCCCTGCAGTGGAAGCACGGAGTCCTAATCACTGGACTGCCAGGAAATTCCCTATATTACCTAATTAAAAAAAAATTTTTTTTAAAGGAGGTTAGGGTGGAAAGAAGGGAGGGTGGGAAGGAGGGAGGAAGGGAATAGGGATCACACCTTTGTTCTGCATTTTCATATAGGGTATTTTAGTTACTCCCCTCAGCAGCCCCTAGGGAGGTTACCATTTTTATTGACCAAGAAACTGAAGCCCGGAAGTCTGCAATGACTTGCCCAGGTTCATGGAGAGAGCCTTGGAACCTGGCACTGAATCCAGTTCTCACTCCAGAATCATTGGGCTCATGTCAGTAGATCAGAATTTTCTTGTTTCCTTCCTTTATTTTTAACCGACTTCTCATAGGTCAAGGACCAATGGCTGTGCACCATGGCCTGGACACCCCCCCCCCCCCCCCCCCCCCTGTGGGAGTGAGTGCAAAGTTCCATCCCGCCTCCTCCAGCTGGCTGGCAGGCTCACAAGTCCTACCGGGCAAAGCTCAAGCAGTAGGTGGTGGAGCCAGCCCAGAACCCAGCCCTCCGCATCAGACACAATGAGGAGGATTAGGGATGGGCTTTGCAGTCCTATCTTTGAAGTTCCCAGCTTTCATCAGAGTGTCTGAACCTTAACACTATTTCAAGGGAACTTTTATTACTGTCGTTATGAACTGGCCTCAGGTAGGTACCAGCTGCTGCCAGGTGCCAAGGGAGCACTTGCTGGTACCGTAAGCTGGTGCCTTCACTTTGTTTTACGGTGGGGACGTTTTCAGGGCTGAAAGTACTTAGTACATGGAAGATTCTGGAAGAACAACTTTTTCTATCTTTCTATACACAGGTGCAATCCCTTTAATTAAAGGGAGGAAGAGGTGTTTTTTTGATTTTTGTTTTGGTTTTTGTCTCACAGAAACACCTGTGCTGTTTTCAAAGTAGGGTATTGACTGCTTCCTCTTTGCTGAAGAGAAATTCTCCACGGAGAACAAAGCTAAAGGTGTTGGCCATACATAATGCGAGGCTGTAATTTATAGGATACAGCTTCACCTGGGGGAAGAATTTGATGTCTTTAAGAGACACAGAATCATCCAGCACCAGCTGTCCTCATGTGTGGTGTCATATTTATTTTCCAAGTTGGAGTCATCATTTCTTAAGAGAGAGTCAAGGTCCACTGGGGCTGAGGAATGCTCATGGGGGTGGGAAGTCTTCAGGATCTGTGGGCCTGAGCTGGCATGTCCAGCACCCTGTCACTGTGCTACTTGGCATCTTTATGAGGGATGCATGCTAGTGACCCATGCTGTCCATTTTTGTTTGTTAGGCCAGTGGAAGTGGAAGTGCTTTGAACATCACAGAGTGGCACCCACGGCAAGTTTGCACCTGGCTGTTTGCTGAATGTGTGCACGGATAGGAGGCACCCCATAAACGTTTCCCAAATGGATGAATTTTGATCTCTGAGATAGATTTTAAAGCTTTTGATCAGAAAGAGGACTGGAGAAATTTAGACATCTCCCATTGCTCCTCAGGTTTTCCTGATGCTTGAATAATTAAGTCCACGTCCTGTGGGATTTTTCCTTCCTTGGGCTCTAGGTCATCTTACGCAAAGGCCACCTTCTGTTAATGCTACACCTGGTACTCTTAACGCCCTCCTGAGTGTTCCACTCCGTTATCTTCTTGTGTTCTAGCTCATTATCTGGAAAAATTTCTATGTAACATCAGCTAAGTTCTTTTGCTTCAGTTACAGAGCTTGTCAGAATTTCTCTTCCACACCTCTGTTTGGGGGCTTCTATACCTTGGTTGTAAAAATTCATTCCCTGTTGCCAGGTAGATGAACAAATCTCACTCAGCTTGAATTCACTGTCTAAAGAGATGGCCATTGTCCTTTCCTTGATCAGGGACAAAAGTAACATTTGTTTTTTCACACCTCCGGCCCCTCTGCCTGTTCTCATCCCTGCCCTCTACCCCAACCCCTCCCCCACCATGGCAGTTACTCTAAGGACAGAAATGTTGGGTCCTGACTCTTCTGGGGATTTGGCTCCCTGCTCCTGACTCACCCTTCCTGCACTCACTCAGGCCTTCTGGAGGATTTTAATTTCCCTTCACTGGAAACCACCTCTTAGTCCTTGAAAATATTCTTAGGTGGTTTTAAGTGTCTCTGTCCAGTTTTGTTTTGTTCAAATCCAGTTCAGATTTGAATGTCCAACGAATGCACAGTCTCTTGGATCTGTTCCTTTTGTTTTTTAGAAAATAGCTTTTATTGATTTTTTTTTTCTTGTTACAGAGAGATTTATGATTGTTGCAGAAAATTTAGGAAATAGAAACAAGCAAAAAGAAGAAAATTAAAACCACCTGTAATTATTAATATTTCAGTATATGATATACCCTTCCACATATTTAAGCAGTCCCCTAAATTTAGGTTTTTTCCTCTTCTCTCTTATAGAGAATGCTGTGGTGAACATCCTTGGGTATTTTTTGATTATATCTTTGGGATATATTTCTAGCAGGGAATCCACTGGGCCAAGGACACATTCTAAATGCTCTGGATATAGATGGTTAAATTGGCCTCCAGAAATGTCGTGTAGTATTTTTGATTCCTTTTAGGTGAATACTAAGTCTTATTCTTTTAAAAGCTGATTATGCGTTTTTAAGACACCGCTTTTCAACTGTTTCACTCATGTTGGTTAAGAGGCACCGGCCTGGGAAAGGCCTGAGAGACCCGGGGCACAGCTGACCTATGTAGGAGAACCTCCCATCCTTGTCCCTTTGTTTGCAGTGGGCCTCGAGCACTGAGGCTGGAGGCCTTTCTTGTCTCCTCTGCAGGCACCTGCGCAGGCCTGTGGCTCCCCAGGGAAACGCCAGGGGGCCCATCCTTAGGGTGCCTGGGGCAGTGCTGGCTTTGAGGATTCCAGACTCTCTCAGGGAGCTTAGGGTGGTCTTTCTTTGAAGAAGATGCTTATAAAATAAACATCCTGCCCTAACTCCATAGACTGAGATTGGTTGGTGTTTGTCGGGGTGGCATGGAGATTTCCTGTGCAGGCTTCAGACCCTGTCCCGCGGGTCCTGCCCAGGGGAGTGTCTCTGCCCAGGCCTTCAGCCCTTGCAGCCCAATTCCCAACCATCACTTTGCGGAGGTGGGGGGCTGGCGGGGGAGGGAGGTTTGATGGAATTACTGAGGAAGTAACATTTGCTTGGGCTAAATTGGGCCTTCCTTTCCAGCTCCTAGCTCCCTCTTCCTCCTTTTCTGCTCTCTTCCTCCTCCATACCAGCACATTATTTACGCTGGTTGATGAGGCCTCTGAGGACCTTCCCTCCTTCTTAGTTCCTTCTTTCCTCTTGGCTCCTAGTGACACCTAGGCTGCTGCCTACCATCTGGACCTTTCACTTCCTGCTCTTTCCCTGCACCCGCTCTGCTCTGGTTCCCAGCCCCCCATCGATCCCCTGTCCAGGTGGTGCTGTCCCAGCCGAAGCTGGTTCCAGCCTGCCCTCCTTTCTCAGGCCTGGTGGGAAGGCCACAGGGGCTCAGGGAGTCCCAAACTCCCTCCCCACCATCCCCCAGAGACACAGTGTGCCAGCTGCTGCCCGTTGGATTACAGAAAAACAAAAACACAAAACCCAGCCCCTAGAGATGAGGGACATTTCGGTTTCTATGAACTTGATGACTAGTGTGCTGAAAATGGGAGGCATGGGTTGGGAGAGGGAGGCTGGAGGTTCCCCTGGGGTGGGCTTTGTTTAAAATTTAATATGCTCTTTCTTTCTCTCAACAGGCCAGCACGGCTTCTAGCTCCTTTGTCATTTTAGCCCTGTTATCTGTCTGGTGGATGAGATCTCTTATCTGCCAGGTCCTGCCTCTCTTCCCTGAATGGCCCATCCCCATCCCTCAGTCTCTACCCCCTTCCCCCATTTGAGACACAATGTTACAGACCTCATTCTGTAACCTTAGATTCCAATGAAAGTCGTCACCTTGCTTCTTAACTAATTGATTTGGAGAAAACCAGGGTCCACTTTTAATGATGTTGGACCCACCAAAGGCATAAGAAATGGGCAGCTTTGGTGTCCTGTGAGAGACGGCGTGGCCCCCACCCTTAGCAGTGTGGGAGAGTTGGGTCCAAGAGTGAGGGTCTCGGCTCTGCGTGGCCTGAGATATAGTCGATTGTTTGCTCCCGTGTGTGCTGTAACTTCCGACCTGGCCCTTTCTTGGCCTTAGGAGGCTCTGCAGGACGAAAAGTACATTAATCACAGAAACACAGAGCTGCTCTTCTCCCCACAGGCAGGGATGGATCTAAAAGGTTGCCTGCCATGGAAGTGGGCTCACAGGCAAGGGGAGGACCTTACTGCAAGCCGTGGGACTCAGGATCAGAGGAGCCATGGCCTTCCATCCTGGCTCACCATCTCCTAGCCCTGATGAGTCCCAGCCTTCCCAGCCAAGCCTTGATTTCGTGGCCTGCGAAATGGGTTCATGTGCCTACTTTTCATAGGTGTGCTCTGTGTTGTGTGATACGTGGTAATCATTGTTACCTGTGGACCACAGGCCTGTGAAGTTGGGGAGAACCCCACACCATCCTGAAAACTCTTTTCTGTTACAAACCTCCCTGTGTCATTTCTTTATTTCTTCATTCAATCAGCAAACATTTCCCAAGCACCTACTAAACTCTGATATAAAGGGGAATGGCATGGTCTTTGTTCCCAGCAGGCCCTCAGCCAGAAGGGATATGGGATATGCAGACAAGAGCACAGGAAATCCGCTCTTTGGACGTGGTGAAGGTGCAGAGGAGTGCAGGGAAGACTGGTGGAGGTGGTGTTTCACTGAGTCTCAGCAGACAAGGGAAGCAGGGGCATTCCATTAGGGGACTAGAGTATACAAAGGCAGAAAGTACAGGCACATTCAAAGAGTCAGTGGTGGTTTGGTGTGGATGGGAGGGAGGGTGTAGAGGTGTGATGGTAGAAGATGGAGCTGGAGGGGCCGATCTGGGAATGTGTCCAAAGACTTGAACTTCATCCAGAGGCCTGGGGGAGCCACCAGTGGGTTCTGAGCAAAGAAAGAACGTGACAGATCACTCTGGCATAAGCCAGGGCACTCGGGGCTTATGCTGTTATTCCATGTGGGGAAATCCCCTCGGAAAAATTGATCTGAGGGTTGAGAAATTCCTCAGAGGAATAAGTATAGCACTTTTGCTTGAATTCCTTCTCACTTCAACTAAAATTTCTGCTCTGCACCAGCTGTTTACAGATAATGTATAAAAGTACGTTTTCTGTGCTTGACCGTGTTTCTTAGAACTCACCAAGAAATAACCCCAAGTAAAAATTTTCCACTGAGGTGTATTCTCAACACATAGTTACTGAATTGAAAATGTAGGAAGGTCTTCTGAAATGTTGCATAAGATCTTCAGGATGGGTTTCCTCAATCCCAGCAAGGGAAGGAGAAAGAGGACTAATGTTTGTTGACCACCTGCTCCGGGCCAGACACTGGGCTAGACTCTTCTAATTCAGTGACTCTGTAAGAAACAGCATTCCTGACCCGTTTTAACATTTTTTTAAAAAAATTATTTTTGGCTACATTGGATCTTCATTGCTGCATGTGGGCTTTCTCTAGTTGCAGCTAGCGGGGACTACTCTCTGTTGCGGTGCACGTGCTTCTCATTTCGGTGGCTTCTCTTGTTGCGGAGCATGGTCTCTAGGCATGTGGGCTTCAGTAGTTGTGATGCACGGGCTTAGTTGCTCCATGGCACGTGGGATCTTCCTGGACCAGGGATCGAACCCATGTCCCCTGGTTTGGCAGGCAGATTCTTAACACTGCGCCCCCAGGGAAGTCCCCCTGACCCATTTTGGAGGCAGAGAAACTGAGGTTCATGAAGGCAGCCACTTTCCCAAGGCCTTGCACCTGTAAGGGATGGTAGCAGGATTTGAACCAGGTATGATTGAATCCAGAGTTCACACTCCATTCATTGAACCTCTCTGCCACCTAACTCCCAAGACACCCCAGAAAAGTAAAGCAGGAGATGCAGAGGTGGGTCAGATGAGCCGCTGGAGAGCCTATTGATTTCTAGGCAAAAATTAGAGCTGAAACACTTGCCCACTCCCATTCTCCCCCAGCAAGTTCTGGGGGCTGATGCACTGGTAGCACCCCTCCCCTGAAGAGCATTCTTCCAAAGGGCAATGGCTACATTCTGATTTGGGCGATTCATTCCACTGTGTAGACACTGCATGGAGCAGAGGGCAGGAAGTTGGTACCTGTAAGTGGCATCAGGATGAAACATAGGCATACTTGAAGGTCACTGCCCAGAACAGCCAGGGTGGTGGGCAGAGCTGCCTGGATATAGGAAGCCACAGGGGTGGGGGGCGAAAGTTTATCGAGAAAGAGACAAGAGATATTCCCAAGGGACAAGCCACTCCTGGGGCGCTCGGCACACGCCAGCATCTTTTTGCCTGTCGCTGCACTTCCTCTGGCCCTTGCCACCTTTGCTTGGCCATCTTAATACATTCCCTGTGGGTCAGGATTCTCTTCTGTGAGTTTCTAAGAGTCTCCCCAGACTCCCCGGGGCTCAGTGGAAGCCAGCCGAGGCATCTGTCTTCTAGCAGAGGACTTGGGTGAGCGAGGATGGAGGACAGAGAAACAGAGCAGAAAGACCCCAGTGTGAGATGACTCCTAGTAAAGGTAATAAACGCAGGGCCAGGGTGCCTGTGTGGTATCTTTGCCAGTCGCACGCTTGTGAAATGCTTCTGAAACGATGGGTCTCCCAGCCTTTCCCTTAGCTTCCCTCCCTGTTTTCTCCTCCGTCCCAGAGCAGGCTTCTGGACGTCTCTGGAGTTTATTGCCCCACACACAGAGCGTGCAGCTCGTGGGAACGTGGCTGCCCCCTCTCCAGAGCTGCTGGTGTTGGGCTGAGTGGCAGGAGCTGGGGGTACAGCCACCTTGTCCATTTCCAGGGGCCAGAGCTCCTCTGGATTCACACGGGCTCTGCAGTTGACCTTGGGCTGAAAATGCCATTTTGGAAGCGGGCCTCAGAGATCGTGTTGAGGTAGAAAGGAAATAAAAGCCTGCACGCATCAGTTGCAGTAGTTGGATTTCACTCTTTCCCTCTGAGGGAAAACTCTTCCGTGACAGTAATGGGGGGATGGTCATTAGCATGAGGAGCATGGAGGAACGAGGGTGGTGCTCCTGGGGGCCCCTGCGGAGTGAATCCCCTCCCGCAGGGGGGACCTCCACAGCCTGAGTGACTGTGGGCTCCTCGCAGGGCCACCGTCTTCAGGTGTGGACACTGTTTGGGGTCCAAATCCAGTTATCCCTCAAGTTCTGCCTGGTGACTTCTTAACTCTCTGGCCAGGGGGAGCTTTGCAAAGACAAAGCTCAGAGCAAGCATTTCTGTTACCAAACGTTTAAAGAAATCTTATTATGAAAATAGTAAATCTTATGCCTATATAGAAAAGTTGAAAATACAGAAAATTGTAAAGAAAGTTAAAATTGCCCATAATCTCACCCCTTAGAAATTACCAACCCTGTTTAGTACCTTTATATATTTCTTCACAGTCTTTTTCCATGCACATAGGTAAATATATTGTATTTTAAACTGGTTACAAACACCCTGAACTTTATATCCTTTTTCATTTGACATAACATTATGGCAAGCAAAAACTTTTCAAAAGCACTTGGGCTTTGCAAGCGAGCATATGCTCTGCAAATATTTCTGTCAGCCACCAGTAACCAACTGTAAGAACTCACGGTCTACCCAAAACAGAAGTTGTGCCAGTCAGAGAGTCCTGTGATCACCATGCAGTAAACCTTGCCAAAATATTATAAATTTAAACATACTAGAACTAAAGCCTAACCACTTGAAAAAATGTAAAACTCTCCTAGATTGCTGTTGGGTCAAGGGAGAAGTAAAGAACATAGTGACAAATATTTAGAAAGCATTGAAAACCAGAGTGCCACATAACCAAACCTATGGGAGACATCTGGCACTATTCTCATTGCCTTAAATGTTTTTATTATTAAAAGGGGAGAGAGAAAAAGAGAATAAATAAACCAAGCATTCAGCCTGAGATCTTAGAGGGAAAAAAAGAATAAAAAACAGCCCCTAAGGAAAATGGGAAAGATAAAAAGTAAAGATAAAGGCAGAAATAAATGAATTAGAAAATAGAAATACAGTGAAATTAGCAAGTATATCCAAGAGCTGATTCTGTTTTTAAACAAACAGTAAAGTGGCCTAACCTTTGGCAGATCTATTTGAAAAATAAAAGAGAGAAAAGAAAAAAAATAATAGGAATGAGAAAGGGGACATTGCAATAGGTAGAGAGGTTTTGAAAAATAAAAATACGTGCACACTTGGCTTAAATTTGAAAATCTCATTTAAACGAATGCTTTTCTGAAAATGTATATGTTGTTAATTGAGAAAAATTTGCAATCATCATCAACTACTGCCCCCTCTACCTAAAGAAGACACCAGTGCCAAGTGTTCTTGCTAGGTAATTGTTTTAGATTTGATAATACTGATAATGTTAAGCTATTCCATGGCTTAGCAAAAGATGGAGAGCTCTCCAATTCATTCTTCAAAGCAAAATCAGCCTGATATTAAACATGGCAAAGAGATCATATTAAAGAATGAAAATGCTGTGTCGGAAATAGAATTCAATAATATGTTAAACAAGTCATCCACCATAACCCAGTGGGGCAAGTGGGGGGGAATTGTCAATATTAGGAAAGCTTAATATAGTAACTGCGTCATGCTAATGGGTTAAAGAAGTAAAATCAGATTGATTCCAATATATGCAGGGGGATAATTGATTAAAATCGAACATCCATTTCTAACTAATCAATACACCAAAAAAGGAATAGAAGGCTGCATTCTCAGCTTGATCAAGGATATCAATTTCAAACCAATAGCCAATGTTAATTAACTGAGAAACACTAGAAGCATTCCTTTTGAAACCAGTAACAAAATAAGGAGGCCTGCTATCACCATCACTGTTTAACATGGCTTTTAAAATGCTAGTCACCAGGATAATACTGAAACAGAAATATAAAGGAGTAAACATAACAGTATGTACAATTTACTCTATAACAAATTTTGGGCTGGAGGTTGATTTCCAAAGTTGAGAAATAAAAAAAGTCATCAAAAAATTCAACAGATTTGACTACCTTTAAAAAATTGTAACTGCTATGTAAATTCTACAAAACAGTTGAGAGCTGCGGGGAAAAGAGCTTCTCATGAGACACTTGAAGGGTTAATATTTTAATTCTACCAAGAACCTATACATATTAGTTTTAAAAATCAAGATTTAAACTTGAAGACAAAGTGAACAAACTATATTAATAATCAGCAAATAAACACCCAACCCAAAGAAATGCCAGATGGTATGCTCCATGAGGTCAGCGACCAGGTCAACTCACTGCGTGACAGATACTGTATTGAAGTAATATTTGTTGACTGTGTTGAATTAATATCTGTTGAACAAATAAATGGATGCAATGCAAATTTTTAAAGCATGATACCATTTTTTACCTTTTAAATTAGCAAGAGGTTTTTTTCCCCAAGGTTGAAAATTTTCAAATATATAGAAAAGTTGAAAGGATAGTACAGTAAATACTCGTACACCCGACTAGATATAACAGAAGTGAACATTTGCCATATTTGCTTCATTTGTACATGTGTATGTTTTTATCCTGAACCATTTTTTAAGTAAATTGCAGAGCACATATCACTTCTCCCCTGAATACTTCAGCTTGCAAATGCTAAGTCTCCCAGAATTTAGCAATCTGTATGGAGGGTTTGGGGAGCTGGCACACCATGCTCTGTGGGTTTCTCTGCAGATTGCCCTAGTCCTTGAGAAGGCACTCAGGAGTCATAGTCATGACCTTGTGATATATGAGAGAAAAGAAGGCACACATCTATTGAGTATCAGGCCCCTTGCTCGGTGTTTTACTGATGGTCTCCTGTTAAATCCTCTCCACAACTGTATGATGGAGGTGTTATGCCCATTTGGGGGGAAATTGAAGTTCAAAGAGGTTAAGTAACTTGCCCAAGTTCACACAGTGGCATTATTCAACCAGACCCATCTGACACCTTCAAATTACATAGCATTTGCCTCTTCCCTCTATCTTTCTGCATGAATGCATGAAGGCATTTTGTGGGCAGTATGGACAAATTGGAAGCAACCTGAATGTCCTTCACTGCAGGAATGGGCAGGCGAATGGTGATCTGTGCACTCTTCTGAATGTTCTGTGTTTATGAACATGGATTATTGATTATGAACATGAAACATGGAAACTTGCCAGTGTCATCCAGGGAAAATAAGCAGGACACCAGATTGTACACACCATGATCAAAACCATGTGAAAAGGGCTTCCCTGGTGGCTCAGTGGTTAAGAATCTGCCTGCCAATGCAGGGGACGCGCGTTCGAGCCCTGGTCCGGGAAGATCCCACATGCCGCAGAGTAACAAAGCCTGAGCGCCACAACTACTGAAGCCAGCGCGCCTAGAGCCCATGCTCCACAACAAGAGAAGCCACTGCAATCAGAAGCCCGCGCACCGCAACAAAGAGTAGCCCCCGCTTGCCGCAACTAGAGAAAGCCCGCGTGCAGCAACAAAGACCCAAGGCAGCCAAAAATAAATTAAAAAAAAAAAAAACAGGGCTTCCCTGGTGGCGCAGTGGTTGAGAGTCCGCCTGCCGATGCAGGGGACACGGGTTCGTGCCCTGGTCTGGGAAGATCCCACATGCCGCGGAGCGGCTGGGCCGGTGAGCCATGGCCACCGGGCCTGCGCGTCCGGAGCCTGTGCTCCGCAGCGGGAGAGGCCACAACAGTGAGAGGCCCACGTACCGCAAAAACAAACAAACAAACAAACAAAAAAACATGTGAAAACCATACGCTTGAAGAAGACGAGGAAGAAATACATAAGAAGCGGTTGAGTTAGGATGAGAAGGAGTATTAATTTTTTTCACTTCCATCTTTTTCAAACTCTTTGTAGTGGGTGGTTTTATTAACTTTACAATAGAAATTTTAATCAAAAACAATTTATACCCACTTTATAGTTTTGTAAGCTCATGGCAGGGGAAGGCTCTGCTCTCTTTATTGCTGTTCTTTTGTCCAGTGCCCAGCACCATGCCCGGCATATTATGGACATAATAAATGTTCTGGACGAGTGCCCACTGCAAAACCTCTCAGAGGGGCTCAGCCCAGGGACATGTTTGCAGAGAACTTCCGCCAGCCAGCTGGTCTCCCCAAGAACAAGCGCAAGCCAGGTGTGTGTCATGGGGTGGGATATTTGAAGGGTGGTTAGCTCTCCCGGCCCATAACAAAAGTCTCCACCAAGGCGCAGAGACTATTCTGGCCACTCAGCATGTCCAGGGCATTTAGTGCTAATAAGAACCATCTGGAATAAACAAATTCCAGCTCACATGGAAACAGATTTTATGTCATCTCGGACTTTCAAAATTGATAATGATTATCTGAACAGTTATTATTTATTAAGTGCTTACTAGAGACCAGGCTAAATGTGCTTACAAAGCCATTCCCTCATTTAATTTTCACAACAGCCATGAGAATAAGCAAGTATTATCTCCATTTTATGGATGAGGAAACTGAGACACAGAGGACAGAGGCATGAGTCCCAGGGCAAGTCTTGGTTTCACCAAGAACTTGACTTTCTGCAAAATCACAAGCCTTCTGGGCTTTAATAACCTGGTCTATGAACAACAGCTGACACTAGTTGAGAGTGTGCTTATGTGCCAGGCCCAGCTAAGTGGAGAATATGAGACCACCTTCAACAAACAAACAAACAAATAAACTGAATTTATTCCGTGGGTCTCTGTATGCCAGGGCTTTATGTAGCACTTGCCTCAGTGGAATAAACCCAGTTGGTTTTGTTTGGGCTTGTTTTACTTTCCCAAGACCAAATCTTTTGGGCCACTGGTCACACCTGCTGGTTCTTACGCAGGAGGGCACCTTCAGTGGCCACACCGTTTGTTACTCCCTGCTGGGGAGCTGGTTAAAATGCAGTTCCCTGTGTCCAGCCCCAAGTCCCCAGGATCTGGGCAGGACCCAAGCATCTGCATGTCCGTAATGCCTTCAGGTGGTTCCCAGCTGCCAGTCTTGTTACGGCCAACATGGGCCAACTGAACTGTTGAAGCGGCCTTTATCTTTTTAGATTTAACCTATTAATGCTTCGGCTGGTATAAACCAAAGCCCGTTTTCATCTGTAGGAACCATTGGAGCTATGACCATGGTTAAGGACTGCAAATTTTGTGCTCTGTTCTGAGCACTTGTGAATTTCTCATTGACAGAACATTTTCTTCACACCTCAGCTTCATGGAACTCAGCAGGTCACGTGTTGTTGAATGTAAATTCCAAGAACACTTAAGGAACTTAAATGTATTATTTTCCATTTTTAAGAGAGAGAGGAGAGGCAGGAGAGATGACTGTGGAAAATCAAACACCCCCAAACAGTGGAGATTAAGAGCGCATGTTTGAAATATTAAGAAAGGGCAAATTTGAGGCTCTCTTACCCATGGGTAGAATTTTCATCTAAGAGGAAAGATACACCTCTGCATTAAAAAATTTTGAATTTATAAACACTGTCATACATTCTTAGGCCAGCACCACACAGAAGGATGGGCCGTGGACCAATGCTAGCCAGCCAAGAGAAATTGAGAATGAGGCTTAGAAACTTTTATAGTTTAATGTTGCCATGACGACATCCAGGTGGGTGATCAGCAGCTCCATCTTGATCAGGGTGTGGACCAGGGTGGGCATCACTGACTTCATGTGACAGGTCGAGGGACCAGGAGCTGCCTGTTAGTCTTTCCAGGGATTCAAATAAAACCGATCTTCCAAGGCTTCCCTGGTGGTGCAGTGGTTAAGAATCCGCCTGCCAATGCAGGGGACATGGGTTTGAGCCCTGGTCCGGGAAGATCCCACATGCCGTGGAGCAACTAAGCCCGCAAGCCACAACTACTGAGCCCTCGTGCCACAACTACTGAGCCTATGTGACGCATCTACTGAAGCCCCCTCACTCTAGAGCCCGCGCTCCACAGCAAGAGAAGCCACCACAATGCGAAGCCTGTGCACCGCAACGAAGAGTAGCCCCCGCTCGCCGCAACTAGAGAAAGCCCCGCGTGCAGCAACGAAGACCCAACGCAGCCCAAAGTAATAAATAAAAAAAGAAGTAAATAAAATAAAACAGATCTTCCAATGCAGAGAGTTTGAGAAGCGCTGGCTATGTTAAAAGATGTGCTCTTAAGTTGAAGAAGTGGAAAGCAGAAGAAGAGTCGGGGGAGAGGCGGAAGACTTCTCACCCCCACCCTCCAAAGCCCAAGAGGCCAGTTAATGCAGAAGGGGGTCCACTGCCACACCAGCTGACTCCTCTATTTTGAGCCCTTCCTCTCGTGCCATAGGATTCCTGTAAACCCTGGTCGTGGAGCCTGGGGGAGAGATTGGTTGGTACAGGGTGGTGGAGCGAGGTGGCTTAAGGGGTGGCCGTCGGAGTGCTGCCAAGCCTGGCCTTGGAAACTCGGGCACCACTAGCTGTGACTTTGGTCCTCTCCCTTTACTCTGCACCTCAGAGTTCAGAAAACGGGGAATGACAGTCCCTCCTGGAAAGGTTTTCGTGCAAGATAGAAATGAGATAACACACACGAGGGGCTCCGCACACCGTCTGCACTTGGGAAAGGGAGGGTGCTCTGTGTTGTTTTGTCTAGGGTATTTGAAAAAGTGGCTGCATTGTGGGTCTCCAGGAAGTTGCCAGCTGCCCTCCCTGTTTCTGAATTCCTGTGTGTGTGTTTTCTGTGCTCCTGGTGGTGGTGGTGGTGGTGGAGTTGTCAGGAAATAACCATCAGTTTCCTGCTGATTAATTCGGTTCCTGGCGGGCCCTCCCTCTCAGGCCTGGCCTCCTGCTTCCTCGGCTTGCTCTCCTGGCCCCTTCTGAGAGGCCTGCCTGCCCTTGGCCCGGACACCCTGCAGGCCTGCTGAGGCTGGCTTTGTCCTGGCCGTGGGCAGGGTGCCGGTGTCCAGCTGCCTCTGGTTTTGCCTGCAGGTGTGTTTCCTTTGCACACCTGGCACCTGCGGGGACTTAAGCCCCTTCCAAGTTACCCTCCAGATTGGGCTTGAGAGGTTTTGATGATGTGAACTACAAGCCCTTGGAAATGATGCTGCTAGGGTCCTCTGCCCCTTCAGGAGAGGAGGCCTGATGGCAGGGGCCTCGGGAAGAACCCCAGGCTGGGGCAGCAGACCCCAAGTTTTCCCTGCTGGCGCGAGGGGAGCCTGCAGGGACTCTGCCTTTGGTCTTCAGAAAGGAGGTGCTGGCAGGGAGAGAGGCCAGTATAGTGTTGGGATTTGGGGGTCCCTGGCCTGCTTCTTGGCCCTTGAGTGAAGGACCAGCAGAGAAGGCGAGCACTAGTAGGGGAGGGACCTGGGCTTGGCCGTGGTGTTGAGCTGGGTCTGCCTCAGCACTTCACTTGGAGACCTGGTGACCCTACAGTGGTCTCTCGAATAATGTGGGAGCCACAGCACAAGGCGTAGTCGTGGTCCCAAACACCCCAGATGGCATCCGCCACGGTGGAGGATCCGGAGGCGAGGAGGTCCTGATGCCTCCTCAGCCGCCAACCACCTGGAAGGCAGGTCTCCCGGGACTGGGCTGGTTTTGTCAGGCTGGCTGTCAGCCTCAGCAGGGCCATGCTTTCTGCACGCAGTGCCGAGGTCAGGACCCCTTGGTGCCTGGTGTGTAGCAGACACTCACAATCTCTCTTTTTCTTTTTTTTGCGGTACGCGGGGCTGTCACTGCTGTGGCCTCTCCGCTGCGGAGCAACAGGCTCCAGACACGCAGGCTCAGCGGCCATGGCCCATGGGCCCAGCCGCTCCGCGGCATGTGGGATCCTCCCGGACCAGGGCACGAACCCACGTCCCCTGCATCGGCAGGCAGACCCTCAACCACTGCGCCACCAGGGAAGCCCCAATCTCTTTTTTTAAAAAATATTTATTTATTTATTTGGCTGCGCCGGGTCTTAGTTGTGGCACGCAGGATCTTCGTTGCGGCACGCGTGTGGGATCTAGTTCCCTGACCAGGGATCGAACCCGGGCCCCCTGCATTGGGAGCGTGGAGTCTTAACTGCTGGACCACCAGGGAAGTCCCCCTCTCAGCCTCTTGAACGCTTACACTTACAGCACACGCACAGGCACAGCCCCGCGCACATTTCACCGGAGTCAGGCTCTTCGGCTGAGGTGGGGAGCCCTGTGCTTACTATTACCTGGTGGCTGAGTCAACAACGCCGGGCGAGTATTTGGTTAGCAAACAGGGAGAGCAGCCAGAGCCGGCCCTCGGCCTTCCTGCTTCTGCCTTTGTAGCAAAACGTCCTTTGGAAAGGTCAGCCAGGACTGGCTACATAATTTGCACAGGGCCTGGTGCAAAATGGAAATGAGGGCCCCTTGTTTGAGAATTAGTACGAATTCCTAGACGGCCACAGCAGAGCATGATGCCTGGGGCCCCATGGGACGGCACCCCGAGGTCAGCGTTGCCCAGCCTTGTGAACTTCTGTGTGAGGCTTCTCTTGGGTAGAGGAGGGACTTTACATCCAAACCAGCTGCGAGTTCTGAGACACGCTGTCCCCACTCTGCCCCATGGGCAGCTCTTCTCAAGGGTTGGAGTGACTCCCACTTCAACTTCTCTTTTCTGTTCCTCCAGCCCCTGCTTCCCCCTTTCTCTGTAACCTGAGAAAGCTCTGAGACCCTCCCTCCCTCCCTCCCATCCCTCCTTCTTCTTTCTCTCCTCCCCTCCATCCTTGCTGCCCTCCCCCCTCCCTCCACCTCTGTTTCTCTCTTCCTCCTTCCATGGCTTTTATCTGGGGGAAAACCCTTCCCATGTTTGCTGTATAACATTTTCCACCCATTCATTTGGTGCCATTTGAGTTCAATGTCCCTTTGAAGGGCAAAGGGAGAGTGCTCCTTGGATTTCCAAAGCCTCTCTCTGGAGTGGTCCAAGCAAGCATCTTCCCCCACCGAGGGACGAGGGACGTCCCTTCAGTGGCCTCTGGTTCTGTCCAGATGGTCTCTGCCCACTGGGAGCCTGGGATGAATTCTCACTGTTAGCATTCGTCACTCACTGCCTCCACCCCACAGTCAGCTATCAGCACTACTGGTCACAGTGGAAAGAAAGCCTGCTCCTTTCTTCCTCGTGACACGCGTGAGCCCTGGGGACAGACCTGGCCATGGCTCCCAAGGCAGCAGCTTCCACGCTTCCATGCAGGCCTGGGGCTGGGGGGCAGGGTGCTACAAGGGGTTAAGTAGATAAGCCCAGTGGGACACTGTCCTGGCCTTCCCTCACCCTCTCCACACAGTAACCGGAAGGATTTTCAAAACAGCCATCGAATCATGATATATCCTCTCCTAAAAGCCCCTCTGGTTTCCCGATGCCTGTGAAAGGCACCAGATCCTATGTGTGGCCTTCACGGCCTTGCCCTCCGGAGAGGCAGGCAGCCTGGGGTTCTAAAGGGACACTTGAGCCACAAGTGTCTTGAAGAATGCAAGAAGTCTCAGAAGGTGGGGAGAAGGAGAGGGATGGCAGACTTCCGAAGGTGGGCATCAGGAACAGCTGGGGGTGGGGAGGGGCAGCGGGACTGAATTAAAAGTCTGGCTCAGTTCTGAGGACCTGGTCCCCTGGGAGATGGACTCCACCCTGGTCACATTTAGATCATCAGAGGGGCTTTTAAAAATTACCAGTCTCTGGAGGTGGACCATCCTGGGTGTTTGCGTTTGTCCCCCAGGGCCACAAGTCCAGGAATCGCTTATGAACACTTTGGGAAGGCGGCAGGAGGCAGTTGCCAGACTTGCCCAGCACAGGAATGCTCTAGGATTTTTCTTCGTTGATGGGAAGGCTGTCTTGTTCACCCAGCTCTAAGCCCTGACCAGGATGAACTAAGGGAGCACTAAGCAGATATGGGACCCCTAGAGAGTCAGCTGGAAGGGACCTCCTTCAGAAGGGGAAACTGAGGCCTGATCACCAGTGAGTACCACCCCTGGGCAGCAGAGCCAGGAGTTTCAGGCCACCACCTGGCTAGGTGAGGGCTAACTAGAACGTTACAGTCAGAATGATCTCCAACAGGTGTGCTGTGGTTCTAACGGATAGAGCATCTTTGGCATTCATAATCCCCACAGTCTGGATCCTTGTCTTCTGCCCGCAAAGAACTCGGGATCTGGGGAGTGATGGGCCCAGGCATAAAGTACTACAATCTGGATGCTGCGTTTCCAGACCCGTAGGGAGATAGGTTTGAGGGAAAAAGTCCCCCCTTCCTCCAGGGGACAACTCGATGAGGAAGCAGAGAAGCAAGTGAGGACCTGACAGTGTCTACCCTCCTTGACCCACAGGCCTGGCTTGCCTGCCAACATGCTGAGCTGAGTGCTGGAGCCACTAAGCCGTGCCCAGGTATTGATTTCCCCTTAGCCCTCAGGCACCTGGGCGGCGCAGGGCTGTGTACCCCGGTGCACAGTGCCAGCATATTTCCCCATTATATTTTCCTGCATGAACTGTGCAGATTGGGAAGCACTGCAGTGGCTCATCTCTTCATCATTAGCACATCACTTTCTGCATCGGGCAGGTTGGGTGACAAACCAAGATCGGCCCAACAAATGCAGAGAACAGTCACAATTCGCCTGCATGGTCTGTTTCCTCATCACTTTTTACTTTGAAAATGTCAAGCCTAACAGAAAAACTAAGAACCTTCATCTAGGGTCACAATTGTTACCATTTTGCCATGTTTGTTTTATCTTTTATCTCTCTTTCAAACGGTCTTGCTGAATCATGTGAAAGTGAGTTATAGGTAGCATGATGGTTCACCCCTGAAAAGATCCTTCAGCAGGTATCTTTTAGGAGAGAAAGAAAAATTACCTTAAAAATTACCCTTATTCAATAATATTGCCTAGGGCTTCCCTGGTGGCGCAGTGGTTAAGAATCCACCTGCCAATTCAGGGGAAATGGGTTCAAGCTCTGGTCCGGAAAGATCCCACATGCTGCGGAGCAACTAAGCCCCTGCGCCACAACTACTGAGCCTGTGCTCTAGAGCCCGTGAGCCACAACTACTGAAGCCCACGTGCCCAGAGCCTGTGCTCCGCAACAAGAGAAGCCACCACGATGAGAAACCCACGCAACACAATAAGAGTAGCCCCCACCCACCGCAACTAGAGAAAAGCCCACATGCAGCTATGAAGACCCAATGCAGCCAAAAATAAATAAATAAATAAATTTAAAAAATAGTAATATCACCTAATAAACAGTCCTATGCAAATTTTCCCAGTTGTCCTCCAAAAATGTCTTTTTTATGTTCTTTTCCTGATCCAAGAAGGCTCACGTGTTGCATTTGGTTATGCTTTCTTAGCTTCTTTTAATCTAGAACAGTCCTGTTTTGTGTGTGCGTGTGTGACATTGGCTTTGAAGAGTCCAGGCAGGCCTTGTAGAATGGATTCTGACTTTGTCTGATTGAGTACATTCAAGTATAAGTCTGCATGGTTTTGAAACTCACCTGATAATTGCTTCGTTGTGTCTAAAAGAAGTCCCAAGGCAGAAGGTACAGTGGAGGGTAACTCCTTTGTCCCCTACCCCTGTGTGAGTCATGGGATGTCCTGTCCAGCCACCCAGAAAAAGAGGGGGCTTTAGTAACATGACATTATATTCATAAAATGCTTCAGTTGACTATGAAGAGCATTTCACTTGACCCACAGCAAGCCTAGCTTGATTGGGCAAGGCGTTCTCTTCATTTAGTAGATGGGATTCTGAGGTTGAGTTTGTGCCCAGGTGCGTGGCTTTGGCAGAACTGGACCAAACCCAGCCCTGCTGACCCACCACTGCAGTGGCATCTGGGAGATTGGGCAGAGTTGATGCCTTTGTTGTGTTTGCCCCAGGACTGGGTAAGTTACAAGGTGGTGTCACCGAACCTCAGCCCTGGACCCAACACGCGCATCCCGGAGTGCTAGACTGAGACTGTTGAATATGCTGAATACCTGTCACCTGTCTTGATGACTCTGAGTCATGGATGTGAGTCTAGTTCCTGAGCTGTGTTCTGAGGTGTTGCTAACCCCACCCCAAATGGTCCCAGGCTGCCGTTTGGTGAATTTTTTATCCTGCACCCTCGCTGTCAGTTCTTACAGACTGCAGCAGTGGCATGCCTCCCACTGCCCTGCTCCTTCTAATTTGCAACTTGCATCTGCTGTGGTCCGGGAAGCCAGATAAACAGGCTTGTGAGAACTGAGTCCAAAGGCTGTGAGTGAGGGGCTCTGTCCCATGGAGAGGGAAGTGTGACTGTGACACCAAAGGCCCCTCTTGGAGGCACTCGCTTCAGATTCACTTGTAGCCTTTCTGTGCTTTTGGGGATAATACCCTGCATTCTCTATTCTTGGGGTAATTTGAGGTTCCCAGAGAGGAGACCCCTGGACAAGTGGGGCGTTGGCTGTTACATGTTTCAAGTTTAAAAGGTTTGGAAAAGACTGTAACATACAGCAGGAGTGGCTGGTGGGAACAAGGAACACGTGTGCGAGTGCCAGAGCACGAGGGCCCTTTGGGTGCGGTGGCCATGACGCTGAGTGTAAGCTCGGGCTGGGGTGGGGTGAAGTGAAGGGTCCCTGGGCTCAGGATGGCGCGCTCAACCACCACCCTCCCTGTATGTAGATCATGCTGCCTTCACCCAACTCGGCTGCATGAATCACCCCCTGAGGATCTGGGCCCATGCAGGAGAGCGCTAGGTAGCCGCACCCTGGTCTCTGGATCTCCTGGTCCCCCAGGGAAGGGTTCCTCGTGCTATGGGTCTTGTTGTTAAAGCCACATGCCTGTATTCTGCAGGTTCTTTCCGCAAGAGTTTTTCCCTCCGTCCTGTTCCCCCTAATTGTGTTATCTTGGGCAGGAGCCCACTGAATTCTGTTCTTTCTCAAAGCAGTTTCTATTCTCATAAGCGTATAAGCACGGTGCCCTTTCTGTTTCTTGGCTGAGTCCTCCAAGGAGTTCAGAGTGATCCCAATTTGACTTAACAGTGACTCCTTTGCCAAGCCTCTTTTGCTTGTTTGCTTGCATTTAATTTTGTCTTTTATCAAAGTAATGCATATGCATCTTTTTTTTATGTCAAACAGTACTGAAGGGCTTACACGGATAAAGCAGCAGGCCCCCTGCCCACCTCACTCCCCCCACTCCAGCCCTCCAGACCGGTTCACTGTTCTCAATTCCTTTTAGTTTCTCCTTTCTGTTATTCACCTCTATACTCTGAAAAAATGTTTATTCTACCGCTTCTCAATTTACCAATTTTGGATGTTACCTGTTGCCTCCATATTACTGCCTTTCCTTCTAATATCGTTCTATCATGATTTGGGGGTAAATTCGCAATATAAATATCGTTCACTGCTGAGCCTAGCACTGAGCTATTACTTTTTTTTTTTTTTTTGGTTGTACTGGGTCTTCATTGCTGTGCGTGGGCTTTCTCTAGCTGTGGCGAACGGGGGCTACTCTGTTGCAGTGTGCAGGCTTCTCATTGCGGTGGCTTCTCTTTGTTGCGGAGCACGGGCTCTAGGCGTGCGGGCTCAGTAGTTGTGGTGCACAGGCTTAGTTGCTCTGCGGCATGTGGCATGTGGGATCTTCCCGGACCAGGGCTCGAACCCATGTCCCCTGCATTGGCAGGCGGACTCCTAACCACTGCGCCACCGGGGAAGTCCCTGAGCTATTACTTTTTTAAAAAGAATTCATTATTGTCCTCACCTGCTTGGTTTTCTCTATGTCTGATTCTTCCCAGTACACCAAAAGATCGAGAAAACATCTGTCAGATATTTTATCTATTAGTTCATTCATCGGTTCCTTTTTGTTTTCTGGACACTGGGGTATTTCACCAGTGAAATTCTTTCAAGCTTCTTCAAAACAAATGAAAATTTAGTTCATTTTGATATATTAAAAAGACTCCATGCAGCTTCCTCTGAAAAGGCTTCCCTGACACACCCACCCCCTCCGCTGCCCCGCCTGCCACCTCCTGTAGGCTGCTCCTCCACTAGGCCCCCATAGCCCCCTGCTGTCACCGTCACACAGACCTTAGTGCACTAAATACAATCGCCTGTTTTCTTGCCTGTGGCCTCCCCCGCCCCCCCCCCCCCCCCCCCCCCCCCCCCGCTGGGTCCTGTTCACTGCCGTCTTCCTAGGAATGCCGAGGAGCTGGTGGGCACATAGCAGGTGCTCAGTAAATATTTGTGGAATTCGCATTTGTTGGATTGAAATGCAAGCGTGATGATATGCTCCTGGTGGTTCCGTGACTTTTCTGGCCCTGAGTTCCCTTGCATTTTCTGTGTGCCCCCTTCTCCTGGCTTCCTTTCTTGGGTTTGGAGGCCCTTCTGGGCCTGTTCCAACTTAACAACAGCCTTTCCCAGGTGAAGCTAGCAAAGGCAGGGTTTTCATTCCCGGATCTGTGCTGCACCCCACCCCCATCACCCACTAGGTTGGCCTCAAGCATCTCAGGGCCTCGGATTGGTCCTCGTCGCTTTATAATCGCAGCCCACGCCGCAGAGCTCTGCACAGACTGATTGCTCAATAGATGAGTGAGGTTGAGGCTCGCTCAATCAATCAATAAACCAATCAGTCTTCTTCCACTCAGCCTCTCTGCTCCCAGGCGTTTCTCATTATCCAGCGTTTGGATGATCAGAAGGAAAAAGAAACCTCTGCATAAAGGTGACCCCATTTCAGGTTTTGTCATGACTCACTGAGTATTGAGAGACAGGAAGAGCAAGAGAAGGGAAGACAAAGAGAGGGGCCAGGGACGCTCACCTGCGATCTCAGAGGGACATTTGGGAAGACATTTGGTCACTAGACTGAGGGTCGTAGGCGGGCAGGGACCATCCTGTGCACTGCTTACCCCAGAGCATAGCACAGGCCCCACACGTGGTAGACACCCCGTCATAACCGATGTCTGCCTGCAGGAAAGAGGGAAGGACAGAGTCCAGATCCAGGCCTGTTTCGAAAGAGGGACTTGAGATAGTTCGGTGTACCTACATGTGTTTTAGTCCTTGGGTCTTGGCCAACTCAGCAGAGTGCTGATCTGTGATGTGCCCACAGTGCCCACAGAGGCCCCTCCCTTGTAAGGACACTGATCCAACAGTTGGCAGCCAGTGAAGCGGACGAACCCACCACCCTCTCGCTCTCCTGGAACCACGGCCTGGCCTGAGCAGGCACTGGGCTTCCTTGAAGCAGTCCCAGGAGAGGACACCCCGTCCCAGGGCCGATTCAAAATGTCATTCCCTCCACTGGTATCCAGTGCCTCCTGAGCGGACACAGCCCAGGCTGGCCTCCAGCCAGAACAGCTGCCTCGCTCAGACCCTCCTCCTTTGCCCTCCTACCTGGGCTCTCAAACTAGAGCAGGAGAACCAAGAGGGCCAAGCTGCCCACGGAGGCCAGGCTTCACCCACAGTGTCGCGGCCTGAGGCTCTCCCGTCCTTGGCTCACCCGGGACCCAGTGGGAGGAGCCACAGCGGGGCGGCCAGGACAGTGCAGGGGCGGCTGACCCTGAAATAAAGCTGATGGCCGCCGGCCTGTGCTCCCCGCTCCCCGAGAGGGAGCACTTCTCTTGTGGGTGTAGTGAGTTTCAGGGGAAGCCTTTAAAGCAGCCCTTTGATGCTTCTCCAGGGGAACTGCATTTATTTTCTGTACTTTTAGGAATTAACTTGCAGTTCCCAGCCTCTCCCTCCCTCCCTCTCTCCCCAGAAAGGAGAGAAGGAGAAAAGAAAAAAGGGTCTGCATTGTCCCGGTGATTGGCACCTTCTGTGAATGAGGGGTCACTGCGTCTGGCTGCTCCTTTTCAAGCGCTCCCTTCTCCCCTGCATGCTGTATTCACGCTGGAACATTCTTTCTTTCAAAGCTTCTGTCTTTCTCTCCCCCTTTGTATCTCTGCTTTCCTTCCCTTCACTTTTCTGCCTTTCATTCTCAGCGCTCACCAGCTCCCTCGGGGACCGCTCTCTTCTCCTTCTCTTTTTTTGTCCCTTTTCTTCTTTTTCTATTCAGTTGCTTTTTTTTTCTTTTTGCCTCTTTTTTCTCTCTCTCTTTTTTTTTAAATTCTTTTTTCCTTTTTCTTTTTGAATGGTGCTTCTGTTTCTAAGGGACGGGATGAGTAGGGAAGTCGGTTTATTTGAGGAAGGGAGAATGTGGATGTTTTCATTTTCCCCCGCGCTCTAAATGTGTAAAAAAGAACCACCATGCACGACACCGGCTTACTCTGGGCTCCTCCTTTGAGAGGGCAGGCTGTTCGGGAAGGGTCTCCATCAGACCAGAGGAAGCTGTTCATCACAGGTCAGGCAGTTCCTGAATCGGTCACCAGGACAGTTGGCTACAGACCTGGTGGCACCGCCTGCAGGATGCCGACACAGCCCTGGGGACGGGCTCCCTTTCTGCGTGGCCCCAGGGCGGGCCTTGATGTGAAGGTGAGGACCAGAGGTGGATGAAGAGCCCCCAGACCTCCCTCCTCTGTGGGAGCCTGGCCTCCTGGCCGGGGGAGGGCTCAGGGAGACCGTGGGACCCTGGGGCAGGGCTGAGCGTGGGGAGGAAGGCCAGGTTCACACGCGGCCTCATGGTTGTCTGGCATGGCCCCGGCTGTGAAGACAGCGGGCCTGCCTTGGCTGGCCCTGGAGTCCTGGAGAGGAGGCTGGAAAACTGGGACAGCAGAGAGGAGGGAGCTGGCAGCAGTGGCTGGCTCCAAGGAGCCGAGTGATCCTTGGGGTTTAGACAGGTGCTGACTGATTGAAGGTCTGACGTCTAGGGAACGTTGCAGGGCCCAGGTAGAGGCGTGGGTCTGGTGGCATCAGCACGGAGGTGAGAGTTGAAACACAGGGGAGAGGCTTTCTCCGAGGGAACCCCTGTAGGACGAGAAAGCAGAGGCCAAGGCCTGATGAAGGAGGCAAAGGAGAGGCAGAGATAGAGGGCAGCGCGACCGGCCGGAGCCAAGGTGGGGAGGCAGCTGTTGCCTTGTCGGGGAGAAGACCCAAATCAGAGCCTCTGTTTGCAGGGCTCACCTGTCACCTTCCAGAGGACAGTTTAGCTTCAGTAGAGGAGACAGAGAGCAGGGGTGGAGGAGGCGATGGAGGATGGGGACCCGACCCCCGCTCAGGAGGTGGAGAGAAGGCAAGAAATTGGGGAGTGTCAGGGGCTGCACCTAGACATCGAAAGCCATATGAGAGGAGCAGGGCTGCCTGAGAGGCCGGGGCAGGCCTGGAGGACAGAGGGGTGAGGTCTGGGGGCCTATTTCTTCCCTGTGGAGGGACGGCCTCAGCCTGCAGGTCTGGAAGTCCCTTTGCACCCTTTCAGAACACAAGACAAAGGGTCAAGTCTGCAGCTCTGGTCCCCGGGACATAGGGACCTCAGTCTAGCTCACAATTGCCCAGGGACCCCAGGACGGTGCCAGGGCACCTGGAGAGACACAGGGATCTCTGGGAAGGAGCCCTGGGGTGTGTGTCCTGGGTGAGGTGGAGCTTGGGCTCCAGGCCCGAGTGTCCTGGCACAAGCTGCCAGGCCTTGAGGTCTGGGTTGAAGGGAACCTCCCAAGGGTAAGCCCTGTATCTCCATCCCACCCAGCACAGCTGGCCCGTAGTAGGCGCTTCATAAATGTTTGTTTTATATTTTCTTTTTTTTTTGGCCGCACCACGCGGCATGTGGGATCTTAGTTCCCCAACCAGGGATCAAACTCGTGCCCCCTGCGTTGGAAGCGCAGAGTCTTAACCACTGGACTGCCAGGGAAGTCCCTCATAAATGTTTGTTGAAGTGTCAATTGAATTTGTCCTTAGCAGCCAAGTGCTGTGTAATTGGAGAGCCCCCCCAAAAAGGAGGGCCCCATCCCCTACCCACTCAGGGCACAGGACCCCCCCCCAAACAAAACTGGGGCAGGGTCCCAGCCACATCCATGGAGGAAGGTAGAAGGACAAGTCAGCACCAGGCACAGAGGGTGGCATGAGCAGGACAGGTGGGGACAATGAGAAGGCTCATTGGAGGAAGAACGTCAGGGAGGTGGATCTGAACCCCCCGAGGGATGGTTTATTCAGGGGACACGGGTGGAGCACCTACTGTGTGCAAGTTCAGTGGATGACATACCCTTCGGGAGGAGGACAGCCTGGGGCTCCAAAGGGCTGGGAAGAAGCTGTGTCCTCCCTCTGAGTCTGGGTGACCGAGACAGGTGAGCTATGTGGGTGGAGGTAGCAAATCCTGCCTCCACGGATGTAGGGATTTGTACTCCTGAGAAGGGATGGAGATACCCAGCGAGCAGACACCATCCCTTGCAGCATCTCCCTGGGTGCTACCACTGCCCCCCCTGGCCCTGCCAGCCTCTTAAGACACCTTGCTGCCAAACCCAGGCCTGCCAGGGCGGGCCTGGCTGCTCATCAGGTTTTTCCAGTTTGGACAAGAACATCTCCTTACACCCCATTAAGGCAACCACAGCACCCTGGCCTAGAGATGAAAGGGGAGCCTGTGAAGGCAGCTCGCTCCTGGCAGGAGCAAGAGGGTCTGTATTTGTGAACAGACTTCGGAGACAGACATGTTTCCTGAGTCCCCCGATTCCAGGGTGGCAGAGGGCCTGATGGTCAATCCCCCCTTTAAGACCTGGCGGCAAGGAGCTGGCTCTTCTAGTAAGTCTCTTTGTGGCACCAGGCAAGTTTCCGAATGCTAATAATAGTAGCAAACAGGCCGCCAGGTTCTGCTATAAGCGCTTTGAATATTTTCATTTGTGAGGCAGGTGCTGTCAGCACCACTCCCCCTTTAGTCAGGAGAAATAGTCACAATGATCGGAGGTAGCAGAGGTGGGATTCAAACTCAAGCCTTCAGATTCCAGAGTCTGGACACTAAACCAGTACTTCTCAACCTGTTTTTAAACTATTATTATTATTTCTAATCCTTGCAGACTGATAACTTATCAACCTTGCCTAGATACCATAGCAACGTCAAATTGCTGTAAAAGTTTCTAAATGCTGCTGCTTATCTCTGTGGAAGCAGTCACAAGGAGCGCACTGTTATAAAGGCGTTCTTAACCTTTCCGTGCCTCAGTTTCCTTATACGTAGAATGAGGGGGGTGGTACCAGTACCAACCACACAGACTGTGGTCGCTATTAGATAATGCGCTGAGAGTCGGCACAGGCTGGCACTGTAGCTCTCAGGACCGTCAGCCAGTCCACTAACATCAGGATTTTGCCACCTGTCGAATGGGAATAAGAGCACTGCCCACACAAGTGCTGCCCATACGGCTGGCTGCTCAGACCAGGTGAGGAGGACCCAGTGGCATTGTGCCTGGAAAGGACTTTGTAAGCCGTCGAGGGCTCTGCCCGTGGAGGTGGGTGTGCTCGTTCCCCTGCCCAGCCTGTGTTTCTGGGTCCCAGAAGAACTTGTTTCATTGTGCACTTTGACACTCAGATCTGGGGGTGTTCGGAGGAGGGAATCCACTGAGCCTCTCAGAGGAGGTCCTGAGTGTTCCTGACCCTTGCCTGCCTCCTGGCCGGTGCACATGTAAGCGTGCATGGTCTTCACACAAGAAGCTTCCTGGGCATTTTAGTTTCAAGGAATTGAGGCCAGCACAGGGGTCTTATTCTCGGAATCTCCCCTTCACCCTGTGACCTATCGGGGCTCTGTTTGCTAAGGGTGAGTCATCCCAGCTATTAGTGGTGAGACTGAGAAGGTGCCCAGTGATCCCAGAAAGAGACTACATTCTGGTGAGGAGAGTTGGGTTTTGTAATTCTCTTAGGAATTTGGTCTTTTGAGCTACCCCGTTGAGTTGCAAAATTTCACGAAAGAGAAAACATCTGGCATCTGTGATGAAGGCTTCTCCACGTGTCCCAGGAAAGGTCTTCCCACCTCTCCACGGCTCCACTCTGGGTTCTGGGGCCCAAGGGACTCTCACGGCCCCCTCAGGCAACCCAGGGGTTCTTGTGTGGGCCAAAAACTTGGGCTAGAACCTTCCTTCGAGACGGGGTTCAATTCCAGCATCTCTCCCCTTGCACCTGATTTGGTTACTTTTTCTTCCTCAAAATCGCTGCTTTTTCCAAATGTTCATGCACTTACCACTCCTTTGTGGGATTTATGACAGATATTTTTAGTGACAGTAAGAAAATATCAAATATTTCGGGGCCGTAGGTGATTCACATTGTGTGTTTACATATGTTGCAATGGTAAAAGCGAAAAATTACCATTTATCAAATGGCAGCACCTGTGCCAGGTCCTTTCATTCACATAATCTTGGCCATCCTGTGGGAAAGGCAGCTGTCATTCCCATTTTACAGTTGAGGAATCTGAGGCTCTGAGAGATGAAGCAACTTGCTCAAGGACTTACAGCCAGGAAGTGGCCTAGCTCACTCCAGACCTTCCTGCTGCCCTCAGCCAAGGGGCCCCACCCTGCATTCCACGGCCTGCCCTGAGGACCCTCAACCCCACAGGCTGTCCCCACCACAGGGAGAGTGGTGAGGAAACCTTCCAAGTCCACCGCAAACATCTCTAGCGATGGCCAGACAATTAGCTTGTTTTATAATGGTCACCTCCATTTAAATCATTTTGGCCTTTGGGTCACACACCACATGCATTTGAACTTTAGCGGCTGGGGACGCATGGCCCAGAGCTCAGCCTTCTGTAAGTGAGTTCTCTCTCTCTCTCTCTCTGTATGTATATGTATATATGTGTGTGTATATTTGGCTGCAGTGTGCCGGGTCTTAGTTGCAGCGTGCAGGCTCTTAGTTGCGGCATGGATCCCTGATCAGGGATCGAACCCCGGCCCCCTGCATTGGGAGCGTGGAGTCGTAACCATTGGACCGCCAGGGAAGTCCCAAGGTGAGGTCTTCTAATGGGCCTCAGAGTCATCCTTTATGATCCAGATCAAAGAGGAAACCAGTTCCCACTCTGGGCTGAGCTGGCCACCCTGAGCACCTACCTTCTCCTCTGATGTCTGTGGACCCACCCTCCTCGAGGGACCTGCCCTCAAGGCCCTCCCAGGCCCCACTGCCCTCCGGTTCTCCTCCCACCTCTCGTCCAGCCTGCGGATGAGATTCCCCCTCCCTGTTAGCTCCTGGTAGTGTACAGACCCCAGCAGGGCCTGTCTGTGGTGCCCCTGTCCTCTTCCCCCTGCCTTCTCTCCGCAGTCTCCCCTAAACCTTTTATCTCATGTCTGCATCATGGGCTGCCCCATGCCCCCACACGCATCCTCCCGGCTGGACTGCAAAGTACTCAAGACCGCGGGCATCCACCCATCATGTGGGTCCTGACCCACATCTCACTGTGTGAAAGTGTGGTTCATTGGGTGACTAAGGAAAGAATGGGCTGCACGGTGTTCCTGCTTGCCGCTGATGTTAGCTTGCATGGACAGCTGTATGCGTCTGATGTCTGCGTGTGTACACTCAGCCTAAATGTTTCCCCAGCTGTCCCTCCCCTCAGGAGATACATGGAGGCATTACGTGAATGAGAGAGGCATTCTTTACTCCTCTCCTGGCATAAATCCGTACTCGACTTGGGTGTGTGGGTGACTGCAAAATAAATGTTGATTACAGCATCAGCTTCAGGAGGCAGACGCTGCCAGGGACGCTGCTGGGATGGAGGCTGGGGATGAATCACGCTGGCTGCTGTGAGAGAGGAGAGGCCAGGCCACACTCCTCGGCTGTTCTCAGCCCACTGCTCTTCTGCGTTTTTACCTTCCCTTCATCTCTGGCTGCATCAGATGGGGGAGGGGGCTTCCCAGCCAGGTTCTCCCATCTCTAGGCTTCCCCATCCCCTCTGCACAACCTTTGTGTACTGCATACCACAGAACATGCTCATTGGGCTAATGGGCTCAGCTCTGGGAAGTGGGACCATCATCCCGTGTTACAGATGAGGGGACTGAGGCTCACCCAAACCAGTGTGTAAGGGGGTGGGGCTGGACCCCTGCTGCCCACGCTCTGAGTCTCTGTTGACTCCCAAAGTGCTGGTTTACATGCAAGAATGTCCCTGACCCCTTAAATTTAAAAAAAAGCGATTACTCTGTCCTTTTGTGGTACCCCATGCATTTTGTGCTTATTTCTTCTCTGATATCTTGCTGTCCTGTTTCATGGTTCTTAGTCTTGTCTCTCTAACCAACATGTGAGGTCCCTGAGAGCAGGGAACTTTGTGTCCCGCCAGCAGCCAGCACCAGCCTGGCCCAGGGAGTGGATGATGAACGGAATGATAACAATAGCAACAGCTCCCAGTAATTGAGTCCTTACTATGCACCAGCCTTGTTATCAAACTCGTCTCAGTCGGGCTGACTGTACTATACCAGTTTATATAAGGGACTTGAACATTTGCAGATTTTGGTATCCACCAGGGTCCTGGAACCTATTCCTCATGGATACCTGTATTTCCCTTATTTCCTTTACCTGAAAGAGCACTTAAGTTGACCCAAGAATGAAACCTGAACTCCACTTACTCCTCTCGTGTATCTGGTGACTTTGGATGAGTCACTCAACTCCTCTATGCCTTGGTTTCCTCCTCTGTAAAGTGGGTTTGTTATCAAGATGGCATGCTTTCTGTACATGATTTCATCAGGCACAAGCCTGGCCAGAAGGAAGGGCTCAGTATGTGATGGATCCTTTTCATATCACTGTCCCCATCTTACAGCAAGGAAACCAAGTCCCAGGGAGGTTGAGGAACTTGCCCAAGGCCGCCCAGCTCATATGTGGCAGAGATGGGGAGGCCGGCCAGGCCTGCCAGACCGAGAGCCGGGTTCCTTTCCGCTCTGTTTGTTTGCGGCGTGAGGGGCTGTCCTTCCCCGTTCCCCCTCCCCCTCTGTTGCTTCCCATCTCTTCCTCCTCGGACCCTGCTCCCAGAGTTCCTGAGGTGCTAAGCCAGCCCTTTAGAGGAGAAGCAGAGCTGTCGTGTCATTGACACCTCCCTGGGCTTGGCAGGCCTGGGTTCCTGGGCTTTGCTGCGTCCTGGGGCCGGGCCTTGCCAGCCGCCCCTGACGGGGCTGGCCGGGGCTACTCCAGGGGGGCCTTTGGGTCCCAGGACTTAGCGGCCACTGATACTTCCCCCCTGGTCAACAACACATCACAGCTCCAGCAGACGCTCACACTGCCTGTGGGGCTCCTGAAGGTCCAGGGCCCCTTTCTTCTCCATGTGGTTTTGGTTTCCCAGGGGACTTGATACCATTTTCCACAAGCCCCTGTGTTCTCTCTGTCGCTTTGAGACACTGGGGCCCCAGCCACGATCGGCTTGCTTTGTTTTCTGTGGTAAATCTGTTTCTCTTGTCACTTCTGATCACTCCAGATTAAACACAGAAATGTAGAAGGCAGGGGCTGGGGAGGCTGGGCGCAGGATTGGCGTGACCCTCCCCTCTGGGGAACACAGGAAGAAGGAAAGTAAAAGGGGAAGAGCATGATTTTAACCTGCTCAGATCCCACCTTTACCTCCTATTGGCTCTGTGACTTGGACAAGTAACAGCTTTTCCAAGCCCCAGTTTGCTCATCTGTAAAATGAAAACTAAAATGCTCATCTCCCTGGGATGGCCTGGATCGTGTGCCTGTTCATTAGTATAAGCTCAGTTAACGATGGCTAAAAAGAAGTTAGAAAAAGCTGACAACCCTTCCTCCTGCCTTAAACAGTGGAGACAGAGACATGGGTCAGACAGCCCACATGTGGGTGCTTCCTTTTCTCAGAGGCCGTTTAGGATCACAGCGAAAGAGTGAATTTTGAAGAATGGGTGTGAATCTCACTATCCTGTTTGGAGTGAGGAGAGCTGGGTACCTTGAGCATTGCTGTGTGCCCCAGCCTTGGGCCAGGCCCTGTGTCCCATTCACGCATTCACACAAGGCAGGGTGGAGCCTGGAGGAGGTATGGGGCATGGGGCAGTGTGTGCGTGGACTTTCCCTGAACTGCAGTGAATTCCTGCAGAGGGATGCTGGGCCCCCACTTAGCCCTGGGTCTAGGTCCGGCCTTGTTCTCTCCTGAGGGGGCCTCTGGCACCTCCCCTAGCCTGGCCTCAGAGGAGCAGGGCCAAGCCCCTTAGGGTGCCTTCCCCCAATGAGCCCTCGCCCCCTGGACACCTCCCATCTGTGTTTCCTTCCTCCCTGCGGTAAGTGAGGTCAGTAGAGGGCCTGCATGGTGGCAAGGCAGGGGGTCCATTCTGGGATCTGTCTGAGTCTAGCCCTTGGAGAGAACCCAAGAGAAAGAAGGCTCGGGCTGATGAAATGGGGTTTCTTTTTTTCTCCTTTCTTTCTTTCTTTTTTTTAAGCAAAGAGATAAATAAATGTCGCCCTGAGATGACAAGAGAACATTGAAAGAGATAAAAGGCGAGTAAAAGGGACTAGAGACCAGAAGCAAAGGACAGGGAGGGATTTGGACTATACACTGCGATGAGGGGAGAGATGAAAGAGGAAAGAAAGAGATGGGAATGCAGGACCGAGTGGCAGAGCGGAGGATGGGGTTGCCACGGAAACGGAAGGAGGGAGAGGAAGACAGGATGGAGAGGGCTGAGAGCTCAGTGCGGGCGGGGCCTGAGACAAGGCTCAGGGAGGAGGAAGGGAAGCCATGAGGGGCTTCCAGGTCTGAATCAGGCCCCGGTGTGGAGAAACTGAGGTTGGCAAGGGAATAAGACCGGACCCAGAAAACTCATCCTCGCCCAAAGGTGGTAGGGTGGAGAGAGCTGGGCCTGGGTCCCCCGGGGCTGGCCCAGCTGGGGTCTTCTCTACCCTACCTGTCAGGGACTGCCACTCTTTAAGCCTCAGTTTCCACAACCGTAAAACGGAAATGGTACTCCCAACCCCAGAGGGCTGCCTAGAAGCCTAGAAATTGCACGTGGGCCTGACAAAGTTCAAGCCCAATAAATGCTCCCGTTGTTCCTTCATTTGTGGTTCTTATCTTTGTCTGTGAACTTGTGAGCCCAAGTTTTATTTGTTTTTCCCTGTTAACATTAAGCTGGTGATCTTTGGGTCCAGCAGAGTGTACTTGTTTGGAGGATAGATGTGCTTTTTGCTTCTGGAATTGGAGAAGAGACACAGAGCCTTCCAGAAACATGAGACCTGCTGTCCTTTCCCCTGGGAACAGGGACTAGTCCTGAAGTTCAGGGAAAGGAAGTACAGACTTGGGGATTTCCACCTGGGGCTCGGCAAGGGGCCTCTTTTTTCTTTGCACTTGAATATGGATATTCTCAAAAGGGCAACAATTCATTCTGTACGTGCACTCTGCTAGGAATGCACTGTGAGCACACGGACGAGTTCTCTGTCCTCTTGTAGAATCTGTGATCTAATGGGGACACCAGACATTGAGCGAGTACTTATACAATCAAATCTGTCATTAAAAATTGTGATAAAGGCCAGGAAGGAAAAGTATTAACCTTATAACTGCTTAGAACTTGGGGGTCCAGACCTGGTTGGGGAGAGGGGCGTCAGGGAAGGTTCCTGAGCAAGTGATGCCTGATTGAAAGCTGAAGGATGAGGGACAAGGAACAGCATTCTAGGCACGGGGAACAGCATGTGAAAAGGCCTCATGCAGGAAAGTCTGTTATAGAAAATGAGGAAAGCCCACGTGGCTGGAGGGTGATGAGTAAGGGGACAAGCAAAGTGCTGTGAAGTTGCCACATAAGCAGGGGCCAATCAAGCAAGTTCTTACAGGTCTTTGGTAACGTGTCTGGACTTGATGCAGGCCAACAGCCTGGTAGGGGAGCCCAAGTATGTGGGGTGGCTGCCATGTTTGACGTGGATGGATGGATGGATGGATGGAAATGCACCGGGAATCAAGAGCTCTCAGTTTGGTCCCCATTGTGGGCTGGGAGCCTTGGGGGCCTCAGTTTCCACATCTGTAAAATGACAGCATTGCACAGGAGGGTCCCCAAAGTTCCTTCCAACCCTGCTGATGAAGATTCTAAGACCAGCCTCGAGGGTACACAGCCAAAGTGGCCTGGGCAAAGGACCTTCAGTGAGGCCACTGTCCTGCTGTGGGAGAGCCCAGCTTTCCTCCTTTGTGACAAGTGAGGGGTCAGGCAGGAGGACCCAGGGCCCACGGCTTCTGGGTACCTGGCGACTTCAAATGAGAGGCATCACATCACTCCTTTACCCGCATCCACGGGAAGTGGACATGTGCTCAGTGTGCGGCTCTGCGGGAAGCTCAGCGTTTGCCCCCAGCAGTTAGTGTGGCAGATGCCCTGCTAGTCTGGGCTCATTTCTACAAGGGTCAGGGACCCACTCAGTTTTCCTCAGGACACAGGGGTCAGCGAGGGTTCCCCAGGCCGGCAGCAGGGGCTGGCCCCATCCAGGGACCAGGGCTCCCCAGGAGCCCACAGGCTTGCTTCTCTGGACACACTTGCTCCCTCCTCCTCGGCCCGGCTTGCTTAGGGTCTCTGTCCCCTGGTCCCGACTCCACCTCACGGCATGCCTTCACGTAGTCTTTGGTTGAGAGTGTAAGGCTTGGTGCATAGCCGCGTTTCCAAGAGAGGAACCTGCTTGGCCTTCAAGGCCAGGTCACGTGAGAGTGCTTGTCAGCTCTTACCAATTAATTTCGAGAATCAGAATAAATTGGGGTTGTTTGGGGGAAATACGATGTCCAGGCTCCAGACCCAGAGATTCTGGTTTAACTGGCCTGGGGTGAGGCACGGACACTGGTGCTCTCATCAAACAATGCCAGTTGGACCCTGTGGAGCCAGTGTCTCTGCCCTTGGAGGAGTTTGAATTGTGAGGTCTCATGAATACAGCGGCCAAGATTGTGCCTTTCGCCGTGGGGACTCCATCCCTCCGTTCCTAGGGTTTAGGGGTCCCTGTGACCTCCCTGGAGGAGGGGCCCTCACACAGTGGCCGCTCTGTGGCAGCCAGGAGTGCCTCAGCCCAGCTCACCTCAGCTTGTAGAGGCAGAGGTGTGGCTCCCAGGATGGGTCTCGGTGCCCCAGGCCTGGGAGAGCAGGAGGGGAAGCGCTTTCAGAACAGTCCTCGCTGTCATAGGGCTGGAGGGACCTCAGTGCTCCTGGGCCTTCTCTGTGCAGCCTGGAGGCCACCCCAGGGAGGAGGCGGGACTGTCCTGGAGGTGAGATGGGTCAGGGCGTGGGGAAGAACCCAGCATTTGTAGAACTCTTCTGCAAGGAGGCAAGGATTTCCCCTCAGTCTCATTCATTCATTCATTCATTCACTCGTTCCGGGTCCTCGACGACTAGGCTTCCTCCCTTCCCCTTTCCCTGCCCTGGCATCTTTCTCTCCGGACACTCCCCTGCTGGGCCCTCTCTGCCCCTCCCTGCAGTCACCATCCTCTGGGGTGGATGTCTTGGGGGGGAGGTGGCCCATAAACAGATACAACTATGAATCAACATGATTTTATCAGCGTTCTCTAGAGAAACAGAACCAGCAGGATATATACACACACAGAGAGATTTATTTTAAGGAATTGGCTCACACGATTGTGGAGGCTGGCAAGTCCAAAATCTGCAGGGCAGGCTGGCAGGCTGGAGACCCAGGCAGGATTTCTGTGATAACAGTCTTGAAGCAGAATTCCTTCTTCTCTGGGAAACTTCCGTTTTTCTCTGAAAACTTCAGCTGATTAGATAAGACCTGCCCACAATAAGGAGGGTAATCTGCTAAAGTCAACAGATTGTAGATGTGTTGCTGTGTGGCTCACAGCAACATCTATCAAGAGATTAGCGTTTGGCCAAACAACTGGGCACCCAGCCTAGCCACATGTAAAATTAACTTGATGTTCTCAGGCTGTGGAAGAGGCCCTCCTCGCCCTGCCCCTGGCTAAGGAATATCTCCCGAGAGGCAGTGCCTGCACTGACTCGGAAAAGATGAAGGGATATTCACCCAGTGCAAGGGAAGGGCAAGTCCTGGCAGGGGAGTCAGGCTGTGCAAAGGCCCCGAGGTAGGAAACAGCTCCATGTATGTCTGTGTTTGTGTGTGTGTGTGTGATGCAGAGGGACAGGAAGGCTTAAAGGAGGGTCAGGTAGCGCTTGGCTGGGGACAGCCTTGGGCAGTCAGCTAAGGCACAGAAACTTCATCCTATAGGCCATGTGGCTGAGGGTGGGCTTCCGGGCGGAGACCTGCTTTACCAGCATTTCACTGTGCGACCTTGGACCAGTCCCTTCCCCTCCCTGAGCCTCAGTTTCCTTTTCTGGAAAAGGAAGTAGCCATACATGGTGAACGTCAGGTCCTCCTGTGGTTTGTGGGTTGGTGGCCCAGCCACTCTGGCCTCTGGAGGCAGGGCTTAGCAAATCTGTCCACAGAGAAAAGGGGAAGCTGAGGCAGAGAGAGGCCCCTATAAGAAGGAGACTCATACACTTCCCCCTTGGCCACCCCACCCCCAACCCAGCTGCCTCGTCAGCGCTGGGCCTGGAGCTGCTGAGTCGAGTGAGGCCTTGTGGGCTGGACAGAAGTGAGACTGTGCAAGGAGCTCTGAGGTTTGCACAAACCTCCAGCTTTTGCTTTCGCTTCCTCTTCCTTTCATGGGATGTGAGCAGAGTTTACCCTTAAGTTTACCATCAGGGGGACATGAGAGGAAACAAAGAGGGTGGTTTTGCTATAAGTTGAAGTCCCGTGAGTGGTTTTTTTGTTTGTTTTGGGGGGTTTTTTTGTTTTGTTTCGTTTTGTGTATTTTTTTACAGCTGTGTGCGTACCTGGACCTCCTTTTCCCCTCCCCGGGCCCAGCTACCTGTTCTGCCCCACTCTGGGTTCAGTTTTTCAGGACCCAGGGGCTGCTCCACTGGGCCTGTCCCCACCCAACCCCAGCGCTGCACCTCCTACCTCCCAAAGATCCTGGCGCTTCAGGTTTTAGACTGAGCTCGCTCAGAGCAGCTCCCTGAGGATGGGAGCTTATCATGCTTTCTACTGTATCCCCAGGACGAAGAATGGCACCCAGCACCTGGCAGGTGTGTTGAGTCAGTGATTCAGTGGCAGGACTGGAGACCACAGCCTCAGAGTCGCCTGGTGGTTCAAAGCCAAGGGGCGAACGTTTCCCCCTAGCAGAAGCCCAGGGCACTGCGGGGCCTGTGTCAGGGAGCAGGCCCTGGCACTTGCTAGGCCCTCAAAAATAGTCATCAGGGTGCTTGGTGACATCCCAAGTCTGGGCTCACAGAAGCCCCAGAGCATTCCTGTGTCTTAAGTTTGAGATGTCCTGGTGGTGAGCATGAGAAAAAGCATAGCCAGGTGGTCACCAGGCCCTATTGGTTCTTCCTTCCAAATGGCTCCTGTCTCGCCAGCCCCAGGCCAGACCAGGCCTCAAGTGCTCTGCCCCACTCTCTGTGTTCCAGAGCTACTCAGAGCTCCCTGACCCTCCCCTGGTGCTTGAAGGGGGTCTCAGTGAGAGGAAAGGATCTTTTAAAGCAGTGTGGATGAGAAAAGGTCTCGTCTTGGGGAGGGGACCCTGCAAGACAGGCAGGTAAGCCAATGGATTAACCTGCCCTCAAGGTTCCAAGAAGCCTCTTGTGTCCATCTTACAGATGAAGAAACCGAGACCCTGAAGGGTCAGGTGACTTGTCCAGGGTCACATAGCAAGTCACTCATTAATTCATTTGACAAGCTTGTGTCAGTGTTTACAGGAACCATAGTACAGCAATAGATGAAGCAACAGTGAGAGGTCTGGAGGACCTGGGTCCCTGCCTGGGTTGGGGAGACCTCCTGCTGGGCCTCAGGGGATGAGACTTGGGTCACTCCCCAGGGCTGGCCTGGCGCTCAGGCTTGGGAGGGGGTGATGCTAAGCCCTGGGAAATAGGGCAGCCCTGGGCTTCTGGTGTCACTGACACAGTCCCCTCCTTTCTCTCCACTCTACTCCTTCCCCTCCCCCTCCCCTGCTTTTGTTTCTTGGCCTCCACAGCCCTTCTCTCTCTCTCTCTCTCTCTCTCTCTCTTTCTGCTATGGCCTCCCTTCCCCCTACTCCCAGTGCAAGTCTTTAAACTACAATCAGGCAGTGATTCCATTTCCTCTATTTCCCTGCCTTTGCCATTTCCTTTCTCTCCACCCTGGGGACCGAGGGTGTCCTGGTAGGAGGCTGAGCTGCATCAGCTCTGATGGCCCCTCATCTCATAGTCCAGGCTGTGCAGAGCCCGGGGCGGTCTGAGCTCCCCTTTCTCTTGGACATCGTAGAGAGCTTTTGTTCTGAACCCACGGCACAAGAGGGGGGAGAGAGGCCTTGCCCTGAGAAAGGAGGTGCCACGGGGGGCCCAGGAAGATGACAAAAGGGTCCTTGAGGTGTGGGGCCCGCCCTGGCACACAGGTGGGGCGCACCTGGTGGGCTCTCGTCCTGCCCTGAGCAGCCTGTGCCAGGACATAAAACGGGAGAGTTGTGGCCTCTGAGAAGGGGGGGGGACCGAAAAGATGGCCCAGGAGGAGGGGGAATAATGGCACCAGGGTTGCAGAGCCACCAGTTTCCCACTCCCTGGCCCTGTGTGTGATAGGCGGACTGACACATATGCGAAACGCAGGTGAATTAGATTCCCTCTGTCTTCGTTCTTCCTTCTGTCCTCTTTCTTCTGTCGCAACAAACAGAGCCCCTCCTACACACATGAGCACACACACACACACAGCCTGCCTGGCTGCCCCAGTGAACACTGAGCCCCATAAGCCCCTTAAACATGTATTTACAGGGTGATATGTGTCTGGTCAGGCAAGTATCCACCCAGCAAAAGAAAGCAGGGGCCTGACGGGCCAGATGGGCAGATGGGTTGATGGAGGCTCCCAGGAAAAAGTGCTTTTTGAGTGGAGACCCAAGGAAGGGCTGTGGCTGCCCTCGAGGGGGACCCCAGTTCCCCAGTCCGGCCGGAGCCTTGGACCAGCCAGGCAGGGACAGGTCTGAGGCTTTACGCTGCAGTTTGCCCAGAGCCTGCCCGTGCTTTGCTGCTGGCTCCTGGGAGCCTGAGGTGGGCAGGGCAGCACCTGGGAGCTGAGGAGGCTGGGCTCAGAGCCGTGACGTGACCTCCCAGGTTGCACAGAAGATGCAGTGGAGCCTGGATGGGGCCCGCGTGCTGACCCAGCTCTGCCCTCACTGCGAGGGCACTCTTGAGCTTGCTGTTGGTACTTATGCCCCAGATTCCTGGGCTGTGCAGTGTGGCGCTCACTACCTCCACCCCCACGCCGCCCCCATGGCATTGTTCGTAGGATGGAATGGCTTTCCTGGGACCTGGTGAGCACTCAGTCACCACCTTTGTGGTTAGTTGTTGGCACCTCTGTGTCCCCGCACGTGGGCTCGAACCCCTTGAGAGCAAGGACTGTGGGCAGGTCCCCGTTTACACCCAGGCACAGGCTCCAGTCCTCAGCCCCAAAGTGAAACCTGCCACCTGTCCCTGCAGGAGGGGGACACGTGGTGGCCAAGGGCAGGTTCGGCTTGCACCTGGGATCCTGGTGTGAGCCTTAGGAGTGGCCCCTTTCACTCTTAGAAGGTCCCTCCTAACAGGGATGGAATGTTACATGATCACCCTCCGTGTAGAGGACCACAGCAGACCTGTGCTCCAGCTCCCACAGGCTGACACTGGCTGACTCTTTCGCCGACTCATCTGCCAGTAGAGTGATGTTATGGGTTTCTTTGCTCCCGTTCCCTTCAGCTGCCAGAAGAGGGGTGGTGCCAGGGACTGGGGCCAGAAGAAGAGCACAGGTGAGGGAACTAACATTTCCACTGGCATCCTCATCTCATCTCCTCAGCACCCCAGGACTCAGGCACCATATCCCCCTCCGCAGAGATGAGGAAACTGAGGCTCAGGAGGTGACAGGATATACCTGAGCTAGAAAAGGATATTGTCCAAATTTGAATTTAGAATCCAGGGCCAAGTCCTAGCACAGGCTCCGCTGTTGAGGGTCAGTCCCTCCCCTCCGCTGGCCCTGCCTTTGAGGAAGTCTAGACAAAAGTGCTGAGCTGCTTGTTTTCTCAAACCCACAGCAGACATGAGGGCTGCTGCTGGGTGCTGCTGGGCGCTGTGTCAGATGGGCCGCTGCCATCCAAGGCAGTGATGCTCCCCCACAGGGACTCCGGCGGGCACAGGGGTCATCTCATCTCCCTTACATCTCCAAGCACAGGGCCTGACCCAGGGCAGGGATTTAGCAAATATTTGCTGCACTAATCAGTGGATGCGCTCTTAGTCTCTAGAGGCTGTCGCAGAATCACCCAAACCTTTGCTTGAATTTCGGGCCCCAGAATGGAGAAGTCTCTTAGCTCTGCGGTTTTCATCAGAGATCTGGGCAGATAAATAATAGTGACTCTTTACATTTGGTAAAGAGTTCTGACCTCTGGGCTCTCACAACCCTACCATGGGTAGGTGTTTCCATCCCCGTTTTTGGACAGGGAAACTGAGACGCAGAAGTGACTTTGAAGTGACTTTGCTTAGTCACTTGTACACGACAGAGCTGGGACTTGAGGCCAAGCTCAAGTTGGGTGCTGTTTCCAGCAGGGGGTGGGAGGTGGGCTCTGAATCAGGGCTAACCCCCCAGCCTGTTCCCGGTGGACCCAAAGGTTTCCTTCCATCTGACCCCTTCCATGAGAGCCCTGGTTTAAGCTTAATAGTTTAATCTTTAGTGTCTGTTTCAAGGAGGCTAAATTCCTCCCTGGGGTATTTTATTTTTAGCCGGCTTCAGGAAGGGGAAGCTCCTCTGGCCTGTGGGGGGAGGGAGGCACCAGGCTGGGAGCTGGTTTCCTGAGGAAGGGCCGCCGCCGGCCATGCACCTGACCCTGGCCCTGGGAGAAGAGCCAGCAAGGCAGGCAGGAGCCACCCCAGTCCTGTCTTCCTTTCCCCTTCCTTATGGGGTGCCTCTGATGTGCTGTGCTGGGCACTGAGCTGGAGGCGGGGTACAATCTGATGAGTATCCCAGGCCAGGGAGGAGGCCCTTCCACATCCGGGCTGGCGGGGAGGGCTGGGAAGCCCCAGGAACAGAGGGAATTTGAGGGAAGCCTGGGGCGCTGGTGGGAGGAGCCGGCAGCTCACCGGGGTTGGGGTTGGGGAAAGGGCACCTGGGTGGGAGAATCCCTGTGCAAAGGCCGGGCTACACGGAGGGCACTGGTGCACCTGGAGCGTCTATGAAGGCAGGAAGCTGATGCACCGGGGGTTGGACCCTGATAGGTGGACTCATTGGCTTTTTTAGAAACACCTGTTGGATCAGAGCGCATAGCTGTGAACCTGGGAGCCAGTTTTTTTTTGTTTTTTTTTTTCTGCGGTACGCGGGCCTCTCACTGTTGTGGCCTCTCCCGTTGCGGAGCACAGGCTCCGGACGCGCAGGCTCAGCGGCCATGGCTCACGGGCCCAGCCGCTCCGCGGCATGTGGGATCTTCCCGGACCAGGGCACGAACCCGTGTCCCCTGCATCGGCAGGCAGACTCTCAACCACTGTGCCACCAGGGAAGCCCTGGGAGCCAGTTTTAGCATTCATTTCAGCCAGTTTTCTCAAACTTGGTAGCCGTCATGGAGCCCTTCTTTCAAATCTGATCTTTCAAATCAGATCATGGAACATGGAATTCCAGTGTACAAATCAGACACAAGCTATACATGTTTTTTTTTTTTTAACCCACTAATTTCTTTTTTTTTTTGGCTGCGTTTGGTCTTCGTTGCTGTGCACAGGCTTTCTCTATTTGCGGCGAGCGGGGGCTACTCCTTGTTGCGTTGCGCAGGCTTCTCAGCGTGGTGGCTTTTCTTGTTGCGGAGCACGGGCTCCAGGTGCGCAGGCTTCAGTAGTTGTGGCGCACAGGCTTAGTTGTTCCACGGCATGTGGGATCTTCCCGGACCAGGGCTCGAACCTGTATTCCCTGCATTGGCAGGCAGATTCTTAACCACTGCACCACCAGGGAAGTCCCCACGAGCTATATTTTACACGGTATAAATTTAGGTATTTAAATGTCTAACATTTAGCTAATCAAGAACAGTGACCTGTTGTGACGGGCACAGTCATTTAGCATCAGGGCTGACAGGAGGTAGCTGCTGTCTGAGATCGGCCTCGGCACCTAATTGATTTTTGTGTGTTGCCTTGTTTTTGCCCAAAAAAAAAAAACCCAAAAGACCACATTCACATGGCCAAGCCGTTACAAATGGTGACAGTTGTTTAACACCTCACTGTACAGTCTCAAGGTCTGTGCAAAATTAATTATACCTTGGCAACAAAGCCAGTGGGCCTACTGAATGTGTAGGAATAAGGTATACATTACATTTGAGTAGATGGGTTTTTAAAATAGAAGAATCTTTATTTTTTGCAATTTTGGATCCGATTTTTTTTTTTTTTTTTGGAACTCCTGAAGGACATGCAGAACATAGTTTGAGAACCACTGAGGAAATCCAACCACCCTGTATCACAGATGGGAAGACTGAGGTCAGCAAGGGGGCAGGGCTTACCCAGGATCCCACCGGGAGATGGAGGACATGGCGATGATCAGATACACAGAGGGTTATCATTGCTCCCCATAATTACAAGTGTGCCCTGTTCCCAAGGCAGGAAGAGAAAGGCGTCAGGGACAGACACGCCCAAAACTGGCTGAGCCCTTCCTGAGTGTGTCTGTCTGTTGTCTGTCTGTTGTCTGTCTGCGCGACATTGAGCGGCAGTGCTAATGTTCCCTTCTCCTCCTGCAGCGATGCCCTCCTAGCCAGCCGCCACGGGATGGAGGGCTTCATGGACTCAGGGACACAGACGGATGCCGTGGTGGTGCTGTCCTTGGCTCAGGCTGCCGTGCTGGGCCTGGTCTCAGAAAATGAGCTCTTTGGAGCCACCATAAGCGCCGAAGCCTTCTACCCGGACCTGGGGCCGGAGCTGTCCGGGGCGGCCATGGGGGAGCCCCGGGCCCCGGGCCCAGATGTCTACCAGCTGGCCTGCAACGGGCGGGCCCTGGAGGAGCCGGCAGAGGAGGAGGTGCTGGAGGTGGAGGCAGCCTTTGAGAAGCACACCCGGCGGAAGACACGGCCGCCCGTGCGGCTGGTGCCCAAGGTCAAGTTTGAGAAGGTGGAGGAGGAAGAGGATCAGGAGGTCTACGAGGTGTCCGTGCCCGGCGACGACAAGGATGCGGGCCCAGCGGAGGCCCCCACCGAGGTGGCCAGTGGCGGCTGCGAGGCCCTGGTGCAGAGCAGCGCTGTCAAGATGATTGACCTCAGCGTCTTCAGCCGCAAGCCCCGGACACTGCGGCACCTGCCTCGAACCCCGCGGCCAGAGCTGGACGTAGCCCCCTTCGACCCCCACTTCCCTGACCCAGCCCGGGATGGCTTCCCCGAGCCCAGCATGGCGCTGCCCGGGCCAGAGGCGCTGCCCACAGAGTGTGGCTTCGAGCCGCCGCACCTGGCCCCCCTGAGCGACCCTGAGGCCCCCACCATGGAGTCCCCGGAGCCCGTGAAGCCGGAACAGGGCTTTGTGTGGCAGGAGGCAGGCGAGTTTGAGGCCGACGCAGCCGGCTCGACGGTGGAACGCCACAAGAAGGCCCAGCTGGACCGGCTGGACATCAACGTGCAGATCGACGACTCGTACCTGGTGGAGGCAGGCGACCGTCAGAAGCGCTGGCAGTGCCGCATGTGCGAGAAGTCCTACACATCCAAGTACAACCTGGTGACGCACATCCTGGGCCACAACGGCATCAAGCCTCACTCGTGCCCGCACTGCAGCAAGCTCTTCAAGCAGCCCAGCCACTTGCAGACACACCTGCTGACGCACCAGGGCACCCGGCCGCACAAGTGCCAGGTGTGCCAGAAGGCCTTCACGCAGACCAGCCACCTCAAGCGCCACATGCTGCTGCACTCGGAGGTCAAGCCCTATAGCTGCCACTTCTGCGGCCGCGGCTTCGCCTACCCCAGCGAGCTCAAGGCCCACGAGGTGAAGCACGAGAGCGGCCGCTGCCACGTCTGCGTCGAGTGCGGCCTGGACTTCTCCACCCTGACCCAGCTCAAGCGCCACCTGGCCTCGCATCAGGGCCCCACCCTCTACCAGTGCCTCGAGTGTGACAAGTCCTTCCACTACCGCAGCCAGCTGCAGAACCACATGCTCAAGCACCAGAACGTGCGGCCCTTCGTGTGCACCGAGTGCGGCATGGAGTTCAGCCAGATCCACCACCTCAAGCAACACTCGCTCACCCACAAGGTAAGGACGCCACAGGCCTCCCCCAGCAAGGCCCTGGCCCCTGGGCTCTCCCCCCGCCTCCCGCCGGGGGCTTGGCCCCAGGCCTGAGGCTCTGCCCTCTCCTCCTGCCGTGCTTTCATCCAGTGCTTCCCGAAGCACTGCCTGAGATCTTTTAGGTGGTGAACATCTCTCATTTTTATAGTTATATTTTTTTTGATGAGTGTTAGAAAAAAATGTAATTGAAATTAGTTTTTTTAAATAGTAAAACTTGATTCATTTTAAAACTTCTTAACTGAAATGTTTGAGGAACCCCTGCGGGACCCAAGGAGCACAGTTGGAGAATCGCTGATTCTCTATCTCGTGGCTGGGAGGACCGAGGCCGGAGAGAGGCCAGGGTGCCACGGGGAGGTGGATGAGATAGATGGTCAGAAGCTCAGAGGGCTTCCTTTGCTCCTTATAATTACACAAGTCTATCAAAAGCTGTGTGCCTTCCCTTTAGGAAAATGCTAAATATATTTCATTTTAAAAGGGAATAGATGTGGGCTTCCCTGGTGGCGCAGTGGTTGAGAGTCCGCCTGCCGATGCAGGGGACACGGGTTCGTGCCCCAGTCCGGTAAGACACCACATGCCGCGGAGCGGCTGGGCCTGTGAGCCATGGCCGCTGAGCCTGCGCGTCCGGAGCCTGCGCCCCGCAACAGGAGAGGCCACAGCAGTGAGAGGCCCGCGTACCACAAAAAAAAAAAAGGGAATAGATGTAAGGAAAAATATTTGCTATGGAAAAGTACAATTGGTTCTAGAATATGACAAAATGAAGCAAAGTGGCTTGTGGGGACAGAAGGTGGAGCAACACTGTCCTTTTCCACTGTGTCCCTAGACATAAACTTGACCAGTTCTCCCCTTACCTTCCTGTTCCTTCAGTCCACTGGCCACCCTGCCTTTCAGCCAACGTCACCTCCTTTAAGAGGCTCTTACGTCCAGAAGGGGAATGAGGCCTCTCAGGTCCCACAGTCCCACTCTGGCACTTGTCCTGACCCATGGTTTCCACCCCAAATCCAACCAACTTCACTCTTTGAAGCTGAACATGCCTAGAGCTGCCCCTCTCCATAACTGCAGCCTTAGAGACACTCCTGGTCAAACTCATGTCCTTATTTCTCACAGTGGACACTACAGTGAGTAGGGAAGAAACAGCCTGCCAGGCCGAGAATCCAGCCTTTCCCAGCCCTGGGGACTCTTTCTGCTGGAGCAGAGGTGATTCTTAGGTTTCATTGCAGGTGCTCCTCATTCAATTGGTGTAGCTACCTAGAGTGTAATGTTAAGAAGGATTCTGAAGCTGAATCTGGGCTCAGCTGTAAAACCAGATGATTGATTCTTTCCGCCTGCGGGGAGTTGGGGGTTGCAGGGGTTGAGGGTGGGGAGAGTGCAAAGTGATAAGTACACGTGCTATATATTTGCCATCTTTCTCCTCTACTAGGAGACTTAAAAATCCCCACAAGTCCACAAAGTGTTAAAAGAGAAATAATACTGTGAAGAAAAGGCAAAAGCAAAAATCAAAGGCTGATAAAATTATTATTATCAGCCTCAGTTTACACATGTGCACACCATCCCAAAGGGCAGGGCCCCTTCGTGGTCATACACATCATCTTCGCTCTGTCAAGCAAGCATACAAGACAGGAGACACAGCCTGTCTGCTGAGAGAAATAGACACGGGAACTGTTAAATTATGACATGAAACTTTATACCAAACAAGCAGTTGGGACAGCAGCTGTGACCACAGAAATGTGTCGGTGCCGCTGGAGTTCTACTAAATTACTGGGGTTCTAGGAACTTTTGTCCTCACTTTTCTCCCCAGACAATACATTGTGCTTCCTGTGCACACAGCACCCTGTCCTGCTCTGGGGGTCACCTCCAGACCATGGAAAAGCATGTTGACCATCCAAACCAGAGGGTTTTCCCTTGGAATCTTTGTCTCCTGGGGTTGTGTTCCAAAGTCCATCAGTGATAAGAATCACCTGCGGAACCTGTTGGGATTAAAAATTCGTGGGAATTTGAATCTCCAGGGAGGGGCCTGAGAGGCTTTTTGTTCAACAAGAGCTACAGGTTGTTCTTATCACAAGAGAAGCTTAGAATACACTCTCAGGGGTCGTGGACGGGCTCCGAGGTTTGAGAAGTCTTTAAATTCTACACAGACCTGAATGTTTTTTCATTTTTCCTGGGGTGCTCATACCTTTAATCATACTCTCAAAGGGGTCTGTGAACCAAAAAGACCACTGAGAGACAGCATTGAGGTGAAAAATATATACATGCATCTTGATCTCAGGAAGCCCGTCCAGGCCCCCAGGCTAAGGCTGTGTCTTCTTGGCCAGAGGCCCCTGGTGCCTGATGTGATGCTGGCTTATAGCAGGTGCCTGGTAAATGGTTGATGAATTAATGAATGAATTAACGTGCAAACGAACATGCTTGCCTCAGTGCCCTGGTACAGACCTACAAATCCACCTGCCCTCTTGGGCAGGAGACAGCAGGTGTATGGGTCAGAACAATAAGATTCAGCCGATCTCTCCCTATCACTGGAATGCTTTCCATAGTAAATGGTTCTTCCCCAGCATCCTCCCGGGCATTTCAAACAAGTGGCCCCTGTTTGGAACATCCCCAGGAAGTCATTTCCCAGAAGCACTGACCCTGTGGTACACACACACACACACACACACACACACACACACACACACACACACACGCACTTCCAGAGCCTGTGTCCATTGTGTGGCCCTGACCATCGCTCCCACCCCGCACAGGGTGTGAAGGAGTTCAAGTGCGAGGTGTGTGGCCGGGAGTTCACCCTGCAGGCAAACATGAAGCGGCACATGCTGATCCATACCAGCGTTCGGCCCTACCAGTGCCACATCTGCTTCAAGACCTTCGTGCAGAAGCAGACCCTCAAGACCCACATGATTGTACACTCGCCCGTGAAGCCATTCAAATGCAAGGTACCAGGCCTTCGGGCCCCCAGGTGGGACTTCCCCACGAGTGGCCTCAGCATGACGGCAGCAGCCGGGACCCGGTATGGGCAAGAGAGCCCTGGTTGGGTGAAACTGCCTGGGCTCTGGGGGTTGGGGTGGGTGGTGAGGGTTCAGGTCCTACAAGCTACTGAGGTTGTTTTTTGAGAATTGGAGGAGGGGGTGAAGGTCACGGTACAGCCGCAGGGAAAGAGCCCCGACCTGAGACTCAGTGCACCCAGAGATCCGAGCCCTGGGTTTCTGACAGCTTCAGCTCAGGGATCGTGGGGCAGACACACAGGAACGGTGACCAGCAGGGAGTGGCTCAGTCCTCGGCCTCTGGGATCACATAGGAAAGGACGAAGTGAGTGCTTGTCCACAGCCGATGGGATTCCGGCCCAGCCGTGGAGGTAGGAGTGGCTGGGGGTCCGGAGAGCGCGGGTTCCCGGGCTGATGAGGCCGGGTGGGGTGTGTTCCAGGTGTGCGGGAAGTCCTTCAACCGCATGTACAACCTGCTGGGCCACATGCACCTGCACGCGGGCAGCAAGCCCTTCAAGTGCCCCTACTGCTCCAGCAAGTTTAACCTCAAGGGCAACCTGAGCCGGCACATGAAGGTCAAGCACGGCGTCATGGACATCGGCCTGGACAGCCAAGGTGGGTGGGCCACACGCAGTGGACAGAGCAGGAGCGGTACTGTCATGGCACACTCAGGAGCCTCCTGTCCAGTGAGGGGAGTGGGGAGGCTGGCCAGGCCTGAGACCTCATTGGGGTGGGCTCAGGTCTGGAGAGGGAGCACCCTGGAGGGTCACCATGGTGATAATGATGGGATATTTGTGTATACTTTAGAGGACTTACGAGGGCTCACATAAACAATAATAAAAATAATTTGTTGAGTGCTGTGTGCCAGGCCTTTATTAACTCACGTAACCCTCACAGTGAGGTTGGCTCTGTTATTACCGCCATTTTACAGATGCAGACACTGAAGGACAGAGAAGTTAGGTAACTCATGCAAGATCATTACTGAGAGATGACATTTTTTTTAAATGGATGGGAAAGAAAGTAACAAAAGGAAAATTGGCAACTGTAAAGATAAGAGAGAGCCAGGTGAGGTCACAACCCCAAGTACACCATGGGAGGTCCTATGGGCATGCAGAGGGGAGCCCTGAGCTTCCTAGTCGCCAAGGCAAAAAGGGATATACAATCAGTCACATTCTTCATAGTGCCTGCCAAAAAGAATGTAGCCCACGTACTCAGGAGAAGTGTCCTTACCTCTGCAGTTGGTGGAGGTTTCATTGGCTGTTGGTTATAACATCCCTACATGTTAGTGATAGCTGCTCCCCTCAACACTGGTCAGTACAGGAAGAACTGTAGTCGCTCTGGCCTCTCATGGGGAGGAGGCACTTTAGAGATCCTACAGGAAGGAGAAGCCAACCACACTTCAGGAAGGTTCCTTGTATAGTCTGGAGCTATTTGACTTTCTGGTGCTCCTTCTGAGACAAATTAGCTGGGAATGTGCCCCGACAGTCACCGGGTGTCGACTTGCCATATGAGGTTACTTTCTAGGAGTCAGTCAGATGCTGGGGGATGCTGCAATAACCCTGATTGAGTTTTGGAGCAGTGAATGGCCGGGAGTGTTCTGGCAGAAACAGGTGTCATCGGTTTTCCATTCTGGATGAGGATGAAACGCTGTTGGCTGCATATAGTTGCTCTGTAGCCCCTTCTTACCCAAAATGTGGTTCTAGGACCAGCAGTATTGGCATCACCTGGGATCTTGCTAGAATTGCAGGCTCCACCCCACCCCAGACTTGCTGAATCAGGCTCTGCATTTCCAAAAGATCCCCAGGTGATTTGTTTGCACCGGAAAGTTTGAGAAGCATTGAATAAAGTGATGGTTTTCAAACTTGAGCAAGGGAGCATGAGAATCACTCCAGGCTTGTTAAAACAAATTGCTGGGTCCCACCTTCAGAGCTTCTGATTCTGTAGGTCTGGGGTAGGGTCGGATCATTTACATTTCCAGCAAGTTCCCCAGGTCAAACCGAAGCTGCTGGTCAGGAACCTCACTTCGAGAACCTCTGACCTAGACTCCAGAGAACTGTTCTCAAACTTGGCTGCACATTGGAATCACTTTGAGAATTTTTAAAATGCTGATGCCTGAGTCTCAACCACAGAGATTCGAATGTAACTGATCTGGCGTGTGGCCCAGGATCTGGACTTTTTTTTAAGCACCCTAGTTCATTCTATGCGCAGTAGAGTTTGAGAGCCAGTACTCTAGTGGACATGCCAGGTAGCTAACCCACCAGGAGGGACCAGAACAGGACTGGTCCTTTTGGAAGTAGCTGTCCCTGCACACCTCGCTCCCAGGGGGTGGTTAAGGCCTAAGCTGTTTCCACCTGAGGTCAGTGACCAGGGATGCCTAGGGTTGCTTTGTTCCTGATTGTACCAGATGACAGAAAGTAAAGCAGGGATTGGCACGGGAATGGCTGGGGCCCAGGTCCACCCACCACTCACGTATAACCTTGGTCTGAGAAGCTCAGGCTTGACACTTGTGCAGGAGGAAGGCAGCCTACAGCCTAGATGGAACCACCCAATAAACGATAGGACTGTAATTCAGGAGGTAGATCAACATCTTTGTAAAAAATGGTACAGAGTATTCCCTGGGGCCAACTGGACAGGCCAAATAGAGTTAATAAAGGGAGGTTGGGAGGATAACAGAGACCCAGAGGTAGAAATTTTCCCAGGGTCTTTATTTAGCTTGTTTTTAATCAACTATATGGTATGAAGGTGTGGCACTAGGATTTGAGGAAGAAAGTGCCTAGGGGCTATAAGATTTGGTACAGCTGAGGGAACTCCCTAGAGGTCAAGTGGTTAGGACTCATGCTCTCACTGCCCAGGGCCGGGGTTTGATCCCTGGTAAGGAACTAAGATCCCGCAAGCCGTGTGGAGCGTGCGGCCACAAAAAAGTAAATAAATAAAAATTTTAAAAAAAGAGATTTGGCACAGCTGGCCTCATTTTATAAAGTCAGATGCTATGGGCACAAGTAAGAGACACCCCATTCAGACTGGTTTAAACAATAAGGCAATAAATTAAGAAATGACTTGCAGTCCAGGCTGTCTTCAAAGTTGGCTGATTCACCCCTCAACAATGACAGGGTGAGGCTCCCTCTGTCTGTCCACATTATTAGCTGTGCTTTTTCTCATAGTCGCAGAATAGCTGCCAGTGGCCTTTAGGGCAATATGCTTCCTTGTTCACCTCCATTGGAAGAGTAAGAGCCTGCTCTCCTTTGCTCTGTGAAACTAATAAGAACATTCTAAGAACTCACTAGCAGGCCTTTCCTCATGATTCACTGGCCAGAATTGGGTCCCATCCCTAATCCTGAGCCACTCATTGGCAATGAGTGGGATTACCCTTCGACCAGTGGTTCTCAACTGGAGGTGAGTTTGCCCCCCAGGGACATTTGGCCATGTCTAGAGACATTTGGTTGTCACAGCGGGGGCAGTGCTACTGGCATCTCGCTGATAGAGGCCAGGGATGCTGGGAAGCATCCTACAATGCACAGGACAGCCCCCCACAACAAAGAATTATGGCCCAAGATGTTAATAATGCCAAGGTTGGAAAACCCTGCCTTAGACTCATCAGGGCTACCCCTGGGCTGGGGTCCATTTCTCCCCAAACACATCGCATATCCCAGATGGACAGGGGCAGAGTGCACACTGGGGCTCAGCCACAGTCCCTGCCAGCAAGACTCCCAGGTCCCCAGGTCACACCCTGGGCCTCCCTCCCTCCATAACTCATTGGAAGGCAGCCCCACCCAAGCTCCTTTGTGGAGTTTTCTATCTGGCTTTTGTTCCAACAGTAAGAGCTTTATAAAAGATTTCAATTTGATAAAATTACAAGAGGCCTCTTAGAATTTTTATCTCGTCGTCTTTGTTAACCTACCTTGAGTGCTTGGCCTTGGAGAGCTAGGCCTGAGGATACCACTGGGTAGAACTGGCGCCAGGTCAGAGGAGAAACAGCTCCCTCCAGCCAAGTGAGGTAGAGTTGCACAGTGGATCAAAACAACAGCACTTGCTGGGTGCCCTTTGGCAAGTTGATTAACCTCTCTGAACTTCCTTTTGATCTCCTAAACGGGGTTGCTGTGAGCATTCATGAGATGATATATGTGAAGTGCCTGGCATACAGTAGGTGCCAAACGAGTGGTATTGCAGACATGATATAGTACAGGAGGCTTTCATATGGCAAAGGAGACTAATGAGTAATGTTGCAAAGAATAAATAAGGGCTTAGTGACTCAGGAGGTGCAAGAGAGGGATGACCCCAAGAGTTCAAGTCCAAGCCTGTACCCACTCGGCACACATTTGAGAAGCCACGGGAGTCGGGGGCCTCCCAGAGCAGGAGGGCAGAGGAGGCAGTTGAGAGTCTTTTGGAAGCAGTGACTGGCAATGACTTCTTTAGTTCTGCTTCCCGTGTGGGAGTGACCACAGGCAGCATCCAGGCCTAACTGTCCTCTCTTGCAGACCCCATGATGGAGCTGACGGGCACCGACCCCTCCGAGCTTGACAGCCAGCAGGAGATCGAGGACTTCGAGGAGAACGCCTACGCCTACGCCGGTGTGGACAGCAGCGCCGAGGCCAGCGTCCTCACCGAACAGGCCATGAAAGAGATGGCCTACTACAACGTGCTATAGCACAGGCCAGGCCACCCAGGACGGGGCAAGGAGGGCGTGGGGCGTGGGGGGAGACCCATGTGCTGCAGGCTGCACCTCCTGCAGCTGAAAAACAAGCTACTGCCCCACTGTCCTGAGCCCTCCCTCCCACTCAGTCGTTTGCACCACTAGGGACTTGTAGACCAAATGGAGACTGTACTACTGGCCTCAGCTGTGAACCAGGCACAGGCCCCAGGCATCCTAGGGAAGGAAGGGTAACACGGGAGGCCCAGGTCTGGGTCTCCTTGGCCTGCTGCTGTGGGAGAAATGCAGATGGGGGCCGTCTGGGGACAGGTCACAAGGGCATAGGTTCTCAAGTCTCTCCAGGCCCAGCAGAGCTGGGGCGGCCCGTGTGGGCAGGGCCACCCTGATGGCTCCTCGGGGCTCCTGTCACTGGAGGGAGATCTCTTGAGCCATGTCTTGTTTCTCCTCTGGACCCTCTCCTGCCTCTAGGGATGTTTGAGCTCCTGTGCTGGTCAGCCTTGCCCCCCACCCTTACCCCCCACCAGCCCCTGGGCTGCGAAAAGCCCAGGCCCAGAGCCCATTCCCCCACCCTGTCCATGGACAGCCAGGCAGGGCCCTCTGCCTTCTACCTCCTGGTGCCTCCCGCTCTCTCCTCCAGCCAGGCGTGCATGCAGCCTGGTCCTGGCCTTAGGAAAGCGGGGTGTAGCCCAACCCCCAGCTACCGTCCTCTCCAGCCGACCCCCAGAAGGCTCGCATCTTACAGCCCTGTTTGGAAGTGGGCGTCCCTAGAGTGGATTTCAGCAAACTGTTATCTAGTTCTGTCTCGAAGTGGGGCACCACCCCAGGGTCCCCCGACAAAGCCAGGACATGCCTTGCGTCAGACACACACTAACAAAGACAGATGGAGGCCCCTTGAGCAAGGGGACTGGTGATGGGGTCGTTGGGGACCAAGAGGGGCTGTCCTTAAGGAGGCCAAGGAGGGCCTATGTAGGGGTGGGGGCCTGGAGTTTTCCTCTTATTTAAGGTCTAATAAGTATCCATTTTGAGGATGGGGACAGCCAAGAGTCAGCAGGGTCCCAGGAAGAGCAACATATTTAAAAAGGAAAATGAAGACCATAGAGGGAAAAAAAAAAGGTTTTTTGAGCAAAGGGGGATATTTTGAAGGTAATTTATTTTTCTCCTTTCCAACTCTGTGTCACCTATTATCTTTTCTGATGGAGATCATTTTCTTTTTGCCAGCGGAAGCTTTCTCTTGTGCTGTGCGTGCTTTGTGCCTCCCCAACCAAGAGCAGCGTGGCCTGCCCTGGCGGGACTCGGGCTCAGAAGGCACTGTCGGTCTGGCCCTGGGGCTTCAGCTGCTGGCAGGAAGCCTCCGGAGGCCAAGGCGAGAGGCAGGAGGAGGCAGAGCCCAGCAGGCCGTCCACCCTCTCCCAGCTCCTCCGGCTAGTGACTTGCTCTGCACCACCCAGAGCAGCGGCCCAGGCTGCCGCCCCTGCTCAGCCCACGGTTCGCTCCCTCGCCAGCCCGCTCTCATCTCCTCGGTCCCCGCGCCAGCTCCTGCCCCGGAACTGAAGACTGCAGGCCCAGGGTGGTGAAAGAGCACATTCAGGAATGCTGGGGCACCCAGACGCCCACCCACTCGCCCCCTGCGGCCTCCGTGGAGGGGAGCAGGCAAGGCCATTCCCAGAGGCACAGGAGGTGAAGCCGCCAGCTTCAGCCCAGAAACCAGGAAGCGGGGAGCGGCTGGGGAGGGAGGTGCCCCCAAGGCCGTATCCTTAGTGAAGGACCAAGGCAGGCCTCAGGGTGGCTGAGATCAGGACGGAGGGGAGGACAAGGTAGCCTCGGGATCAGGCAGCCAGGTGCCCCTTCCTTCTCTGCTAGAGTTCATGCTAAGCAGCAAATAAGAGGGCTGAGGCTCACGGGAGCCTCGCCCCGACTGTGGCTCTCCAGACCCTGAGGCCCCCCAGCCTCCCAGGTGCCCGCCATGATGACCCTCAGGTGGCAGTGACCCCGTCACTGTAGAAGACATTTTCTCCTGCTGAGCAGAAGCATCATCCCCGCAAACTACCTCTTCCCACAACTTCTTTCTCCCCTGGTACCAAAAAGAACCCTGTACCTCCTCTTCTTCCTCTTCCCTGCCAGTGCAGTGGCCTTGGTCTTGGAAACCCATGAGAGACGGTCTGGCCCCCCGGGTGGGGCTCTCCTCTCTGCCCCCAGCCCCGCCATCAGCACCAGCCCTCTGCGAGGTTCAATACTTGAACGCCCCCCATGCCCTGTGCCTTGGACCTGGGCAAGGCTGAGAGAAGGAAGCAGCACAACTCACAATTGGAGCTGGGTGGGCGGTGGTCTTGGCAAGGCTCCGGTCCCCACCCCCCACCCCACCCCAACCTTTTCAAAAGAGGCGTGCAGCCTCTCGGGTGACTTGGAAACTCCTGGACAAATCCCATTCTAACTTATTTTGACGTGTATACAAACCAACTGTTTAGAAATTCCACTTGTGCAAAGCCCTACTGTGTTTTTATGTTCCTGTTTAAAAGAGAAGTTTACTTAGCAATAATTATAAATAAATGAATATTCTTTAGTGAGGTGACTGCGAGTGCTTCTTTCCATGGTTCTTGGGGACCCGGTCCTCACCCCTCCCTCAGAAGGAGCTCCCTACAAGGCTTCCCTCTCTGGGGGCCCAGAGGAGCTCCAGCCCATCCTTTGCACTAGAATGGCCACCTGGAGAGCTCCAAGCCCGTGAGAAAGGGGCGCAGGTCAAGGCCCCAGAATTCCCACCACTCGAGAAAAAGCCGCTTCCCCACCAACAGGCCACCAGGACAGAAGCCAGCTCCCGATGCCAGACTGGGCTTCAGAGGCTGTGCCTTCTGGGGAGCTGCCAGCCCTTCGTTACTGATGGGGAAGACGCCGGAAACCTTGAGCTTCCCCCCAGGAGTTGGGCCAGCCAGAGTCATCACGCCAGCTTTTCCTCCTAGAGCGCCAGGAGTCCAGTGATTACTGAGGAAGAGTGGTCTTAGCACAGAAGGCGGCTGTCAGTGGAGGTGGGCAGCTGAAGCCCATCTCAAAGCTACCAAGGCTCCCAGCTATTGGGTTTCGGAATACAGGAGAGCCCACCCAAATGTGGGAAATGGACTTTGGGTTGCCAAGTATTTATTTTCTCAAGTCAAGATGACACAACTCGGGAATTCCCTGGAGGTCCAATGGTTAGGACTCCGCGCTTTCACTGCAGATCCTGGTCAGGGAACCGAGACCCGGCAAGCCATGCGGCCAAAAAAAAGACACGACTCTTCCCTAGGACATTTTAACACCAAAAGTAGAACATAATCCCTGAATAAAGGATAGCCCTTTAAGTTGGATCTGTTTAGCTTTATAACAACTTTATAAACTTACTTTTCCAAGTTTTGCCACAGAGTGGTGAAGAAGAACCCAAGTCTGGGACTCACTAGCCTGGACCACATGGGGGCCCCACTCACAGGCCCAGGCCCGAGTCCCAGGCAGCCGTGGGGAAGAGAACTGAGGCGGCCACTGTGTGGGACCTGTTTCAAGGACTGAGAAACAGGCAAATAAAGAGGTCTGGGCACGTTTAGAAAGTTAAAACTATCAAAGAAAGAAAAAATAAAAATATAACCGTACTCTCTTGGAAGTGACAATCTCAAAATGGAAAAGAGGATACAGAAGCCAGGTCGTGCTAGGAAATTCCAGGGAACCCACAGGCCTTCTGCCTGGTCCCCTCCCCCCGGTGGCCCCCTGACTGGACAGAGGCCTGCTGTGACCCAAGGCACCCCGGGCAGCCCCTGGGGGAATCCGCCAGCCCTTTGAGGGCTTCTGCCTCTAGGCCCCAGCTGCCTCCTTCCCCTCAGGGACAAACACAGCAGACTGCTTTGTGAAGAGCTTTTTAGTAGCTAAATATGGCACCATGTGTTCCGAGGGCAATATAAATTACAGTATGCAAAACATACCACTGGCTGAGGTAAAACACACTGTTCCTGCCTCATGTCACCATGAGGGGAAACACACAGATACTTTTAAAAACATCTTGCTTATAAAAAAGAGTGTCCCCTAGAAAGGCCTCCAAAGAGGGGTTGTGAGGCTCACCCTCCGCTGCGGGGGCGTGTCGGGGTTAGGGTGGACCTGTGGCCACCCGCTCAGCCCCAGCCTGGCCGCCACGGCAGCCAGCAGTGCTCCCACCCGCTACTGCTGGCCCAGAGCTTTGTCCAGGTTGCTCTTGATGGTGTCCAGGAAGTCCGAGGTGTTCAGGAAGTGCTCGTTCAGCTTCACACTGCCAAAAGAGCACCTGCACGTGAGGGCCGCTCCAGCCGGGCCCTCTCAGGGCAGAGCCTGAGCTCAGGCATCCGGATGGCAGCCCCCTCGTGCGGTCATGGGGAGGTCTACAGGCCAGAGGCACCTGAAGCCAACGGTCAAGAGGCCACAGCAAACTCGGCAGGAACCCAGTAAGGCCTGTCTTTGCTTTCCCAGGCGACTGGGCAACTAGGTACAAGCTCTCTGGGGAGAAGCTGGGAGATGGGTGCAGCAGGGGATGGAAACATTCTGAGCAGCAAGCCTCAGGGATGGGGACCCACTCACTGCGCCTGGTGTGCGGAGGCTGGCCCGAGCCATCCCCCAGGGCCATGGACCTGTCCTGCCCCCGGCAGCTAAGTTAACTCAGGAGGAGGCCTCTAACAAGGACCCTGGGCTTCTTTCCACCTGACCTCGAGGTCCCAGAAGGCCAGCCCTGCCCTCTACCCCAGGCCACCCACTTGCTGAGGCCATGGATGCAGCCCGCCAGGTCCTTGGTCATGGCTCCACTCTCCACTGTCTCGACACACACCTTCTCCAGGGTCTGGGCAAACCTGCAGGGGACAGGGCAGAGTGAGACCCCAGCTGTGCGGAGCCAGGGCCCATAACCTGCCCAGATCCGGCTCAGGCACTCCCTCTGCACTCACCTGATCAGGTCCTGGTTTCCGTCCAACTTCCCCCGGTGCTCCAGGCCACGCGTCCAGGCAAAGATGCTGGCGATAGGGTTGGTGCTGGTAGGCCGGCCCTGGGGGAAGGGGTCGCAGGGGGATGAAGAGCCAACCAGCCAACAAGAGGGCCACCTGGACACAACTGCCCACCTCTAGACTGACAGGACCAGGCCTGTGCTCCCAGCCTCAGGGCCAGTGGGCTCGGGCCCCGGGGGCAGATGGACATGAGGCCATGGTCCTCGCACTCACCTTCTGGTGCTCCCGATAGTGGCGCGTGACCGTCCCATGAGCAGCCTCAGCCTCAATGGTCTTCCCATCCGGGCAGATCAGCACGGACGTCATCAGGCCAAGGGAGCCAAAGCCTGGAAAGTAGGAAGACATCCTATCGGTGCCGGCACCTTTCCTCAGGCCACTGGGGTTGAGCCCACCTGCCCTCCAGCTGTTGTAGCTGCTTCCTTGCTATGTCTCCACCCACCCCCACCTATAACTGGGAGAACAGAGACTGTTTCAGGCTTGTCTACTCTTGTCCTGGGTCTCCAGGGCCCAGTACAGGGCAGAGGGGCACTCAGAGGTGGCTGTCATCAGCCTGTTAGCATAATTCTGCATCCCCTACCTCCAGGTGCCCCAGAGTCTATGGCCCCCCCAGGGCATAAGATCCCCCAAAATTCTGCCCACCCACCCTGGCTGGTGACCAGGAGGCTCATTCAAGCAGAAAGAATAAAGCCTGCAGCCAGCTGTTTCACAGTGATCACTTTATCTGCTCTTTCAGGCCACTTTAAAGCTTTGTGATTTATTTCCAAGTTTTCCCAAAACCAGATGTCAACCTTTTCTGTGGCCAAGGTCTCCTAGTTTTCAAAAGCACCCCCACAAGCACCAAAATAAGAATTCTGAATGCCCAAGAAAGAAAAAGTGGGCAACTTCTAGAGGAAAATTATTTGGGTAAGAAGTTTTGCTGTTGGGGCAGAGGAAGGGGGAATCCCTTCTCCATTTGCACCTGGGACCTTCACACTCACCAATCTTCATACACTTAAGGGTACCTTTCACACCTTTCTCTTGTCTGCTAGGGCTTTTCATGCTCCCATCCTAGATGGGAATTGTTCTAGTGAGAGGATCACACCAAACTTTTCAAAATAAAGTCAAAGGTTTTTATAAAGCACTGAGACCCTCTGCCTTTTCATCACAACCTGGCGTGGGCTTCACTTTTCTCCTTATCAGGAGCTAGACCTCGCCCCCTCTCACAGAGCCTGGTTTCTCTTCCACTCGCTATGGATACATGTTGCCTCCTCCCACTATCTTTCCTGCTCTCATTCCCAATACAATTGGGCTATTTTTTTCTGTTCTTCCCTAACGGCTTCACGCAGGCTTTCTGCTGCAACCCAACTTGTGTTTCAGGATGCTCTGGGGCCTGGGGGTTTGCATCATCCCCAATTTTCTCCTACATCCAAAAGGTTTACTGTGCAAAACAAATTCTCTGTAATTTAAAAAGCATCCGGTAGCGCTTACTCCCCTTTTTCTACTAGAGCCAAACCTAGTCCAAACCTGGAGCCAAGCAGAGTCACTTGGCCCTTTCATGGACAGGAACAACCTCGGGGCTAACACATCTAGCCCTTTAGCACCTGAATTCCTACGTCCTCCTTCCTCTGGAACAGCAGCCTTAGTAATACCCCAGTCCAAAGCTAACTTAGGATCCTTCCTCACTCAGACACCAGGGAGCCCCTGGCCCCTGCTGTCCACAGGAGACCCTGAAATGAGCAGGCAAGCCCCAGTCCTGCTGCTCCGCTAGAGAAGTGTTCTCCCCAAAGGAGAAAATCCCCCCAGCTAGGGAAAATCAACAGTCCATCCCTGCAGGGAGCAGGTGCTGCCAGTGTACCCTGGGCCAGGATGTCTGATTGCACGTCTCCGTCGTAGTTCTTGCAGGCCCACACAAAGCCGCCCGAAGACTTGAGGACCTGAGCCACCATGTCGTCAATAAGGCGGTGCTCGTACCAGATCTTATTCTTGTCAAACTCGGTCCTGTAGTGCCTGGGAGCAAAAGGGCCTGTTGTGGGGAGAGGGCGGGAGGCTGACAGGTTGGGGATCCCTCCCTGAGCCTCAGAGCTGAGACCGATGCACTGGGACAGCCGTCTCCCTGGGTGGGTAAGGGCGGCTGAGGGGACAGGGAAGAAGGGCCATGGCGTCCCTGAGAAGTATTAAAGGGAGAGGCCATTACTTCTCAAAGATCTCCTGGAAGATGTCCTTGAAGCGCCCGTCATAGGCTTTCAGAATGGTGTTCTTGGTGCTCATGTAGAGTGGCCACTTCTTCTGGATGGCGTACTGGAAGCAGCTGTGCGCAAAACCCGAGATGGACTGCAGGGAGAGAGAGGTCCCTGGTGTGGTCCCCCAGGGCAGGCCCAGGCCCCAGGAACGGCATCCCTTCCCTCCACAGGACCCTCGCAGGCAGCAGGGGTTAACCCAGACTCCCTGGAGTGAGCATCTGTTGTTTCTACTGGCCCAGCATCCCCCTCCCAATTTCTGGGACGAAGTAGCCCCACCAACTGCTTTGGAAAGCTACCACCCTCCCCACTTCTTAGACCATATGGCTGGGGTGGGGCTAATGCCCTCAGCCCACCTGCCGGTCTCTAGACTTGATAGTGTGTTCTGGGCTTATCCAATCAGAGCCCTTCCTCCCCTGGGCCTCCATGATTGGCTCAGAGATGGCCATGTGACCCAGGCCTGTACTTTTGCTGGAATCATGAGCAAAAAGGCTCTTTTCCGGGACTTCCCTGGTGGTCCAGTGGTTAAGACTCCGCACTTCCACTGCAGGGGGCACGGGTTCGATCCCTGGTCCGGGAACTAAGATCCTGAATGCCACAGCGCAGCCAAAAAAAAAAAAAAAGGCGGGGCTCTTTTCTGATAGGGTAGCCAGGCTGGCAGCGATAAGCCTGGAGCTACTGGTGGCCATTTCTTCACAGCCTGAGTGAGCCCAACCACAGAGGAAAGGAAAGCCAAGAGATGGGGGTAGGGAGGGGAAGAAGTGCTTACCCAGTTTGCTGTAAGCCAAGAGCTGACAACCAATATGCCCCCAAGGACGCACCCGAGAGCGAGTGCAGGAATGGTGGGGAGCACAAGCACCTGGCTGGGCGGGAGTGGGACAGCCCTCCACACCGGGCCCACCGCAGGGCCCTCGGACACACCTAAGATGCATTTCCTCTCAGGCCTCAGACCTTCAGGCCACCGATGCAGGAACAGTCAGAACCACCAACCTGATGCGGCTGGAGAGGGAGAGACAGGCGTGGGGGGAGGGAGCCGGGGAGCCGCTGCTCACCTCATCCGTGTTGTACATGCCCATGCCCACGCCACCAGCGGGGAAGCTGTACACCTCCCACTCCTTAGCTCCGCTGCCGTCCTTTGGGGTGAAGACGATCTTGAATGTGCCGGCCCGGTCAGCCACAAAGTCTGTGGCCTTGTACTGCAGAGGTGAGAGGGTGGCTCAGGCCAAGTGCCCCAGATGTGGGACCCAGGCCCTTGGGGCCCCATTCCCGCCGTGGCCGACCTGGTCGCCGTGGGCGTGCCTGCCGATGGTGATGGGCTTGGTCCAGCCAGGGACGAGGCGTGGGATGTTTCTGCAGATGATGGGCTCCCGGAACACGGTCCCCCCGAGGACGTTCCGGATGGTCCCGTTGGGGCTCTTCCACATCTTCTTCAGCTTGAACTCTATGAGGACAAAGATGAAGGGGCCCCACTGCAGCCCCCACCTTCCAACCAGAGTTTGAACCCCAAGCAAGAACAAGGATGGGGGTCCTAAACATCATCTGGGGGGAAGCAGCAGCAGAGTCTAGAGTGTGCACGTGGGCTCCCGGATCAGATTTCCTGTCTTCAAGGTCCAGCTGTGGCACCAACTCTGACTGTCAGCCTTCGGCAAGTGGCTGGACTTAAGCCATAAAATGAAACTGCTGATAAAACACCTGGCCTTTTGGGTTGTTGTGAGGATTAAATGCATGCATGTGTAAAGTACCTAGAACAGTGGCTGGCACGTGGTAAGGGCTCTGTCAGTTATTTTATATATATACATATATATATATATATATACACATACATACATATATATACATATATATATATATATATATGTATATATATACTTTTTTTTTTTTTGGCTGCACCGGGTCTTAGCTGTGGCACGCGGGATCTTCGTCGCCGCATGCAGGATCTTCAGTTGCAGCATGCAGGAGGATCTTTAGTTGCGGCATGCATGTGGGATCTAGTTCCCTGACCAGGGATTGAACCTGGGCCCCCTGCATTGGGAGCATGGAGTCTTAGCCACTGGACTACCAGGGAAGTCCCCTCTGTCAGTTATTATTATTCCCACATCACACTTGGACGTAGCTGTCTGATGAACCTGGCAGTGTACGGCCTCACTCCAGATGCTCTGGTTCTAGCCCCAGCACTGCCACTCACCGCTGGGTTCAGCCTAAATTACTAAGACTGTGACCCTCTACTTCCTTGTCCATAAAGTGGGGATGTATGAATCCCAGGGTTCAGGAGAAATCAAAGAAAACCAGCTGAAAGAGCTTAGCGCTAAAATGATTCCATACCCTGAGGTCGGGAACAACCTGCATGACAGGAGGAGGCCTGCAGAGTTTGGAGATGTCTTGAAGGTTTCCTTAAGGCCCCTCATACTGCAGGAAGTGGGGAGACAGAACTCTGCAAGTTCTGAAACCACCCTTTCTTGAATTTCCCAAACCCAGATCCTTTACCCACACACTGGTGCCATTTCATGGAACCCTCGAGAGCAGCCCCCAGAGCCGAGGACCAGCGGCCTGTCCAAGCGTGGTGGGGCACCTCTCTGAGACCGCTCCACGGCCACAGAGGCAAAGGGCAGACCTGCAGTGCCAAGACAGTGGCGGGACACGAGGGATGTTCCGAGCCTCTGAAGGACACAGGCCTGACACCCAGCACTACCCTGGACAGAGGTGGCCCCAGAGTCTCTCTGTAAACCTGCCTGCAAAGCAGTCCAGGAGGCCAGGGGGGCAGGCTGCCCAAAGAGGCTGTCCTCACTGTGACAGTGTCAGCATCAGCTCTGTGACCAGTGACATCCACACTGGCCAGAGCCACACGGCACAGCAGAAACACCACCAGCCTGGGAGCAGGGGACACAGACCCTGGCCCCAGCTTTGCCACCCCCAACTGTGGAACCTAGGCCAGCCCTCAACCTCCCCTCCCCAGCCTCCTCCACAGGAACCTTGGAGGCTCCACTGTGTGCTGGGCATTCGCAGGGAGACCAGGGTCACGTCCCAGTCCCCACTGTCCCAGCCGCCCGCCCCCGCGCCCCTCGCACCTTCCACACGGGCCTCGTCAGGGGTGATGGTGGCACACTTGACAGCCACGCTGTACTTCTGGGTGGCCAGCGCAGAGTCGATGGTGACCTGATCATTGGTCTGGTCACGGTTTGGGAGCCCCAGGTCAAAATACTTGAGCTGGACGTCCACATTGGGCAGGATGAGCTAGAGACAGACGGCCGGGGCCTGGCATCAGCCCAGATGACTGTGACTCAGGGGCATGTGGGGACGGTGGCAGGGGACACCCCGTCAGGGCAGGGAAGAGGAAAGGCCAGCGGTGGGCTGGCCAAAGCTGGCAAGAGGCCGGGGCTCTGGAGAGAGGCCGGCAGACCAGGCTGCAGCCCCTCGGAGGGCTCATCCCCTAGCGTGGACCACACACCCCCTGCGGTGGCCCATCAGTTCAGCCAAACCCCAACTCCAAGTGCATCTAGGGTTCTCTATACAGTGGGTTCCCTCTTCTTCCCCACTCAGAAGTGGTGATTCTCAACCTTCTTCTTGGGGACAGGCACATGGACAATGTGCTCTCCCAGGCAGACCCAGCCCACAGCGACTTTGGAGAAGTCAAGGAGCCACCCTGGGAACTGTCTGCCATGGTGGCTCAAACGTATCACTGTCCTCCAACAGACCCCACGCCACGACTCGCGATGACATCCTTGAACCGCTAAGGAAAGGTTAATGATGTGGTCCTCCCGCACTCCGGCCCTGTTCTTCTCTCACTCCCTCAATGATGCACATAGGAATGTAGGAGATCAAGATGATATACTCAACTATACTCCAATAAAAAATAAATTAAAAAAAGGAAAAGAAGAAATTCCCAAAGGATAGTCAATTCATGCTGAAACACGAGTTTGAAAAAAACAAAACAAATGAAAAAAACAAAAAAACGACATGATACAGGGTCAGGCTTGAATCTGCACACATTTTTGAAAACATGCTGGCTTTGGCACGAGCATGTGACACAGATGGCTGAGGACGGTCCCCTGCCTGACGTCATAAGAGCCATGAGTGGTCTGGACATGACAGAAGGATGGATGGAAGGGGAAAAACAGGACTGGTCCTGCCCACCAGGGTGACGGGTGAACCCTGGGGACCCGAAGTGGGGACTGAACACTGAGCCCCGCCGGCCATGTGGAAGGCCGCCCACTTCGGGAGGGAACTACCTTCTCCTTGATGAACTGCCAGATAATACGGGTCATCTCATCGCCGTCCATCTCCACCACTGGCTTCGCCACCTTGATCCTCTTGTCGGCATCTAGGACCAGACACACATAGCACATCACACCCCTGGGGAGGCTGGTGGGGGAGCCCCTCTCCTCTCCGGCCAGACCCACCCTTCACCATGGAGGGAGGAGTGTCAGCCAGGACCCAGCTGCCCAGCATTCACTCCCCCTCCTGCAGGAGCAGCTCCAGGATCACCCGGGGGAGCTGGATCCCCCACTGAGTCTGGCCAGCTGGGACTAGCCAGATGCCAGCCTGGCCAGTCAGATCCTTTCTCCTGGAACCTGACAACAGAGGAGACCAACACAGAGAATGAGAGCCAGCTGGGGTCACCTTGTCAAGCAGCAAGCCGGGCAGAGGTTGCCTTCGGCTGCTGCCACCCAGTTCCCCAGGGTAGCCTGGAATCCCCTCTTGTCCAATCCCTGCAATTCTATGAGCTACCCCGTGTCCTTCCAAAAACTTCCTCTAACTGTTGCTTGCAACCTGAGAGCCTAACATGAAGTGAGCAGGGAAACTGTATAGATCACCTCCCATGGGCCTGAGGGTGTACCACAGCCTTCACATTTAATCCTCTGAACCACTCCCAAGGGGAGTACAGTAAGTCCCCTACATACGAACCTTCAAGTTGTGAACTTTCAAAGATGCGAACGTGCGTTCGCATGTCCAATCATGTAAGTTAGCTCATGTGTCTGGTGTACATTGTCACATGCTCGCATCCTCTACAAGTGTTTGTGCTTTTCTGTACTTTACTGTACAGGACTGTATAGAGGGCAGTAGTACAGGATCTTTATTTCAAGCCCAGGATGTGAATGAGTGAAACTGCCGCTTGCCCTCCGTCTCCTATTGCTGCCGACCCTTCAGCTCTACCATCTCCCACCTCCTCTCCCTCCTCCAGTCAGTAACTTCTTGCCTGTTCACTCGATGCCAGCCCCTGGATGCCAGCTGTTGCACTGTAATACTGTACTTCTCAAGGTACTGCACTGCAAGATTAAAAATGTTTTCTTTATTTTTTGTGTGTTTGTTTGTTTTTTATGTATTATCTGTGTGAAAAGTATTATAAACCTATTACATTACAGTACTATAGAGCCGATTTTGTTAGTTGGGTACCTAGGCTAACTTTGTTGGACTTACGAAAAATCGGACTTAGGAACGCGCTCTCTGAACGGAACTCATTCATATGTAAGGGACTTACTGTATCATTATCTCCACTTTAAATGTGAGGAAATTAAGGCTCAGAGAGGTTGTCAGCTCACTGCCAAAGCTCACACAGCTTGAAAACAGCAGATCCAGGAAGATCCACACCTTCCTTGATGGGCACCTGGGAATGGAATGCAGAAGCCCTGATCCATGCAGGCTCAGGTCCGCCAGTCCTGCCAGAGATGCATCAAAGGACTGGATGAGTGACTGATCCAGGCCCAGGGAGATGGTGGAGGAGGAAACAGGAGCTGGTGGAGGCTCTTCAAGGAAAGTCTGACTCATGAGAAAAACCAACAGTCTGGGAAGTGAATTCCAAACAAAACTCAAGGAAATCGTCCACGGGACTTCCCTGGCAGTCCAGTGGTTATGACTCCGTACTTCCAATGCAGGGGGCACATGTTCGATCCCCTGTCAGGGAACTAAGATCCCACATGCCGTGGGACACAGCCCCCCAAAAAAGAAAGAAAATGGCCCGTCCAATTTATCAGTGCAGGCTGCCGTGGGTGAGGCTTATTGACCCTTAACCTGCAGCAGGGGCACCCAAGCACCAGCACGTGCCTCTGGCCACAGCCTTGGAAGAAACAGCAGCTGAAGAGCACGGCAACAAGATCTATGTGAAACCTACAACCCTGCCTCAGTCACCCCAGGAAGTGTCACCTTCTGCTAAACCCCAGATGAAAGCAGGGCCCTGTCCCCAAAGGGGCCCTGCTCAGCCCTTACTTAGGGCCCATTTAGTCTTATGTTACACACAATCCTTACAGATGTAGCTATGGGTCTTTCAACTCACCGAAGATTAGACACAGCAAATCAGAAGAGGGGACAGGATGAAAAACCCAAGTGACATCTGCTAGGCTGACAGCAAGGGACAGAAGCCTGTGAAAAGCAGGCCTAGAGAAACGAAGAAGCATGGCTACCTAGGCTCATGAAAACAAAAGGGACCAAAGCCCAAGAGACCCCAAACACATCACTGTCCTACGAAACACACCACTGGCATGACTCATGATGACATCCCAACCCGCGAAGAAAAAGGTGAATTATGTGCAGCAGAATAACTCACTTTCCAAAGATGTGCAAACAGATTTTTTTTCTTCTTAATATAAAAGGGAAGAAAAATGAGACCCAGGAAGCATGGAGTGTGTCAGGGTCAGGATAGGCCTCATCTGTGTCCCAGGGCCCTGGCTCAAGTGCAGCCTCTGGACACCCTTGTGGGCCATATGTAGAGAAGCAGAAAGCAAACACAGACTCAAAGTATTTCATTCCCCAGAAAACATGGTGGACACGGCTGACACCGCTTCAGCTCTTCCCAAGATGCAGTGGGGACTTTGGACCCAAGCTACTAAATTCCTTCAGCATTTCTGGTCTAAAGCTTGAGTGGAAAGGGCTTTAGGACCTGCAGAAAGTCTGTTGGGCTGTTGCGAGCTAGCTTAGTTTTTAGGAGCATCTTCTATGAGTTAATGTGATGAGAGCCAATCAATTTTTTTTTTTTTTAATGTACCAAGCCTACAGTAATCAAGTTCCCTAAGTAGAGGTCCATTTGGGGCCAGTCCTAAAGGGTTCAGCCTCAGCCTGGGCTCTGCTCAAGCTTTGGGGTTCAGGCACAGCAGCTGGTGTCTTTGGACACCACACTCCTCGATGGGGGAGCTCAATATCAAGATCACAGCAGGCAGCCTTCCCAGCTGTGTATGCACGTGTCAAACCCTCAGAGACCACAGGGCCCACTTATTTACAACCAGGTGCTAAGGGTAAGCACCCCTTCCTGAAACACCTAAACACAACAATGCCTGTCCTCAAAGAGTGAGTATGGAAGGGAAAATCTATCAGTAATGGAGAGAGCAAGCAGCGCTGTTATCAAAGTCAGGTGTGCAGCCTCCCTCAAAGCAACTACCCAGAGGAGCTGAGGACTGGGGGCAGTGATGTGAGTCATAGCAGCAGAGGCTCATTTTGTTTGGCATAGGTCGTAGGGGTTTTCTTTAATGTTGATTGGTGACCAAGGCTTAAAAATCAGGCAATTTCAATAACAACAAAAAAACAAATAACCTGATTAATAAACGGGCAAAGGACTTGAATAGATATTTCTCCAAAAATGGTCAATACGCTCATAAAAAGATGTTCAATGTCACTAATCATTAGGCAAATGCAAATCAAAACTGCAATGAGATACCACTTCACACCCATTAGGATAGCTACTATCAAAAAAACCCAAAAAACAAAAGACCAAAAAACATAAAGTAACAAATGTTGGTGAGGATGTGAAGAAACTGGAACCCTTGTGCATTGCTGGTGAGAATGTAAAATGGTACAGCCACTATGGAAAACAGTATGATGGTTCCTCAAAAAAATTAAAAAATAGGGCTTCCCTGGTAGCGCAGTGGTTGAGAGTCTGCCTGCTGATGCAGGGGACATGGGTTCGTGCCCCAATCCAGGAAGATCCCACATGCCGCGGAGCGGCTGGGCCCGTGAGCCATGGCCGCTGAGCCTGCACGTCCGGAGCCTGTGCTCCGCAACAGGAGAGGCCACAACAGTGAGAGGCCCGCGTATCCCAAAAAAAAAAAAAAATATATATATATATATATATATATTTGTATACCCATGTTCATAACAATTATTCACAATAGCCAAAAGGTGGAAGCAACCCAAGTGTCCACCAACAGATGAATGGATAAACAAAATGTGATATGAACCTTCAAGAGGAGAATAGGACTCTGGGAACTAACCCAGGAAGTTTAAGAAAAACTTTCCTCCAAAAAGTTAAACTATGTTCATGATTCCAAGTTTTTTTTCCAAAACTGGGCTGCCCACCACTTCAACATGGATGTACTTGCTTTGAAACTAAAAAAGGAAGTGCTTCCATGTTTTAGTGATGGATCTGGACCTACCTCAATAGCTTTTGCCGCTTGTTCTTTTGCTTCAAACTCCACAAAGACAAATTCCCTTTGGATCACCAGTAGACTTATAATGTGGTATACTTATATAAACAACATCACCACCTTTTCCAAATACTTTGTTTGTTTGTTTTTTGGAGCAGAAGATCTTTTAATTAAAAAAGCTTCTCTGTTATTTTTAATTACATGCATTATTACTTTTGGTAATTACAATGCAGTTAAACAGCAACAGAGACTTATTTAACCCATTCAGTCAAACTGTGGACCTCATAAGCTGTAACACCTAAAACAATTCTCTATCAGCATATGATAAAAACTTAAGGTGCTTGCTCCTATGGACACTTTATGTATTACCCAAATACTTTTTCAATCCAGCTGTGATTAACATTTTTGGGAAATAACTCATGATAAATTAGAAACAGTATTAAATATGTAAGGATTTAATAACTATATCACCTAAGCTTTTCACAATTCCTATACCTTACTCAGAAGGTCAATAGATTTTAACTTGAATATTTTTTTTAATGTGCTATATACAGACAATGGGATTTTATTCAGCCTTAAAAAGGAAGGAATGCTGACACACTCTACAACATGGAAGAACCGTGAGGGAATTCTGCTAAGTGAAACAAACCAGTCACAAAAAACCAAATACTGTCTGATTCCACTTATATGAGGTACCTAGAGTGGTCAAAATTATAGAAACAGAAAGAAGAATGGTGGTTTCCAGGGGCTGGGGGGGAGAGGAGGAAGGGTAGTTGTTTAATGGGTACAGAGTTTCAGTTCTGCAAGACGAAAAAGCTGCGGAGATCGTTGAACAACAGTGTGAATGTATTTTACACTGCTGAACTGCACACATAAAAATGATTAAGATGGAAATTTTTGTTATGCATTTTTTACCACAATAAAAAATAAGAAATTAAAAAATTCTTTAATGTTTAATTTAAACCAGTCCCCCCACCAAAAGAAAAAAAAAAAAACCGAGAAGATTTTACATAAAAATCCAGTCCCTCTTGAAGAATGAGTCGCTTCGTCCCACTGAGCCCACGCTCACTCCTGGCAAGGATGAAGGATGGGCTGGTATGAGGACAGCCTCTCGCTCCATTCCAGGCCTGCCACGTGCCCTCCAGAGTGCCCCAAGGCATCGGAGTTTGAGACCACGTCTGTTGTTTAGCCACTATGGTGGAGATATCCACACCGTCTGCCCCTCTCTGGGAGACAAGAGGTGACAGGTTACCTGAAATTCAAAGAACAGTGGCTGGGCCTCCCTGAAGGCCTACTAGGGACAGCCGCCATGATCTCTTCAGATGACAGGCTGCACAAACACTGTCCTCTTGGCCAGGGTGTGGGATGGAATTACATCAGTCACAAGAGGCCCATTAGGCCAACTCCTAGCACCGAACACCAAGTAAGGATTTCAAAACCCATCCCCAGGGACTTCCCTGGTGATGCAGTGGATAAGACTCCACCCTCCCAATGCAGGGGGCCCAGGTTTGATCCCTGGTCAGGGAACTAGATCCCACATGCATGCTGTGACTAAGAGTTTGCATGCCACAACTAAGGAGCCTGCATGCCGCAACTAAGGAGCCCTGGAACCGCAACTAAGGAGCCCGCCTGCCACAATTAAGACCCGGCACCACCAAATATATAAACATTAAAAAACAAAAACAACAAAACCATCCCGGTTTCAGTATCTACTTGCTGCTCAAGTAAGTAGACCTAGCCTCCAGGCTAGAGGTTCCTCCCAAGACAGCCACCCCTCCACCCCACTGTCTACTTAACTGAACTGCTTTCATCACATTCCTACCCATGCTGCTGTCAGCAGAAGAGAGGCTGCTCAGCCAGCATGGCCCAGAAGAATGTAGGGGGAAGCCCCCAATTCCAGAGGGCTCAAGAAGGCAGGGCAGCAGTTCTGGAAGAGGCTCTAGTATTTTCTTTGGTGTCATCCTTCACTCCTCCCTTTCTCTCACACCCACATCAAAACCATCAAAAAAACTCTACTGGCTCTTCCATCAAAATTCATCCAGAATCCACCCACCCCAGTACTGCCACCATGGTCAAAGCCACCATGCTCTCTTGCCAGATTCTGACTAAGGCCTCCTACCAGGTCCCTGAAGCCAGAATGCTCCTGTTAAAATGTAAATCAGGTCACAACACTCCTCTCAAAACCCTGCAAAGCCGCCTCTTTCACTCAGAGAAGGCCAAAATCCTCAAAAATGGCCTACAAGCCCCCCATGACCTCCACTGCCTGACCTCATGTCCCATCACTCGCCTTCTGCACTCTGAGCCAGCCTTACTTTCTGCTTCTCCAACAAGCAAAGGTGCCCTCCTGCATCGTGACCTTGGCACCTGCAGTCCTCTCTTCCCCTGAACACTAAATGGCCTGCTTCCCTCACTCCCTCAGTACTGCATTCAGTGGGGTCTTTTCTGGCAGCCCTACCCAAACTTTCACCCACACCTTCCTTGCTTATTTGTTCTCCTTAGCTCTTGCCTACTGTCCATCCCCACATTAGAATTTAAGTTCCATAGGGCAGAAATCTTTGTCTCTTATTCCCAGCTCTGTCCCCAGAGTGTCCCTGGCACAGTGCTTGGCACATAGTAGAAGCACAATATTTGTTGAATCCATGAATGAATGTCAAGTTATGGTCAATTCAATCTGTGGTAAGGACTGCTCTGCCATAACCTCCTCTTTGGATGAAAAGTACTCCCTCCCCTCCCCCATCCTGGGATGCATTACCACACAGAGGCCAGTGAGTCCTCACCACAAAGCTGCACCAGGAGTAGCTCACAGTTTATCATGTGTTAATATTTGCAATCCGCTGGCATTTTAAACATGGTTTACAGAAGTGTAAAGTCCAGGGCAGGCCACAGAGGCTGGCTTCCAGTAATCAGACAGCAGTGTCCAGCACCCCACCCTGCAATCAGTGAAAGAGGCCTCAGCCTCACACAAAGGATCTGGAGGCAGGCCCCAAGCCTTTCTAGAGGCTTTTCCTCAAAACCTACTGGGCCTAAACACGACTACCCAAAAATAGCTCTGATGGGATAGCTGTGGTCTTATCTGATGTGGATGAAACAAGGCTCAGTGGAGAACACACAACCCTACTGGTGGGTCTGCAAAACTGAACAATCATTAAATAATTTCCTCTGGAATCTAAGAGTGCAGGCAAATCACCAAGATCTGAAAAGTTAAGGGACAGGGTGAGGAAATGAAGAAGTTCCCAGACTAGGAGTTGAGCCAAGGAAGGATAGATAATTCTCCCACTGAGCAGTCTCCCTCACTTCCCCAAACTAACTTAATCAGAACAACCACCAGCAGTCGCTGGAGGCCTATGAGTTGCAAAACTAGAAGGAGACACATGTGGGAATTACCTGGCAGCAAAAACACAAAAGTATTTTAGTCAAAGCATATTCTTTCCTTGTCATCAAGGGGAATGCCAAGTATTCTGTCTCCAGCAGTGTTGCCAAGTAACAAGCTAGCAGAGGTCACAATTGTACAGTCTCATGTCCAACCAAGTTCTCCTCGTTAATAACCAACCCCACTTGGGGGCTTCTGGAAGGACCTGAAACTGACTGCTGTTTTCATGTGTTATCAAAATTCAGGCCTCAAAGGGGCTTTTCTTGTTTGTGTGGGGTTTTTTGTTTCTTTTTTTACCATCAGTGCAGAAAAAAAAAAGGGGAGAATTGGAAAATGTATCTAACTTCCACCATCTTTTGCTGAAGGTGGTGCCATATGGGAAACTTTTTTGGGACCTGGGGACACTTAGAACCTCGAGTTGCAGGGCCGACTCCTTAGAGATAAATCCCATGAGTAGAAAAACAGAAACGCCCCTTTCTCCTTGAAAGGGGAGGTGGGGTGCTGGGGCTCTTCTCAGCTCTGGTCAGCTGCTCCCACACTAGGTTAAAGATTACCTACTCTAGCAGTAAGACCAGCTTGCCTGGGCCCCATCCCCTCCTCCTCACTCCAGGGAGCTGCTGGCCAGGTCAGGATAGGGGTTTCCGTGGCAACAGGCATTCGACAGAGCCAAGGGACCTACATCGTTCCCTGTCTCTTGTAGCTGGCGATGGAGAGCCAGGGGGCCGACCAATGCCAGACCAGGCAGCCTGCCTTGGTAGTGTAAGTTCAGGCTAACTCTTGCTTATTATGCCCTGCTTATTAAGACTATTGTCTTCTCTCCTAAGCAGGAAACTAAGGGTATCACAGAAGCTGTGACGAACAATTTGGGAAAGTGACATTTTGGCGCGGCTGCCGGGTCTCCCCAGTCGGGTGAGCGCGGCAGGGCCAAGGAGCAGCTCAGGAGCGGGCTGGCGAGAAGAGACAGGTCAAGCCAAGGAGAGACCCCAGGATGGAGCTTCAAGTGGGTCGACAAGGAGAATGGGGGCGTCCAAAGCGAAAATAAAAAGGAGACTCCTCCAACTGTCGCGTAAAAGGCTCCAAAAATAGCTGACGAGGGCCTGACAGCGAGGAGGGATCACTGCGCGCCCGGGTGAGAAGGCAGGGGAAGTGGATACCTCCTCCTTCCCCTCCTTTGTCTGAGCAGGGACCGCGCCGGGACCCTACCTCACTCGCGTGGAGCGGGCCAGGCGCTCCAGTACCCACTCGGTTGCTTTGTCTCCCTCCAGGGTCGCAGGACGGGCAGAATACCCTCCGAGCCCGGGATACCCCCCGCACCCCCTGCAGGAAAGTCTGGGGGCGCAGGGCAGCAGGGCCGGCATCGCCCGGGCCACCAGTTGCCACCTTCCTTCAAGTCCTCCCCCCGCCCCCCGCGACTGGCACGGCCTGGAAGGTGGGGCAGGGGAGCACGTCCCCGTCCGCCGGCTCTTTGTGTGCCCTACCCCGCCGTCCCCGGCTCGCGAGCGTCCCGGGTCGCGCTCGCTGGTCCCCGCCCGGAAGGACGCCACGTCGCGGTGCCAGGCGCGCACCCCGCCCGGACCCTCCTCGTGGCACTCACAGTGGCGCCGCGGCTGCTCTTGCAAGTTGGGGGCTGTCAAGGCTGCCGGCGCCCAGGCCGGCCCGGAACCGGAGGCTCTACAGAGCAAGCGTACAACCCGCAGGTAACCAGCCATCCCGAGCGGGTGAGGGGTCGGACTGGCTGGCGAGCGAGCGAACGAACCGGGGTAGGCGAAATCCTAGCGCCGGCCAGTGCTCCCAGCTGCCTGGCGGCGGGCTACCGAGGCCTGCCAAGCGCGGGCTGAGCGGGCAGGGCCGGGGCGGGACTGCCGGGGCCCGCCACCCTATTGGGCCTCGCCGGGAGGAGGCGGGGCCGGCAGGGGCCGGACTCCTCCTTGGGCCCTGCCCCAGCCCGGACCCCGCCCTCGCGCCCGGCGCGCGCTTCTCTGGGCAACGCGGAAAGCTCAGCGCTACTGAGGCGAGAGAGTGGTGAGACCCACCGGGACCCGGGAGCTGGGGGTGGGAACTGGAGGGTTAGGGGAGCCGTTAACGAGGAAAAACCCACTCTCCAGGATGCCCTATTTAAACCAGAGTGTCAATTGCTGACACATCAGCTTAAGCCCCAAAAGGCAAATCTGAACAAACTCCTGCGTCCTTCGCGTTGGCTGGGCTGAAACTCCAAGGCGCATTTAACCAGTGCGCGTTCCGTGTTCTTGAACTAAGACCGTGGTCACCTCGGGTCTCTTCAAATTCGCTCTCAGATCCTCCTATCCCCTCCACGCGTTAGGTAGACTGACGCGAGTCAAGAGTTGAAATCCCGAGCTTCCCTGGTGGCGCAGTGGTTGAGAGTCCGCCTGCCGATGTAGGGGACACGGGTTCGTGCCCCGGTCCGGGAAGATCCCACATGCCGCGGAGAGGCTAGGCCCGTGAGCCATGGCCGCTGAGCCTGCGCGTCCGGAGCCTGTGCTCCGCCACGGGAGAGGCCACGACAGTGAGAGGCCCGCGTGCCGCAAAAAAAAAAAAAAAAAAAAAAAAGAGTTGAAATCCCTCAGCTTCTCACCAGAAGGTCAAGCTGCTAGTCCTCGAAGTCATTAAGCATAGCCAGAGTCTGTTTCCTCCTTTCCGAGATGGGAACTATAACAGCAACAGGGCTGTCAGGAGACTTGGGTGAAATAACGTTATGTTAAAGACTTGGGACACACCCTGTGCTCAACGACAACCAACGATGCTTGTCAGACAGTACTCAGGCAAACGGTTCCATTTTTTGCCTGCTTTCATACAAAAGACAATACTGATTGGTTCTGCCGTAAACAACCAAAGTCTCTCGCTCTCTCTTCACTCATCTTCTTGAAATGAGACACCAGTTGGGGCTGGGTTTTATTTAGAAAAATCTGACCCCAGCCCCCACTTTCCCAGCTACACCAACCCACTCGAATGCTAGCCACCTCTTTCTGCCCTGTGTTCCCAGCTCTCCCCTTCATTGCCTCAGAGTCAACATTGCCAGATGGAGCTGGGCCAGGAAAGTGACCTTGAATTAGTGACTTCAAAGCTTCCTTCTCCCTGTCTCAGCCAGGCAAAGCTACTACTTTGGCCCAGAGATCTAGTAGACTGGGCCTAAGGGGAGGCTGTTCTGGGGCCACCCCCAAAGTCTGAGACCTCATTCAAAGGCCTAACCTTGAACCAGAATGTCCTAGAGTGACCCATTATCCCTTTCATTCTGTTCCAATTATCTTGCTCAAAACACAAGCAGAGGGACTTCCCTGGTGGCACAGTGGTTAAGAATCCGCCTGCCAATGCAGGGGACGCGGGTTCGATCCCTGGTCTGGGAAGATCCCACATGCTATGGAGCAACTAAGCCCATGTGTCACAACTACTAAGCCTGTGCTCTAGAGTCTTCAAGCCACAACTACTGAGCCCATATGCCACAACTACTGAAGCTCGTGCACCTAGAGCCCATGCTACACAACAAGAGAAGCCACCACAATGAGAAGCCCGCACACTGCAACGAAGAGTAGTCCCTGCTTCCTGCAACTAGTGAAAGCCCACATGCGGCAACGAAGGCCCAACACAGCCAAAAAACAAAATAAGACAAAACATTAAAAAAAAAAAAAAAAACACAGCAGAGACCATGGAAGCCTCTGGTATTTGGCTTTCATGCCATCCTAGTGTTATCAGGCACCAGGGCCTCAGTGTCTATACCTATAAACTGGGAGGATGACTGCTCCCCCAGGCTCCTTTTGGCCCAAACAATCAGATTCTGTTATGTATGACAACTACCTCTACTGCCACTTCTGAAATGGTCATAAAGAAATTGCTCTCCACCCCCAGGGGCTCATTTGTTTCTCTGTATGGTGGACCAAGGTGTCAGAGGCCTGGCAAGAGGCAATACTAGAGCCTCAGTGTGTTCCAGAGTCTGGCCTTCACCTGCAGAGGGATCAGGGTGGGAGCACATGGGTCCTTTGCAAGCACGGCAGCAGCCCAGGACAGTCAAGGCAAAATCTTCAGATTAAACTGCTCTCACAGCCCACGTCCCAGGGCTCCAGCTCCATGCCAGCCTTCCTCATGCAGTATCTATTTGGTGAGGCAGCTGATATCAGCTCCATTGGCTCAGAGAGGTTAGGACACTTGCTCAAAGTCACACAGCTAGGAAGTAGCAGAACTCTAGTTCATACTCATATACCTGGCTAATAGTCCATCATTCTTTTAAGGAGAAAAAATAGGACCCAGAGCCCCTATTTATTGTACTTCTTTGGAATTTTTTGTGGTGATAACTGCTGGCCCTGTAAGCCACCTCAGAGAAAGGTGATATTTAAAGGAAAGGTGCTTATATCCTCCTTTGGGGTCAGCAGATTTGGAAACTCTCACCCTTACAGATTTTATTTATTTATTTATTTATAATTTTTGGCCACACACAGAATGTCGGATCTTAGTTCCCTGACCAGGGATTGAACCCACGCCCCCTGCATTGGAAGCACGGAGTCTTGACCACTGGCCTGCCAGGGAAGTCCCCTTACATATTTTAAATCAAACCTCAATTAGTTATTGAATCTAGGTCATGTGCAAGTTCCCCGTGGAGGCACAGAAATGCATATCACTCAGTCTCTACCCTCTGGGAACCACAAATCACCACAAACCAGGCACAAGGGGAAAGTGTCCCAGGAGGAGTTTAGATGACACATTAGGCATCTGGCAAAGAGAAAATCACCTCTGATGGGGGAGACCCTGATGAGCTCAGGGCAGGAACATCCATCAAGTGTGTTCTCACGGATCTTTACGATGTGGCAGGAGGCTGACCATGCAGACACGAGTAGAGTGAGGGCCTTGCACTTCACCCAGGTGGACACACCAGGACATTAGTTTCATGCTATGTTTGTAGGCAGGGAGTAACATCTGGCACAGCAGTGAGGGGATGTCAGACAGTGGAGAATCAGGCCTGGGGAAGGGAGGCCAGGGTTCTTGAAACGGAGAAACTTGACACAGGGTCCTGGCAGGACCCTCAAGAAGGTGCAAGAGTGCAGAGGCGGTGTAGAGATGGCATATGCAGGAACTGCAGCTAGCTGGACGGGGGAGGAGTCACAGTGACTCAGACTTCCATCCCTGGGGCTGGGAGAATGGTGATGCCATTATTAGAAATCAGAAGATGGGAGGGAGGAAGGTTGAGGGGGAGGCGTTGATAGCAGAGCTATTTATGGTCATCTCTAAACTGATTTCCCTGCCAGTAGTCAGTCTGTGCTCCCTCCCCCTCCTATCAGCCCTCCCCGCCACTTCCAGCGCTGTCACCCTGAAGCACAGCCCTGAGCAGTCACTCCACAGCTCAGATAGTGAAGTAGCTCTCCACTGCCTGATACAACAAAATCTGAATAGCTTATAACATTTCATGGCCTTCACCTACCCCCCACAGTTACTATTCCCTCTCCACAAGAACCCTAAATTTAGCCATTCCCCTGAGTAGTCCTTGACTCTGAGCAGTTGCACTGTCCCTTCCTTCCATCAAGTGGGTTCTTTCCACTCCGCATTGCCAGACCCAGCTCATCCTTGAAGGCCAAGTACAAATTCACCTTCTCAAGCCTGCACTGGGGGTGGGGATAAAGGGGGGGGTATAGCATTCATTTACACTTGAATCATCATGAAAGGTAAACAGACCCCCCCCAATAAAAGAACACAAACTACTACTCAGATTTTTTTTTGAATAAATTTATTTATTTTATTTATTTATTTTTGGCTGCGTTGGGTCTTCGTTGCTGTGCACTGGCTTTCTCTAGTTGCGGCGAGCGGGGACTACTCTTCGTTGCGGTGCGCGGGCTTCTCATTGCGGTGGCTTCTCTTGTTGTGGAGCATGGGCTCTAGGCGCGTGGGCTTCAGTAGTTGTGGCACGTGGGCTCAGTAGTTGTGGCTCGCAGGCTCTAGAGTGCAGCCTTAGTAGTTGTGGTGCATGGATTTAGTTGCTCTGCGGCATGTGGGTTTTTCCCGGGCCAGGGCTCGAATCGTGTCCCCTGCATTGGCAGGCAGATTCTTAACCACTGCACCACCAGGGAAACCCTACTACTCTGATTTTAACTTTGTAAAATAAATCTATGGACAGTAACAGGTGGGGTCCAGAAACAAATTTGGAAGATTTTAAAACACTATGTAGGGAATTCCCTGGTGGTCCAGTAGTTAGTACTCCGCACTTCCACTGCAGGGGGCATGGGTTCAATCCCTGGTCAGGGAACCAAGATCCTACATGCATGGCCAAATAAATAAATAAAACTTTATTAAATTTTGTGAAATTTTCTCTTAGGTTGCATAAGTTAATTAATCCTCAAGATTCCTAATAAAACTAGACATCCAAAGTTAGAGGAAGGGGAAATGATTGAAAGGGATTAAAAAGAACTAGAAGCAACATTACCATCTTGGTAACAGATTCCCAGAATATAAAGCTTTCTCCCTGTCTGTGGAAGTCTTTTTTTTTTTTTTTTTTTTTTTTTTAAGTTTTTTGACCGCAAGGCATAAGGGATCTTAGTTCCCGGACCAGGGATGGAACCCGCACCCCCTACAGTGGAAGGGCGGAGTCTTAACCTCTGGACCACCAGGAAAGTCCCGTGGAAGTCTTTTGTCGTGATTGTCTCATGCCTGGGCAAGTCACTTAACTTCTCTGAGCCTCAGTTTCTTCAACTGCAAATGGAGATAATAAAAATCCCTACTCCAAGCAGTTACTAGGATTAAATAAATTCATGCAGATAAGTCGCTTTGAATGGTGCCTGGCACACATAGGAGAAGCCCGGCCATAGTGTTAATGTTATCTGTTCATTCACATCCACTCCACACCAGTTTACTGAGCTCCTACGACATGACAGGTGTGACCCACAGATGGACAAGAGGGCACATTCTATTCCTGAGAGGACTGGAGTCCAGTGAGGGTATCTGGAAGATGGAGATATGAACAGATCATTTCAAAATATCGTTGCTGTGGCTGGATGGAGTGTTGGTTAGTACAATCTCTTTGGAAGGCAATTTAGTATCATCCATCCTATTATAAAGTGCACGTAACTCTTCATCTGGAAATTCCACTCTGAGAGACTGACAGCATAGAAATACTTACCAAATTGTACAGACACATAAGTGCAAGGTGTTCACTGCAGCACTGTTTGTAATAGGGAAAAATTGGGAATGACCTAAATGTCCATTGTCATTAAGAATGAGGTAAATATTTGCTGATATAGAAAATGCATTGGGGGACTTCCCTGGCGGTCCAGTGGTTAAGACTCTGCATGGTTAAGACTCAAATAAAAAAGAAAAAGAAAAATGCATTGTGATATATTAAGTGAAAATAGAAAGTTGCAGAGAAATATCTTAACATACATACATACATATATATGAAAAATTAAAGGCACAGAAACCTAAGAGGGTATGGGAGTGGGGTATAGTGGGAGACTCAATTTCTACTTTATGCAATTCGGTGGGGGTTGAACATTATATAACAAAAGCATCTATTACTTTTGTAACCAGAAAAAGAACAATCAAGATATATATAGATATAGATAGGTAGATAGATTTTTTTTTTTGAAACAAACGGTCACAGTCGTTTATGTGCTGTGCAGAGTGTCCCCTGTCCCAGCACCATTCTCTGGTGGCTTCTTTTAAATTGAGGCATTTCCTCTCGCGTTCTTTCCGTCTTTGGGGAAAACGAAGGGTTAAAGGGGCTGGGGGAGGGGAAGAGGAAGTGAGGTAAGGGAAAGAGGGGTGAGGCCCCCTCGGGTACCAGCTGCGGTGGGGCGCTGGCCACGCCCCTCAGCTCTGGCTCCCGCTGGAAGCAGCCGACCCAGGTGCTCGAGAGGAGGCTGCTGGGCTGTTTTTACGGACTCAGAAGGACGAAAGATCAGAACTTAATGAATATAAAGTTAGGTGGAGGTTAGGACAAGATGCTGCGACCTAGAGCAACCGACGGTTCTCAAAGTGTGATCCTCGGACCCTGGGGGAGGAGGGGCACCACGAGATCTAAATAATTTTCATAATACTAAGAAGTCACTTGCCTTTCTCACTGTGTTAACATTTGCCCAAATGGCGCAAAAGCAACGGTGGGGAAAACCGCTTATACCTTACCCTGAATCATGGCAGAGGCACCAAACTATACTAGTAGTGATTTTATTGCTCACCATCATGCACTCTCTTTTTTTTTTTTTAAGTCTATTAATACGATGTACTAAATAAAGCAGTAGAAATTAATAATTTGATTAAATCGTAACTCTTGGGTATGTATCTTTCTAATATCTTATGTAATAAAAATGGAAGTACATACAAAGCACTTGTGCTGCAGACCCTGGTAAGATGGTTGTCTCCTGGAAAAGCACTGAGGAAGAGCGGGAGTGCTTTATTTGAGCTGTGGGTTGAAGCAGCTGCTTTCTTCACAGAACAACATTTCAACTGAAAAGAACAACCGATGCAGAAGCCATTCGGACTCAAATATTTGGCAGATATTTTCTCAAAAATGAATGAAATGAGCCAGTCACTTCAAGGAAATAGCTTATAGTATCTGTTACCAATGATTTTTTTATATTGGAGCTTTCAAGGGAAAACTAAAATTTTGGAAACCTTGTATATACCCTGAGTTTGAGAGCTTCTCAATTCTTTTTTTTTTAATATTTATTTATGTATTTATTTGGCTGCGCTGGGTTGTGGCACCACGGGATTTTCATCGGCGTATGCGGCATCTTTAGTTGCAGCATGCGGACTCTTAGTTGCGGCATGCACTTGGGATCTAGTTCCCTGACCTGAGATCAAACCCTGGCCCCCTGCATTGGGAGCACGGAGTCTTAACCACTGGACCACCAGGGAAGTCCCAGCTTCCCAATTCTTCATGATGTTTCTAATGAGATTAATGGTCTCCCAAATGTGATTCTTTTTCATATTGTTTAATGAAACGTGTCAACTTTTGGGAGATCTGCATAACTCAGCCAGTATTTTCTAAATGACCAATGCATGATGTTAAAAAGTTATGCATGGGTAAGAGACCTATTCCAGAATGGATTTGAATATGAGGGGTTTGAATGTAACAGAGTAGGAAAGGCATATTGGTGTTGTTTCAGATTCCACATTGCAATTAACCTTTGAGAAAGTATCACTTGTACATTTTGTTATCGTAAGTGAATACCGTGGGTCAGGCCTCGCCCAGTCGGGAAATGGGGGTTGGGCAGTGGCCCAAGCTGGGATGCCCCCCTAAAAAATGGCCACTGGGGCCTCGACCCAGCTCAGCCTATGCAGGTCAGGGAGCCCCGGGTGATGCACCGCACCGCCCCCATCCCAGGCCCAGACCATGGTGCAGGAGTTCTGGTACATGGAGGAGTCCCAAGATGACCTGAGGTGGCCCCCTGGCCTGGAGCCCAGCTGCCCAGTCCTCCTGGAGCAGCTGCACCAGCTTGGAGTCCTTAACTGGAAGCTGACAAATATCAGAATGATCCAGAATTAGACTACTCTTGGATGGGCATAATAAACATATGCAAAAATAAATTTCCAAATTATGAAGAAAAGGTTAAGATGTTTTGCTGGGACCATTTGTACTAGGATGTAAAATTTGCTACATCTTGGATGGCAGTGGATACTTTGATGAAAGAGATAAAGAGGACTTCAGATTTTCATGGAGAAAGGAAACGTGATAACTCATCCTGCAGGAGTTTATCACTGCTTCACACTGGATGGAAAGAACTATGTGACAGCTGTGTGGATGTTTGTGGGAGAAACAGTGTGGACTGCAACCAGTCGGCTGACCATTTCCACGCTCAAGGACAGGACGTGAAATTTTGGGCATGAACAGCAAGGGGTGCTCCCTGGGGCCTAGCACACTCCTTGTAAAGATCCTAAACGTGATAACTGAGCAGAAAATCATTTGCTCTTTGCTTTTATATTATAGGCTTGAAGCTTGAAGGCTTGAAGGTTATCTCCTTTGCAAGATTATTTGATCAGAATGTTTTTTAATGGCAGACTTCCCTGGTGGCGCAGTGGTTAAGAGTACGCCTGTCAATGCAGGGGACATGGGTTCGAGCCCTGCTCCGGGAAGATCCCACATGCCGCGGAGCAACGAAGCCCCTGCACCACAACTACTGAGCCTGCGCTCTAGAGCCCGTGAGCCACAACTACTGAGACCACGTGCCACAACTACTGAAGCTGTGCACCTAGAGCCCGTGCTCTGCAGCAAGAGAAGCCACCGCAGGGAGAAGCCCTCACACCGCAATGAAGAGTAGACCCGCTCGCCGCTAGAGAAAGCCCGCACGCAGCAATGAAGACCCAATGCAGCCAAAAATAAAAATAAATAAAATAAAATTTTTAAAAAAGAAAGAAAAGCCTTATGATAAAATAAGCCATAGCTATTTAAACAAAGAATGTTTTTTAATAAAAGTCGCTATAAAACTGATTTTTACATGGAAACAACTGTGGAAATGTGGACAAATCACAGTCATTTGCTCTAACTCAGTCAAGATCAGTGGTTCAGACACGTGTTCAATTTTAACCGGAATGAGAGTCTTATCTGCTGTGTGCTTTATCTGGACACGATTTTTAGGCTTTAAACCAGATATCAGTCAATGCCATGCCTGCCTTAGAAGAAAGTTGTGGCAGAGAAGTATATTTTGGTCTTTGTCCCCAGTTTCTGGCATAGAGCTCCTTGGAATTTCCTGAGCGATACGAGTGGCCTTCTGCTATTCACAGGTAATCCTTTGCGAGCATCTCAGTTCCACTGGGACAGAAGCGCCTGTGCTCAGGACCCTTCTGGACCTCACTCTATGTACCTCCTTATCTGGCTGTTTATCTGTGGTCTTTATGTATCCTTTATAATAAATTGGTAAATGTAAACCAACATTCCCTGAGTTTTGTGAGCCGTTCTAGCAAATTATGGGACCCGAGGAAGGGGTCATGTAAATCCCCAATTTTTAGCCGCTGAGTCAGAAGTACAATTGTCCCAGATTTGTGATAGGCATCAGTGTTGTGGGACTAAGCCCTTAATCTGTGGGATCTAACGCTACCTCCAGGTAGATATGTCAGAATTGAGTTAAACTCAATTCAGTCCTGCTGAATCGGTTGGTGTAGGAAAACAGACTAGAGGTGTAATTGTAGATAACATAACTAACTAGATATAGGATGCTTTTTTCTCCCAAAATTATACCTTGGACTAAGGAGTGCAGGGAGGGGAGAGCTCTCTATTAGGGGCACATTCTCAGTTGCTTATGCCACTTGCCGCTTTCCGTTCAAACTAAAGTAAATGCCTTGGGAATTCCCTGGCGGTCCAGCGGTTAGGACTCCATGCTCTTACTGCCGAGGGCCTGAGTTTGATCCCTGGTCGGGGAACTAAGATCCCACATGCTGCAGCGCAGCCAAATAATAATAATAATAATAATAATAAAACACCTTAATTAAAAAAAAAAAAGGCACTCTGGTCCCCTTCCTGTTGCAGTGAAATCTCAAGTTCCACAGACTCCTGCTGGCTCGTCTAACCCGGTACTTGTTTTTCTCATTTCTTATTCTTTTTTTTTTTAATGAAATGATCTAATTATCATTATTATTTTTTTTGGCTGCGTTGGGTCTTTGTTGCTGCATGCGGACTTTCTCTAGTTGCGCGGCTAGAGGGGGCTACTCTTCGTTGCGGTGCGAGGACTTATTGCGGTGGCTTCTCTTGTTGTAACGCGCGGGCTCTAGGCACATGGGCTTCAGTAGTTGTGGCTCATGGGCTCTAGAGCGCAGGCTCAACAGTTGTGATGCGTGGGCTTAGTTGCTCTGCGGCATGTGAGATCTTCTCAGACCTGGGCTCGAACCCGTGTCCCCTGTGTTGGCAGGCGGATTCTCAACCATTGCGCCACCAGGGAAGTCCTCATCTCTTATTCTTTTAAAATTCATGCTTAAGTCCTGTGGGAGAGAATAGTTGTAAACAGCTTTAATTAAATTGTACTTATAAAAAACTATTTTCTTCTACTACACTTTATGCTTTTGGTATTGTTGATCTTTAAAAATTAAATGGTCTTTGATAATGGGGGGGAAAAGAGAATAGTCCTAACATCTGAAAAAGCTATTAAAATATTCCTCATTTTTCTTTTTCCAGCTACACATCAATCTGAGGCTGGATTTTCTTCATATACCTCAACCAAAACAATATACAGCAGCAGACTAAATGCTGAAGTGGATGTGAGAATCCAGCTACTTCTGGTAAGTCAGATATGAAGAGAGTTGCAAAAATGTAAACAAAGCAACTCTTCTCATTAACTCTTTTATTTTGGAAAATCTTATTTTTAAATTAATATATAAACATGTTTCAAATTTTCTGTCTTAACTTTTAATTCGGTAAATAGGGTTTTGTATAACCTATATAAACAAGAGCTCTTTTGAGTCCTCAACAACTTCTCAGAGTGTAAAGAGGTCCTAAAGCCAAAAAGTTAGAGAATTATCCTAGAGGAAAGCACTAGGAGCTCAACAAAAATGGGGGCCACATTATCCCACACAAGAAATCTAACATTTATACAATAATGCTATATAATGTATAGTCTGTATTAAATTGTCCCAAGATGTCCCAATAATTCCTTTAAATTTGGGAAGGGGGGATTTCCCTGGTGGCGCAGTGGTTAAGAATCTGTCTGCTAATGCAGGGGACACGGGTTCGACCCCTGGTCCGGGAAGATCTCACATGCTGTGGGGCAACTAAGCCCGTGCAGCACAACTACTGAGCCTGCGCTCTAGAGCCCGCGAGCCACAACTACTGAGCCCACGTGCCACAACTACTGAAGCCCGCGTGCCCTAGAGCCCATGCTTCACAACAAGAAGCCACTGCAATGAGAAGCCCGGCCTTTCTCTAGTTGTGGGGGGCTCGCTGCAACTAGAGGAAGCCCGCGCACAGCAACGAAGACTCAACGCAGCCAAAAATGAATAAAATTTAAAAAAAAAAAGAAAACCAGGAATTAAAAAAAAAAATTAGGGGAAGGGGGTCTGGGATATAGAATCAAGGCTCAGGCATAGCATTTGGTTGTCATGTCTCATTAGCTTTTTTTTTTAATTAATTTATTTTTTATTTGGCTGCATTGGGTCTTGGTTGCAGCATGCAGGACCTTCGTTGCGGCATGTGGAATCTTTCATTGCGGCGCGCAGGCTCAGTAGTTGCCACACGGGCTTAGTTGCCCTGTGCCATATGGGATCTTAGTTCCCCGACCAGTGATCAAACCTGTGTCCCCTGCATTGGAAGACAGATTCTTAACCACTGGACCACCAGGGAAGTCCTCCCTTTTTTAGTTTTCTACTGGATCAATGCAGACTTCTTTATTCTCCCTTATGCCCTTCACTGGTTTAGAAATTATACATTCTATTTCTGCTCGTTTAGAAATTAAATTCTTAACTTGACTATACAGAGTTTAAAATTCATCATTGTTTTTATCTTTCTTAGAAATATGAGAAACTTAGATGACTTCTGTCCAATTTCTCCTCTCCTATCTTCCATGTTATTATTCCATCATACTTTAGTTCTACTGGGTCTTCTGAGCCCCCTCATTTTTTTTCAAATAGGTTTATCCACATGTTTTCCTGTTTCCTAGCTGAGCAACGTGTCTTACTTTCCACTCCTATGTGCTGAATTCAGTTTCCTGTTAACTGAAGGGCATCATTGAATAGGTCTTTGAACAAAGATCTGTGAGTAATTAACTATCTCTGTCTCAAATTGTTCAATTTTATCCTCATTTTGTAAGCTTTTTGCTGAAGTATAATATATACATACGTGTATACAGGAAGTACATAAGTTATTAGTGTACAACTTATTTTTATATAAATTTATTATTTATTTATTTTTGGCTGTGTTGAGTCTTCGTTGCTGCATGCGGGCTTTCTCTTAACTGTGGCAAACAGGGGCTGCGCTTCGTTGTGGTGCGCAGGCTTCTCACTGCAGTGGCGTCTCTTGTTGCGGAGCATGGGCTCTAGGCAGGCGGGCTTCAGTAGCTGTGGCTCGCGGGCTCTAGAGTGCAGGCTCAGTAGTTGTGGCGCAGGCGCTTAGTTGCTCCGCGGCATGTGGGATCTTCCTGGACCAGGGCTTGAACCCATGTCCCCTGCATTGGCGGGCGGATTCTTAACCACTGCGCCACCAGGGAAGTCCCTAGTGTACGACTTATGAATGTTGATGAAATCACTACCCAGATCAGGAAATGTAACATCACCAGGACCCCCAGTACCCTCCTTAAACCACCTCCTAGGCACTATGTTTCCCAACTTCCCTTTGCTATCTTAACTTCTATTAAAATAGACTGGTTTTGCCTATTTTTGTTTTCCTGTAAATGGAATCATATAGTATGTACTCTGTCGTGTCTTACTTCTTCTCAACACTGCATTTCTAAAATTCACCCAGGGACTTCCCTGGTGGTGCAGTGACTAAGAATCCGCCTGCCAATGCAGGGGACATAGGTTCGAGCCCTGGTCCAGGAAGATCCCACATGCCGCAGAGCAGCTAAGCCCGTGCGCCACAAATACTGAGCCTATGCTCTAGAGCCCGCGAGCCACAACTACTGAGCCTGTGAGCCACAATTACTGAAGCCTGTGTACCTAGAGCCCATGCTTCCCAGCAAAGAGAAGCCGCCTCAATGAGAAGCCCGTGCACCACAACGGAGAGTAGCCCCCGCTCACTGCAGCTAGAGAAAGGCCATGCGCAGCAACGAAGACCCAATGCAGCCAAAAATAAATAAAATAAATAAATATATTTTTTAAAAATAAAATAAAGTTTTCAAAAATAAAAATAAAATTAATCCAGCGACTTCGCTGGTGGTCCAGTGGTTAAGAATCCTCCTTCCAATGCAGGGGACATGGGTTCGATCACTGGTCAGGGAACTAAGATCCCACATGCTGCAGGGCAACTAAGCCCTCGCACTCTAGAGCCCGCGCACCACAACTAGAGAGCCCGAGTGCCACAACTACTGAGCCCACGCACTCTGGAGCCCATGCACCACAACTAGAGAGAAGCCCGTGCACTGCAAAAAAGATCCCGCGTGCTACAACTAAGACCCGATGCAGCCAAATAAATAAATTAGTTAACTAAAAATAAACATATATTTTTTTAAATTAAAAAATCATCTATGTTTTTGCATGTAGCTGTAATTTATTAATTCTTCTGCCATATAAAACTCTATGTTATGAATATGCCACAATTTATGCATCCATTCTACTATTGACAGACATTTGGGTTGTTTCCAGTTTGGGGTTATTATTAACGATGCTTCTATGAAGGTTCTGACCCTTGTCTTTTGCTGCACATATGTATGAAATTCTGTTGGATGATACTTAGGAGTGAATTACTGGGTCATAGGCTACATACTTAAGCATTCAGCTTTAACAGACACTGGCAAACAATTTTCTGAGTGTCTGTATTCTTCCAGCAATGTATGAGAGCTTCAGTTTCTTTACATCTTTGCTAACAGTTGGCATTGTCATTCTTTTCAGTTTTAGTCATTCTTGTGGGTGTATAGTGGTTCTCATGGTGGTTTTTTGTTGTTGCTGTTGCTGTTTGTTTTGTTTTTGCGGTACGCGGGCCTCTCACCGCTGTGGCCTCTCCCGTTGCGGAGCACAGGCTCCGGACGCGCAGGCTCAGCGGCCATGGCTCACGGGCCCAGGCGCTCCGCGGCATGTGGGATCTTCCCGGACCGGGGCACGAACCCGTTTCCCCTGCATCGGCAGGCGGACTCTCAACCACTGCACCACCAGGGAAGCCCCTCATGGTGGTTTTAAATTGCCTTTCCCGTGGTCTCTCAGGCGCAATTGGTCAGTGCATTAAACTGATAAATAGCATTTCCCTGGAGACTAAAGAAATTGAGCTCCTTTTCGTATACTTATTGCCCATTTTAATATTCTCTTTTCTGAAGTGCCTGCTTCAAGTTTTTGCTTATTTTTTCCATTGGATTGTCTGCCAGTTTGTGATTTGTAGGAGTTCAATATACATTCTGATATGAGTCCCCTTTTTGGGTATATGTATTGCAAAAGTTTGGTTTTTTCCCATTCAGTGGCTTGCCTTCTCATTCATTTAAAATGTATTTGGAGGGCTTCCCTGGTGGCGCAGTGTTTGAGAGTCCGCCTGCCGAGGCAGGGGACACGGGTTTGTGCCCCGGTCCGGGAGGATCCCACATACCGCGGAGCGCCTGGGCCCGTGAGCCATGGCTGCTGAGCCTGCGCGTCCGGAGCCTGTGCTCCGCAACGGGAGAGGCCACAGCAGTGAGAGGCCTGCGTACACAAAAAAAAAAAAAAAAAGAAAAATGTATTTTGATGCACAGAAATTCTTAATTTTAATTTAGTCCAACTTATTGACCTTTTATGTTTATGTCTTATTTCCTGTTTGATAAATCTTTTCTTAACCCTATAGTGTCTTCTGGAAATTTTATTATCTTTCACTTTTTAAAAAAGATTTATTTATTTATTTATTTGGTTGTGCTGGGTCTTAGTTGCGGCAGATGGACTCCTTAGTTGTGGCATTTGAACTCATAGTTGTGGCATGCATGTGAGATCTAGTTCCCTGACCAGGGATTGAACCCGGGCCCCCTGCTTTGGGAGCACAGAGTTTTAACCACTATGTCACCAGGGAAGTCCGTGCCTTTCACTTTGATATCTATAATTTTCCTGAAATTGCTTTAAAAAATTTTTTTTTACTTTTGGCTGTGTTGGGTCTTCGTTGCTGCATGCAGGCTTTCTCTAGTTGTGGCGAGCGGGGGCTACTCTTTGTTGCGATGTGCGGGCTTCTCATTGTGGTGGCTTCTCTTGTTGCAGAGCACAGGCTCTAGGGCTCATGGCTTCAGTAGTTGTGGAGTGCAGGCTCAGTAGTTGTGGCACACAGGCTTAGTTGCTCCATGGCATGTGGATCTTCCCAGACCAGGGATCAAACCCGTGCCCCCTGCATTGGCAGGTGGATTCCCAACCACTGCACCACCAGGGAAGTCCTGAAATTGATTTTTGATGCGCCCTATTTCAGATATGTTAAAACATGAAAAACAGTATGTATCCAAGAATTGATAAAATTCAGTTATTTTTTAACCTCTGTTTTTAATTTAATACGTAACAGGCATTTTTCTCTACCATTAAATGTTCTTCTACAAGACTTTTTTTTAATAGCTGCCTAATAGTTGTCTAAAAAGAGACAGCAGGAACTTCCCTGGTGGTCCAGTGGGTAAGACTCCGAGCTCCCAATGCAGGGGGCTGGGGTTCGATCCCTGGTCGGGGAACTAGATCCCGCATGCATGCTGCAACTAAGAGTTCACATGCTGCAACTAAGAAGCCCGTGTGCCGCACCTAAGACCCAGCGCAGCCAAAATAAATGAAGAAAAAAAAAGGAAACAACAGGCCCCAAATGGATTTGAAACCGTGCAACTCAGACTGGGACTTAAACCCACCGTCTTTTAATTGAGATCACACACCTGGTCTCAGGACTTAATGAAGCTCAGTTTCTTGATGTCTTATGGCAGAAAGAATTCAGTGAGAGACAAAGTGATACATAAGAAGTGGATTTATTTAGGGAGAAACACACTCCACAGACAGAGTGTGGGCCATCTCAGAAGGTGAGAGGCCCCAAAATATGGCGTGGGTAATTTCATAGGCTAATGAGTGGGAGGATTATTCCAGCTATTTCGGGGGGCTAGGGGAAAGGGCGGGGATTTCCAGGAATTGGGCCACCGCCTACTTTTTGGCCTTTTATGGTTAGCTCTGACCTGTCATGGTGCTGGTGGGTGTGTTATTTAGCAAATGTATTACAATGAGCATATAATGAGGCTCAAGGTCTACCGGAAGTCAGATCTTCTGCCGTCTTGGATCTAGTTAATTCTAACCAGTTTTCGTCATGTCTTATGGCTATGTCATTCTTTTAAAGGTGCCCTGTCCCCTTCCCTTCTGTTTCACATTCACTTGTGCTAAACCCCACATCAGCAAATCAAGACTTAATACCTAACCTATAACACAACATTGTAAATCAACTGTACTTTAAATAAATAAATAAATAAATATTGGCAGTTTCAGCCTCTCCCAGGAATGTGATCTTTAGTCAGCCAATGTGGAGTTACCTGGTCAGCACTAGTGAGGTAATCTGCCTGAAGGACCTGAAACAGGAGGGAAGGAGGCAGGGCACAAGGTTTGAAAGAATGACATAGCCTGAGGACATGACATAAACTGACTAGAACCAAATGGATCCAAGATGGCGTATAAGTTGACTATTTCCACTAGACCTTTTTTAAAAATAATTAATTAATTAATTAATTAATTTTTGGCTGTGTTGGGTCTTCGTTGATGCACGAGGGCTTTCTTTAGTTGGGGTGGGCAGGGGCTACTCTTCGTTGTGGTGCACAGGCTTCTCACTGTGGTGGCTTCTCTTATTGCGGAGCACAGGCTCTAGGCGCACGGGCTTCAGTAGTTGTGGCTCATGGGCTCAGTAGTTGTGGCTCGCGGGCTCTAGAGCGCAGCCTCAGTAGTTGTGGCACACAGGCTTAGTTGCTCTGTGGCATGTGGGATCTTCCCGTACCAGGGCTCAAACCCTTGTCCCCTGCTGTGGCAGGTGGACTCTTAACCACTGCACCACCAGGGAAGTCCCTCCACTAGAACTTGAGCCTCAGTATCAGCAAGCTCACATCAGCAAGCTAAATGACACACCTACAGGCGCCATGACAGTTCCAAGACTGACCATAAGTATCAAAAAGTGGGCAGTGGCCCAATTCCTGGAAATCCTGGCCCTTTCCTAAAATAGCTGGAATCCTCCTCCCACTCATTAGCTTATGAAATTACCCACTCCAATAAAAACTGACAACCCCATACCCTGGTGCCTTTCTCACCTTCTGAGATGGCTGGCCCAGACTCTGTCTGTGGAGTGTGTTTCTCTCTAAATAAATCCACTTCTTACCTATCACTTTGTCTGTCACTGAATTCTCTCTGTGATGAGACATCAAGAACCTGAGCTTCATTAAGTCCTGAAACCAGGTGTGTGATTTCAGTTGGAAGACTGTGGGTTTTGGCTGCGTTTGAGTCCCAGCCGTTTGGGTTCAAGTCTCAATCAGGGTTTTGGCCGGGTTCAAATCCCGGCCACGTGGGTTCAAGTCCCAGCCAGAGGTGCACGGTTTCAGCCCCAGTCTTCCCCAAAAGGAAGGTGACCTTGCCTGAAACAATCCACTCTTAGCTAGAATAACTTCCTTGCCCCGCCTCCTTTTGCCTGTAAAAGTCTTCCCTTTGTACAGCTCCTCGGAGCTCCTTTGTTTGCCAGATGGGAGGCTACCCAAGTCATGAATCGTTGAATAAAGACAAATCTTCAAATTTACTCAGTTGAATTTTGCTTTTTAACATACTCATCATACGCCTCTCCCTGGAGCAGGGGCTCTGGAATCAGACAGGCCTGGTCAATATCTTGTCTCCATCTCTTACAAGCTGTGTAACTTTTAACAAGTTATTTAAAGACTCTGGGCTTTAGCTTTCATGGGAGGTGCCCAGGTTTTGAACTGAGTTGGTTTCATGGTTGAATCTCAATTCCTAATTAATAATTGATTTAGAAGCACTACATCAACTGAAACAGTGGATCAATTAACTCTAGAACAGTCTTATTTATTCATTAAAGTCTCCTAAAGACCTGGGATAGGCCACATCCGGTGAGCCCACAGTTTTATTGGATGTGACTAAGAAAAATAAAATGACATCAAAATGGATGCCCTTTGGTAGTTGAAAACTAAAGTCAGGGTTGGTGCCATGAAGAAGTGGCAATTGAACCACTTAATCACATTTCTTTATCAGATTATCAGATTATTCTTTATTTGTAGTGGTTATGAGAGGATTCCACCTTGTTTTTCCTGGTTGCCTTGGGAGAGAGTTGCTTACTTTCTCTGTGGCTCACTTTATCATCTGTAATTGGTATGGTGATGTTGTGAGGGTGAGCTGAGGGAGGATGAGACAAGTATTAAGTGATCAGTAATGGCCACCATTATTCACACCCTTGGTGGGGTATAGACCAGTGAGATTTGGGAGCTCACTCCAAAACTAGAGTGTGGAAACTCAAAAGGCTAGAGTGGGACTCAGGCCCTGTTTATGTGGAGCAGATGGAGACTGCCAAAACTCATAAGAAGTGGCTAGGGACTTCCCTGGTGGCGCAGTGGTTGAGAATCCGCCTGCCAATGCAGGGGACATGGGTTCGATCCCTGGTTCCCGAGAATCCCACAGGCCGCGGAGCAGCTGAGCCCATGTGCCACAACTACTGAGCCCACGTGCCGCAACTACTGAAGCCCATGTGCTGCAACTACTGAAGCCCACACGCTGCAACTACTGAAGCCCACGAACTCTAGGGCCCGCGTGCCAGGACTACTGAGCCCACGTGCCTAGAGCCAGTGCTCCGCAACAAGAGAAGCCACTGCAATGAGAAGCCCACGCACCGCAACGGAGAGTAGCCCCCACTCTCCGCAACTAGAGAGAAGAACAGATGCAGCCAAAAAAAAAAAAAAAGAAGTGGCTAAAGACAAAATTTCAATGGGAGTTCCCTGGTGGCCTAGTGGTTAGGATTCCAAGCTTTCACTGCTGTGTCCCGGGTTCAATCCCTGGCCTGGGAACTGGGATCCCACAAGCCACGTGGCCAAAAAATAAAAAAAATTTCAGACATCAGTTTATGCAGGGAGGTGCTGGTAAATGTTTTTTATTTGTTTTTAGCGGTATGCGGGCCTCTCACTGTTGTGGCCTCTCCCGTTGTGGAGCACAGGCTCTGGACGCGCAGGCTCAGCGGCCATGGCTCACGGGCCTAGCTGCTCTGCGGCATGTGAGATCTTCCCAGACCGGGGCACGAACCCATGTCCCCTGCATCGGCAGGCAGACTCTCAACCACTGCACCACAAGGGAAGCCCAACTGGTAAATGTTTTTAACAACCAGGGTGTGTGTGTGTGTGTGTGTGTGTGTGTGTGTGTGTGTGTGTTGATTTATAGCATTTCTGTGGTGTAGATACTTCCACCATGGCCAATGTCTAACTACCAACATAAAGTCACTGAACACAGAGTTGCATAGTATTTCTACCAGATAGGTACAATAACTGTAAATATCCTCAAGAGAAGAAATACTACAGTAAAAAGGAAGTGATGAGTTTCGAGTCTTTTAATATGTTTTATTTAATTGTAAGTTTACATAACTTAATTTTTAAAAGTGGCTATGTTTAATAACTGGCTGACAAAATTCCTGAAAGTTTAACGATTTGTTCTCATAAGCCTGTATAAGCTGGCTGCAGCCACCACTGAATTAGCCCACGGGTTCTCATTTGGATCCTGTTATCTTGGACAAATAGCATTCGTGTTTAAGTTCAGGACCTGGCAACTGGACAAGTGCTAAGGGCAGGTTCAACGTACTTCTTAAGGACCGGTACTCGTTCCCCTGGTAACAGTGTCCCTTCCCCCAGGACACAGCCCAAAAGGTGACCTTTTACTTCCCTGGCTCTAAACTGTTTATCATTCTGACCCACCAGCACCTCCCCCAACTTCAGGGCAGACTGTCTCAGGAATGCCTGGGACATGCACGTAGGGCATCGTGGCCGGCCACCTGCTGAACCCACGTCAGGTGCTTACAAGGTCAGCCAGATGGCCAGAAGGAGAGCAGAAGGCCTGAGAAGGAGCTGCCGGCTCCTGGGCTCTCAGCCCTATGGCATCTGCGCTGTTGGGCTAGGAATGCCCTTGGCAAATATACCCCATTGGTCCACTGCCCTCCTATGTTTCAAAACCTGGATCCAAACTACCATTTCTCAGTTTAACCTCACTTCTCCCCATTGCTTCTCTACCCCTGCAAATAACAGAGCCATAATGTTGACAAGTACGGGCACTGAGTGCTTGTTCTAGAATTATCCCCCTTAAGCGTCATAACAACCGTATGAAGTAGGTACTATTCTTATCCCAGTTCTGTGAATGAGAAATCCAAGACTTGGGGTGGTGTGCTCATTTGCCCACAGTCATAGGGGAAGGACCTGGTGTTTTTCCTTTCTCCCTCAACTGTCTTCCTTCACGTGGTAGCCTCAGTTCATACATGCTTATTTTGCATTCTTCAACATGTTGCTTCCTCCTAAATGTTCTCAGCCTAGGGATGGTGGTGGAAGCCATGGGTCTGAAAAGATTGCTCAAGGAGAGAGTGTGCTGTGAGGATGGAGAAGAGGAGGGGAAGAGGGAGTGGTGATGAGACCCTGACGGGCACCTACACCCGAGGGCCCCTGAGGAAGAGGAGACCCAGAAGGGCTGTCACAGAAAATGTGAGATAGCCAGGGGATGGACCGCAGTGCGGAAGTTACAGAGTGGATGAGGAAAGGAGCACCGAGAGGTGTCCCCTGGATTTAGCCGTCCAGAGACATCCGTGACCTTGGCAGGGGCCGTTCCTCCATTGCTCTGCTGGATGGTGAGGAGGCTGCAGCAGGGAAAGCAGGAACTCAGCAGGTGGGTTGAGGAAAGGCTGGGAGCTAGCAAAGTGGGTCAGCCAGTGTAGACCTCTCTTTCAAGATGAAGGAAGCAGCCTGCGCGCTGCGTCGACCTGGCGCCTCGGCTTCCGCACCGGGATACCAGGCTCGGGTTCCCTGGCGGGATGGTGCCGCGGTGCCAGGTGACGGCCTGGAAGACGAGCTGGTTTCTAAAGGCACCCGTGATCTTTGCCCTTACTTCTCAGATTGTTCGTTTCTAAGAAGACAAGTTTTCAATTTAAAAAGGAGGAGGGAGCCGTGATGGTTGCTGCCTAGTGGCCTCTTTTTCCTCTGACGAGTGGGAGGCAGAGAGCGAGGGGGTTGAATAGTCGGGAGCACTAAGGAGGGTGGTGGAGTTTATGACAACCAGTTTGGGAGAATTGTAGAAGGAGGTTGGCAAGAGGTGAGCTGAAGTAGGAAGTAACACATATGCAGGGGGACAGTCCCCACAGGAGTCCTTGCCCAGCACCACAGACAGGCTTCTTTGTGAATGCTGGTGTGTCTAGCCCTTAAGCTCATTAAGTTCATTCCTCATCAACTTTCTTACTGCTTTTGCCACCAGGAGGGGACAGTCTCTCCCAATACTAAGGACAGCTCACTGTGACTCCCAGTAAGAACGTCATGAGGGTGTTTCTGGATTTCTTTCCAGAAAGTTTACAAGGAGAAGCCAGTTGTCTGTAACCTGGAAAAGGGCTCTCACCAGACATGGAATCAGCCAGCGCCTTGTTCTTGGACTCCCAGCCTCCAGAACTGTAAGAAGTAAACGTTATCTGTTTCAGCCGCCAGTCTGGGGTAATTTGTTACAGCAGCCTGAGCTGACTGGGACAACATGCATAGTAACCCCATGCGCAGAATGAAGAAGTGAGTCGTTTTGCCCAGAACAGAGCAGGACTTCCAGCTCCAGATCAGTGAATTTTCCACTGTGTCACGGGAGGTACTGCAAGGTGCCGTGTTCTCCCAAAGTCTCCCCTCACTTAATTAAATAGAAAATATGTCCTTGGAACTGGCCTCCCTGGACTCAGCATAGATATAGGAATTCATCAGAAGCATTAGCCCTTTTCCTTTGAACCAGATTTACCTCTTCAGTCATTTAAACCTGAGTTTCATTAGGAGGTAATTAGGTTTCCTCTCTGATCAATTGGTGGTGGTTACACAGAAGGCCCACCTGGAAAAGTCCTGTGATCAATTAGCCAGGTCTGCCGGGGGCAAGGCAGAGGGAGAGTTAAGACCTGTGCACTAAATATATGCCCAAGATGGTAAGAAGTGGAATCAGTGATAGACATTAGGATTACCTTTGCAAAAAAGCTCAGAAAGGAAAGAGATGAAAGATTCTACGGAAGTCTAGGTTTTTCAGTCTCCTGGGTGAATAGTTGAGGGTGGTATGCTTGCCGATTGAGAAAGTTTATGTCTATTTGGGGGAGTCAAGGCAGGGGTGTCCAGAAGGGAGAAGCACAAACAGCAGCTCTTGGAGTTTGGACACCCCCATCCCCTCCCCCATACCACTCCCACTCTGCCCCCCACCCCAACCTTGAATTCAGGGTACAGTAAGCAGGGCAGTTACCAAGATTCCTGGGCAAAGTTTCCTCTTGGCACCCAGACCTGAAGAGATCAGAGAAGCCAAGGGTGTGTTGAAATAGCCTAACAGGATGAATGCTGAGTTTGTCTTCCTGGCAGCGGCAGGCACAGGAAGTACCAAATACAGCCTGGTCCTTTGCTCTAGATACAGATGAATCTAGATTTTGTGGGGCCTGAAGCTTACACAGTTGGGTTGGCTGGGCAGGGGATTCTTTTTAAGAAAATAATACAAAATTAGGTAGACCCTTTGGAAGGGGCCTATGTGAGTGAGGGATCCTGAAGCTTAAGCTTCAGAAAGGGGTATGTGTGGAGAAGAAAATAAAATAGTATGAGGAGATAAAGCATAAGGAAGGGGAGGCTACTCTGGACTGAAGTAGTCAGGAGAGGTTGACTTCTGAGCCGCAGACCAAATGACAAGGATCTGTGCGAAGAGCGTTCTGATCAGAAGGAACAGCAAGTGCAAAGGCCCTGAGGCTGAAACGGTCTTGGAATGCTGGGACCAGGAGAAGATCAGTGTGTCTGGCGTATGGTGAGCTAGGGGAGAGGGATGGGTGGTGAGTTAAGAGGAACAGGCAGGGACTGGTTCACATTGGGCCTTGAAGGCCTGGTAAGGACACCATTATTCCAGGATTGGTGGGAGGCTATTGAAAGCTTTTTTTTTTTCTTCAATATTTATTTATTTGGCTGTGCCGGGTCTTAGTTGTGGCATGCAGGATCTTCATCGCAGCATGCGGAATCTAGTTCCCTGACCAGGGATTGAACCCGGGCCCCCTGCATTGGGAGCATGGAGTCTTAACCACTGGACCACCAGGGAAGTCCCTATTGAAAGCTTTTAAGTGAGGCTAAATATAAAAAGAGCATTATGGTAGTGTGTGGATAATGGCTTGCAGAAAATTCTAAAGAGGGTAGCCAGTGGAAGGTGGAGGTGTGTCAGCAGGACCTGGTCCTTCCAGGTCTGACAGTCAGGGGGACAGCCACTGGGGACAGAGGGGTGGTTCCTCCGGTTTCCTCTGAGGCTCCCTCTGATGAGCCTCTCCCAATTACTGTCACTCACATTGACCCCACAGAGCAGTTTGGGAACAAAAGGGCTGCTCTGTATCTGCACTGCTGGACTTCATGGTCTGGACAGCTTCTGAAGTCCTGGGTCGAACCCCCTTAGCAACCTCCAGGGACCTCAGGAGTGAGCACCCTTGTTTCCAGAACATCTGACAGCCACGTTTGGGGTGGAAGGGAAGGACGCCCCCTGAGCACCCCGCTGCGGTCTGGCTGGGACAGTGGTGGCCATACGCCCTCTCCTCCGCCTCCAGAAGGCTGATCTCCATGGGAATCTCTGAGGTGCTCCAACCATAGAAACATGCCACACAGGGGAAGAGGAAGAAGGAATTGTATTGCTGCAGGTGGCTAATGAATAGGTCTGCCCTGGGGCCAGCAGGGAAGGAAATGTGGAGTGGGAAGAGAATCTTCAAGCCAGGGAAGGAGGGGGGCCGTGGGGGCCTGCGGAGCTGAGCATCAGTGAATATGGCGTGTGCTTGGGAAGCCTTGGCCTCTCGCAGGTTCCTCCCCTCCCCCACTGAATCTGCAGGGACTAAGGGCCTCCCTGGACAAGGCCAGGACAACATCTTTGCATGCCCTGGAATCTAAGACAAGAAACCAGTGACTTCCCTGGTGGTCCAGTGGTTAAGACTCCACACTTCCACTGCATGGGGGCATGGGTTCGATCCCTGGTCAGGGAACTAGGATCACGGATGCCCAGCGGCACAGCCAAAAATAAATAAATAAAATAAAATATTTTTTTTAAATGTTATCTTAAAAAAAAAAGACAAGAAGACAATCAATATGGTAGCCTAACTGTTTGGGACTTGGGAATGGGAAGACCCAGGAGGTGAAGAGCTGGTCTCCCGGTGGAGTCTGCTGCTGGAGTGGATTTGGGTTTGAGCACGGAGTTTGAGATATCCAAACAAAGGGCTTGGGGCCAGGTCAGAGTGATTCTTAGGGGACCAAGAGGAAAGTGTTTGCCCACAGTTCAAGTAATGAGAGGAGATACAGAGACAGAGGCAGAGAGGGAGTTAAACTGTAAAAGAGGAGGTAGAAAAACACCTTGATAAACTTGCGAAAATGGTTAATTGGTCATGGGATCCCAGCAGACCTCTCTAAAATGGAACAATAGTTCGGGTGTTGCTGGGGATTCCCAGAAAAAAACCAACCAACCAACCATCAAACAAAGAAACAATGGAAATAAAGATGCAGATGTGAAGAATGGACTTGAGGACACAGGGAGGGGGAAGGGTAGGTAAGTTGGGACGAAATGAGAGAGTGGCATGGACTTATATACACTACCAAATGTAAAATAGATAGCTAGTGGGAAGCAGCCGCATAGCACAGGGAGATCAGAACGGTGCTTGGTGACCATCTAGAGGGGTGGGGTAGGGAGGGTGGGAGGGAGAGGCAAGAGGGAGGAGATATGGGGATATATGTATACGTATAGCTGATTCACTTTGTTATACAGCAGAAACTAACACACCATGGTAAAGCAGTTATACTCCAATAAAGATGTTAAGGGCTTCCCTGGTGGCGCAGTGGTTGAGAGTCCACCTGCCAATGCAGGGGACACGGGTTCATGCCCCGGTCTGGGAAGATCCCACATGCTGCGGAGCGGCTAGGCTCGTGAGCCATGGCCGCTGAGCCTGTGCGTCCGGAGCCTGTGCTCCGCAACGGGAGAGGCACAACAGTGAGAGGCCCGCATACCGCAAAAAAAAAAAAACAAAAACCCTACAACTCAACAACAGAAAAACAAACATCTGATTAAAAAATGGGCAAAGGTGGGACTTCCCTGGTGGCACAGTGGTTAAGAATCCACCTCCCAATGTAGGGGACATAGGTTTGATCCCTGGTCCGGGAAGATCCCACGTGCCGTGGAGCAGCTAAGCCCATATGCCACAACTACTGTGCCTGTGCTCTAGAGCCCGCAAGCCACAACTACTGAACCCACATGCCAAAACTACTGAAGCCTACGCACCACAGCTACTGAAGCCCTCGCACCTAGAGCCCGTGCTCCACAACAAGAGAAGCCACCACAATGAGAAGCCCAAGCACCGCAACGAAGAGTATCCCTGTGCTCACCACAACTAAAGAAAGCCCACGAGCAGCAACAAAGACCCAACGTAGCCAAAAATAAATAAATTAATTATTTTTTTTAAAAAAGGTTTCAACCACAAAAGAAAGGGGTGGGGGCGCAAACGACTTGAATAGACATTTCTCCAAAGATAGTATGTAAAAGGCCAGTAAGCACATTAAAAAGTTGATCAACATTTCTAATCACTCGGAAAATACAAATTAATACCATTTAACACACATTAGGATGGCTGCTATTAAAAAAAGAAGAAAAAAAATGTGGATGTGGATGTAGAGAAATTGGAACTCTTTTTTTTCTTCTTTTGGGTGCACTGCATGGCTTGCAGGATCTTAGCTCCTGACCAGGGATGAACCTGGGCCACAGCAGTGAAAGTGCCAAGCCCTAACCACTGGACTGCCAGGGAATTCCCAGAACTCTTTTTTTGTTTATTGAGGTATTAGTTGATGTACAGTATTATGTAAGTTTCAGGTGTACAACAGTGATTCACAATTTTTAAAGGTTACATTCCATTTATAGTTATTTCAAAATATTGGCCATAGTCTTGTAGCTTATTTATTTTATACATAGTAGTTTGTGCCTCTTAATTCTCTACCCCTATCTTGCCCCCCACTTCCCATTGGTAAGCACTAGATTATTCTCTATATCTGTGAGTCTGTTTCTTTTTGTTATATTCACTAGTTTGTTTTATTTTTTAGATTACACATATAAATGATATCATATAGTATTTGTCTTTCTCTGACTTATTTCACTTAGCATAATATCCTATAGGTCCACCCATGTTGTTGCAAATGGCAAATTCTCATTCTTTATGGCTGAGTAATATTCCATCGTATATATATACTACATCTTCTTTATCCATTCATCTGTTGATGGACACCTGGGTTGCTTCCATATCTTGGCAATTGTAAATAGTGCTGCCATGAACATTGGGGTGCATGTACTTTTTCAAATTAGTGTTTTCGTTTTTTAGGATATATACCTAGGAATGGAATTGCTGGGTCATATGGTAGTTCTGTTTTTAGTTTTTCGAGAAACCTTCATACTGTTTTCCACAGTGACTATACCAATTTACATTCCCACCAACAGCATATGAGGATTCTCTTTTCTCCACATCCTGATATGGAGATAGCCATTCTAACAGGTGTGAGGTGATATCTCATTGTGGTTTTAATTTGCATTTCTCTAATGATTAACGATGCTGAACATCTTTTTATGTGCGTGTTGGTCATCTGTATGTCTTCTTTGGAAAAATGTCTATTCAGGTCTTCCACCCGTTTTTCAATCAGGTTGTTTTTTTTTTATGTTGAGTTGTATGAGTTGTTTATATATTTTTGATATTAACCCTTATCAGTCATATCATTTGCAAATATTTTCTCCCATTCTATAGGTTGTCTTTTCAGAAATTGGAACTTTTATGCACTGTTGGTGAGAATGTAAAATGGTACAGGCACTGTAGAAAATAGCATGGCAGTTCCTCAAAAACTAAAAATAGAATTACCATATGACCCAGCAATTCTGCTTCTAGATGGATACCTAAAAGAATTGAAAGCAGTGTTTGAAAGAGATATTTATATACCCATGTTCATGGCAGCATTAATCACAACAGCCAAAAGGTGGAAGAAACCCAAGTGTCTACTAATGGGTAAATGGATAAACAAAATGTGGTTATACATACAATGGAATGTTATTCAGCCTTTTTTTTTTTTTTGGTATGCGGGCCTCTCAGTGTTGTGGCCTCTCCCGTTGCGGAGCACAGGCTCCGGACGCGCAGGCTCAGCAGCCATGGCTCACGGGCCCAGCCGCTCTGCGGCATGTGGGATCTTCCCGGACTGGGGCAAGAACCCGTGTCCCCTGCATCGGCAGGCGGACTCTCAACCACTGCACCACCAGGGAAGCCCTATTCAGCCTTAAAAAGAAAGAAAAAATTCTGACACATGCTACAACATGGATTAACCTTGAGGACATTATGCTAAGTGAAATAAGCCAAACATAATACAGTATATTTCCACTTATATGGGGTACCCAGAGTAGTCAAATTCATAGACAGGAAATAGAATGGTAGTTGCGGGGGCTGGGGGAATGGAAAGTTATTGTTTAATGGGTACAGAGTTTCAGTTTGGGAAGATGAAAAGAATTCTGGAGATGGATGGTGGTGATGGTTACAAAACAAGGAGGATATACACCTAGAAATGGTTAAGATGGTAAATTTTATGTTATGTGTATTTTACCACAATTTTTTTAAAAAGTCCCTTCCCACTGCTACTCCGTCCCTGCCACTGGGAATTTCTCACTAGACACAAAACTCCCAGGCTGAGGCTCCTGCTATTTTTTTCTGGCCCCTTTTCATTTTTCTGACCTTCTCCCCTGTCTTCTCTCTTTTGGGGGTCCCTTTCCCCAAGTTCTTGTTAACGACCCCTGTAAAGCTGTTTAGTTCCTCATGTGTTTAACCATGCCCTGGCACCTCCCCTTCCTCAACCAAAGTGGCTGATCCAGATATTTTCCAAAACAAAAACTGTTCTCACCCTGCTAAATGCATTGAAAACGTGGCCTCCTGAGAAACTGAGTCGTCCAAGTCCACAGCTGAGACTCCATCTTCTCTCCACCAGCTGCCAGGACGTGGGTAGACCTGGGGGCCCCAGGAGTGAATTTGTCAGAGTAAAAGCTGCTCTGGGCAGCCTCTTGGCAGCCTGCTGACAGCCCCTGCTGGCAACGTTCCATCTGTCTGAGCATCACAGATCAAGCCTCAGAAGTGCAGGGCCTGAGGAGAAAGCAGAGAATGATGATGGCAAAGAGGGATCCCCAAACCCAGGCCAGGTGAACTCAGTGCAGGATGCAGAGGTGCTTGGGGACCACAGTTGCAGGGGTGACAGGAGGTGATGGAGGACTGGACCTCGAGAAAGTCTACACCTGCGTGTGTGTGTGTGTGTGTCTGTGTGTGTGTGTGCGCCCATGTGTGTAGACATCCCTGGAGAGGTCTTGGGGGTGGCGAAGATGAAAGGAAAGACCGGGAGCTCTCCCAATGGGTGAATATGACAAAATCCTGCAGGGAAACAGACAATGCATTTCCAGGCATAGATCTCCAAAGCAGAAGCAGGAGAGGGCCCCTGAGAAGTCTTCAGAACAAAAACCGCCACTTGATAAGTGCTTACCAAGTGCCAGGCGCTAAACACTGATGGTAGCTTCAGTTACTCCTGCTACATGCCAGGCAGGCCCTGTTCTAAGCCAGCTGTCTAATAAGCATACAGTGCCAGCACATATATAATTTAAAATATTCTGGTAGCTGCATTTTATTTTATTTACTGTTTAAGAAGTACGAACAGGGGACTTCCCTGGTGGCGCTGGATAAGACTGCACACTCTCAATGCAAGGGGGCCTGGGTTCGATCCCTGGTCAGGGAACTAGAGCCCACATGCATGCTGCAACTAAGAGTTCACATGCCACAACTAAGGAGCCAGCGAGCCGCAACTAAGGAGCCTGCCTGCCGCAACTAAGACCTGATGCAACCAAAAATAAATAAATAAATAAATAAGAAATACAAACAGAAATTAGTAATATGTATACCTAATGTACACATGGGTGATACCTAAGGGGAAAATTAGTAACTGCTCTGTATTTTAAAAAGTTTTTTTTTAAGTGAAATTAACTGTAAAATATATTCTATTTAATCTAAAAGATGCAAAATATTAATTATCAGTGAGATGTTTCACACTCTCTTTTCTTATTAAGTCTTCAAAATCCGACGTGAATTTACACTTAACGGCACATCGCAGTTTGAAGGAGCCACATTTCAAGTGCTCAACGGGTGCAGCTGGCTGATGGCTACTCTACTAGACAGAGTAGTTTAGATATATTAATTCTCAATATATGTACTTTAGATACATTAATGCACTGAGTCCCCATCATCATGCTTTTGTAATCCTCATTTTACAGAGGGCAGAAGCACTTTGCCCAAGGCCTCCCAGGAGGAAGGTGGCTGAGCCACGACCTGAACCACCAAGCTCAGCAAGTGTGGGCTGGGGATCTGGTCTCCTAACCGCTGTGCTGTGCTGTCACCATTACGTGTCTCATCTCCCTTAGGACGTAAAGAAAAAAGCTGCCTGCTCTTATTCTCTCTGCTTTACAGAGTGGGAACTGAGGATAAGAGAGCCTAAATGGTCTTGCCCTGTAGGTGGTCCCAGTGGGATCTGGACCTACGTGGAGCGAAAACTTGAGAGACATCACCTCACACTGCAGTGCATTCCAGGGAAGGAAAGGGTGTGGCTACCTGCATCCCACACTGAAGGTTAAATCCGCTTTGAAAAGTTCAAAGGAGGGACTTTCCTGGAAGTCCGGTGGTTAAGACTCTGCGCTTCTACTGCAGGGGTCATAGGTTTGATCCCTAGTCGAGGAAATATGATCCCACATGCTGTGCAGCACAGCCAAAAAAAAAAAAAAAAAAGTAATTCCTGAACCTGTGCGTTTCTCATGACCAGCGATAACCTTCAGTGTGAATATTTGAAAAGCCAAGAGCTTGTATTATTGCCATATCAAAGTGCCAGAGACTGGGTGGCTTAAACAACAGAAATTTATTTTCTTACTGTTCTGGAGGCTAGAAGTCCAAGATCAAGGTGTTGGCAGGGTTGGCTCCTCCTGAGGCTTCTGGGTTTGCAGATGGCCATTTTCTCCCTGGGCTTCCCTCTATGAGCATCTGTGTCCTAATCTCCTCTTCTTATAAGGACACCAGTCATATTGGATTAGGGCTCACCCTAATGACCTCATTTTCACTTAATTACCTCTTTAAAAGCCCTGTCTCCAAATACAGACACATTCTGAGGTACGGGAGGTTAGGACTTCAACATACAGATTTGAGGGACACTATTCAGCCCATAACACATGTGTTATATTTCTGTGATTACCAAAGCAACATATGTTCACCATAGAACATTTCCAGAGATTAAGACACTAAGGTAATAATCTCTGCAAAGATCATTCTTTTTCGTAGTTTTTTGTAAAGTATATAAAGTGAAAGTGAAAGCCTACCCCTTTGTCTCCACTTCTACCCCCTCCTCCCCAAAGAACACAACTGTAATAATGAGGGGCACATCTCACACCTTTTCTGGGCTTGTACAAGCTGCTGCCAGGAATGGCCTTATCCGAGCATCCCTACCTGGTCATGCCATGGTCACCTGTTCCTGGAGAAAACATCCCTTGTGCTGGAGGGTGCTGTGGGTTAAATCTTTGTTCACATTCACAATGATTCTATAATTGTATTGTAGGAGGGTATATAAACTGTTCATCATTAGAGCTTAGATTTAAAAGGAAATTGTATAAAGAAGGCATATGAGGATAAGGGAGACCTGTTGGAATAGCTTCCGTAAGGCACTGAAATGTTTTGTTTTTAAGGATGTGACTGGGATTTTTTTTTTTTTTTAAATTTTTATTGGAGTATAGTTGATTTACAATGTTGTGTTAGTTTCTGGCACTGAAATGTTGACTGTGCTTGACCTTAGGTATAGGGGGCAGTATATTATTTTTCCTTACTCCTTCTTCCTACTTAGCTGGATTTTCTACATTTTCTTAAATGAGTTTATATTACTTTTTATAATGGAGGAAATAAACAACTGTAACAGAATACTGCCAGGGAGAACAATGAAAAGGAGCTTTTAGTTCTCTTCAGAGCAAGGAGATGAAAGAAAGAGCAGGCCTGCTGCTAGATGCTTGGGGCGGAATGCTGGAAGGTGGGAACTCATCAGGCGATGGGGCCTTTGCCTTTCAGACCTGGAGGAGAAGTGTGTGTGTGAGTGAGTACCGTCGGGGAGGAACTAGCTCTTAGCTAGTCCAAGGTGGGTTAGAGAGTTTGTAAATGAGCTCCTGGCTCCTTGAAATAATGTTCTTTGGCCTGGACTCATTATATCCCCGTCACTGGGCAATGGGACTCTGAGTCACTGCCTGTGGTTTTTGAGATATTACAACAGAAAATGAGCTGGAAGGTTGGAGAGGGTCAAAAGGTCATTCCCGATATTAAAAGGAAAGAACGTGGAGACTTCAAACACTGAGTCAGAGGGCTGAGCAGGAATAAAGAGGTGATTTGGCAAGCCCCAGAAAAGGAAGCAATGATTCCTGAGAGCCAGAATGGGTTCACCAGCCTCAGCTCCACAGCACCCTTGGCTTGAAATGCTAGATGCACATATCCTTGGGTTCAGCAGGTCTCCAAATAGACTTCTTGTTGTAGTCTTGTAGTGGAGAGGGAGAAGTACAGGGTAGATACCAGTATAAATCAGTCGGACGGTAGCAGATTGAATTATCAGAGCCCCCAAATCAGTGGACTGATTGATGTCAAGGTCTATGTTGAAAAGCTCTGGGGACTTCGATGGGGGTCCAGTGGTTAAGACTCCGAGCTTCCACTGCAGGGGGTGCATGCTGCAAGGTGCGGCCAAAAAAAAAGCCTCTGTCCTGTTCAACATTTTTAATCAATTGCTAGGGATTGGGGTACAGCAGAAACCAAAAAAGACACACCCCTGCCCTCATGGAGTTTATAAACTGGTATAATCTATTCGTTTATTAAGGAAAATTTGTTTTTGTTTTAAGGAAATACAACCACTTCTTTGACCTCATTGAGAGACGTATATGTAGCTCATGTAGCTATGCATTCGTAGTTTACAGGACTTTGCTGCCCAACAGGTGAGACAGGTCACAAATCTCTGCACTCAGGTAGAGCCTGCAATGCCCTAGAGCAGTGTGACTGGGCAGCGTGTCCATGCAGGTGAGACACAAGTCACTCCCCCAGGCGCAGCCCCGAGCTGAGGCTACTCTTTCACTCACTGCAGGAGACCCCACTGCCTGTCCACTCAGCAGCCATTTCTCACCCCTTCCTTTCTAAAAATGCCACCACCCTCCTGTCTCTGGTTTCCACCTCTCTTCCCTGTATCCATATGCCTCAGTGAATGTTGCCCCCACCCCAGGAATGACCCCGTTGGCCTAAGGGGAATCCTATGCCCCTTGAGGTGATTGGTTCAGGAAAGGACATGTGACCCAATCTGACCAATGTCCTGAGGGGAAGTCCAGGGAAAGGGGGAGGGTGACTTCTGGGAAGTTTTCTCCCTCTTAAGAGAAAGCCACAGTGTACCAGTTAGGAATGTGTTCATCAGCAAGTAAGAGAACACACCCCCCTCCGCCCACACCCTGACAAATAATAATTTAAGAGTGAAGATATTTAATGAGCTGTGTACAAACTCTGGAGGTAGGTGGTTCCTGGTGTTGGTTTAGTGGCTCCAATAATATTAGGATCAACATCTCTGTGACTGTCTTTGTCTTTCATTTATGGTGTCAAGAAGGCTGCCACTCCAGCCATTCTGTCCATGTTAAGGCAGGAAGAAAGGGGCTATGCCAGTGACACCTGTGCTTTTTCTAACCAAATCTTTCCCAGAAATTTCCTCGTACTCTCCCACTTTCATCTCATTGGGCAGGACTATGTCCCATGGCTGCTCCTCACTGCAAAGCAAACTGGGAAAGTCAGTTTTTAGCCCTTCTTGTCCAAAGAAGAAACAGAATGGGAATTCCCTGGCGGTGCAGTGGTTAGGACTCGGTGCTTCCACTCCAGGGGACCCGGGTTCGATCCCTGGTCAGGGAACTAAGATCCCACAAGCTGCACGGCGAGACCAAAAAAACAAACAAAAATAAAGAAGAAACAGGAAAGGGAGAAGAGGGTTGGAAAGTGGAACTGGGTTAGCTACAAACAGAAAGTGACAAACCTAATTTCTGAACATCTCAATGTCTAGAACTGCTGCTGCCATCTTGGTTCCAGCCTGAGCAGGAAGCAAGCACTAAAAAGGCCAGAGCAGAGAGATGGAAAAAACCCTGTGTCCAAGGTCAACAACCCAAATGGAAAGTGAGAAAAGTAGGTGAAGACAAAGTTCACAGAAAAGGAGAAACAAGTAGCCCTTAAGCATAGGAAAAAATGCTCAACTTCACTCATAGTAAGAGCAATTAAAATTGAAATAAGACTGTTATACCACTTTTCACCTATCAGATTGGCAAAAATCCAAATGTTTGACAATGCATTCTGTTGGTAGGGCTGTGAGGAAGCAGGGCCTCTCGTGCATGAAGGGCAAAATGGCACAGTCTCCTGTGTCAGGGAAGGAGTGAACAAAGGAACACATGAGCTGCGGTCTTTATGTCCTCACTGAGATGCTGTATCAGCTTACCTGGAAACCACCCTCTCGTGGGACTTCCTATTAAATGACACAATAAATGTCCTCACTGATTAAGCCAGCTTGAGTACGGATTCTGTTACCTAGAGCCAAAAATATCCCAAATGATGCCCTGCCCCCCACCCTGAGCCCAGGAGCAAAGTTGTTCTGTCCAGAAGCCAGATCACAGAGTCTAATTGAGTCATTCAGGGACTAGCCAAATCCAAACAGGTACAGGTCCAAATGCTGAGGTCATCAATGACAGCAAAATCCCCCCCAGAGAAGGGGCTACAAGCTGTTCCAAAAGCGGTGGGTGGGCAACTGCCTAGGGTAATATACAATCCTTACGGTCATGAGAGGGGGCTGCAGCCTGAGTGGTTAAAAGGTCTGGTGGAGGGGCTTCCCTGGTGGCGCAGTGGTTGAGAGTCCGCCTGCCGATGCGGGGGACGCGGGTGCGTGCCCCGGTCTGGGAGGATCCCACATGCCGCGGAGCGGCTGGGCCCGTGAGCCATGGCCGCTGAGTCTGCGCGTCCAGAGCCTGTGCTCCGCAACTGGAGAGGCCACAACAGTGAGAGGCCCGCGTACCGCAAAAAAAAAAAAAAAAAGGCCTGGTGGAATCCAATGTAGAGATGATCCTAAAAAGTTGGAACTTGGGGTGATAAGATGACTGCCTTGGGCTTTCTTGATCTGATGTCTTCAGCTGTTTGGTTCATCTGATTGTCTTTATTTGAATTTCTTATTCACTGAGCAACTTTCTAGTTCCTGAGGATTTCCAAACTGTGTGGCAATTCTATACCCGACTAAAATGAATCAATTAGCATTCGCTTTGTCTTTTGAAAAATTACTAGTGAAGAATGGACAGACCCAGTGGAATCTCTCAATCCTCGCACCCAATATTCCTCACTAATGACCTTCCTGGTCTGAGATGTGGTTAAAACAGTTGACTCCTGCCCTCAAGCTACACCACTTAATGTATTGCCTTTCATAACCCCTGACCTCTATACTGAACCCAATGACTGGAACAAACTTCCAGGCTATTCACAGTCAGAGTGCATGGCTACCACCTGTAGTGTACTACAGCCCCATCCATGTATAGGCCTGCATCAGCCCTGCCCAAGTATTCACTGCCATGAGAATACCTGGCTTCTGGGATTGGGAGACTTCATGACTCTGGGGATCCAAAGAACTTGGTTGGCTCCCTTCTAAGACGGAGGCAGGACAAAGGCATAATCAGTAGAACCTCACTGAGGTTGTACTGGCAAGGGGTACTCTGATGCCCCCAGGAATAGCCTTGGGTTGGCTAAAGGCAGTGAGAGGTGTACATTTGGGCCAGGTATCCCTGGTAGTGGTTCATGTTTGACCATGTGGCAGCCCAATGATAGGAGCAGGAGGGTGGGAAGGAGTGTGGGGTCTTTGGCAAGGATGGAACAGTGAGAGGAGGTGCCAGGTAGGCCACCATGCCTTGGAGGCATAATGGTTGTATCTCCAAAGTTGTGTAGATGCTGGCCTCCTTCTTGACAAATATTCAGCCCCAGAAGGCCTCAGTCTTCGGGCCTGGCATTCTTCCAGACTCCTCTCAGACCATATTTCCAGCAAGTGTCCTGCCATCAGCCTTCCACCCACTCTGATTACTGCTCTCAGCACATTTATGTTTAGTTTATACCCTGCTGTTAATTTGTGATTGTTTGCAAGTTGTGTCATGTGTGTATATCCTGTCTAAGGTGGATACAGCCCCTGAGATCAGGACCTGTCTTGTAGTTTTTTTTTTCAATCTCCATTCTCCTCCTCCACAAACACTACCACCAGCAATAACAGTGAGCACCTAATACAGGGCATTACGTATTGTAGACAAAAATGCTTGTAAATAAGGTAATATCACCAATGCTCAGAGGTTTGCCCCCATTGCAGACAAACACTATGCACGTGAAAAGCTGAGTTTTCAAAGCTGAGAAATGTGTAGAGAGGAGCTCTTTACTCTCACAGCTTATTTTATGAATGAGGTATCCACTTGCCCTGACAGGGCTGTGAGAATCACAAAAGAAGTGGAAGGCATGTTCCATAACCTCACGGAACATATTAACCTGGGAAGACTCTTCACAGAACTGGAAAATACCTAAAACAACAATTTTCAGACATCCCATCCTCCTGCTTCAGCAGATAAACGTAAAAGAAATTAGAGTCAGAAAAATTTGCTTTGGCGTTGGAAAATCTGAAATAGCTTTTTCTAGAAGTCTTACTATGAGTTTCCTTGAGATGTCAACCTAACTTATGTGATTTGTGTTCTCAGCTTTTCAGAAATGTATTTCCTTTTTTAAAACTTCCCTAAAGTAAAGTGAAAGTGTAAATATGTCGTAGTCCGGGAAGACCAAGGTGCTGACTGTCTCCTGGCCACGAGGGGGCATGGTCTCCCTAGTTCTGAGCTCAGGAGCCAACTGTGGTGACCCCCGCTGTGCTCAGGCGGGGGTCTTCAAGCCCCTCCCTGTAGCCCAGGTCAGGGGCTCAATGGACACCAGACCTCTTCTTTTCGGGCAGCTCCTGCAGCGGGTACGTCTGGGGTGCGGAAGGCGACAAGCAGCCAGGCTGGGAGGAGATCATGTTTAAATTACAGACTGGGCAGGAGTGATGTGCTGGCAGCTTCACCCAGGAGCCAGAAGGGCGGTGGTGTCTGGGGCATGACCTTGGGTAGCTGGGTTGCTAGTTAGGGTGTTGGGCAGAGCCTGGCTGGCGAGGCTGAGAGAGCATGCGTGTGGCAACCACAACAGAGGTGGAGGCCACACGGGGCCTGTGAGATCCACTGTCCTGCCTGGCCAGCTCCTACGAGCCCTGCCAGAATTGGGACTGTGTGGTGTGGCCCAGGCCAAGTCCACACTTTTCAGCAAGGTCCTCTGCGGTCTGGCTTCAATCTGCCTTCCTCAACATTGCCTTCTCTAAAAGTAGCTCTTCTCCTGCCAAGCTGAATGACCTGCTCTTCCCCCAAATGACTTGCACTTTACTTCACTCACGTATTCATTCACTTATGCATACCATGCAATAAACATGTATTGAGGAACTTCCCTGGTGGTCCAGCAGTTAAGACTCCGCGCTCCCAATGCAGGGGACCCGGGTTCCATCCCTGGTCAGGGAACTAGATCCTGCATGCCGCAACTCAAAAATAAAAAGAGATCCCACGTGCCGCAACTAAGACCTGGCGCAGCCAAATAAATAAATAAATATTAAAAACAAAAACAGGGACTTCCCTGGTGGTCCATTGGTAAAGAATCTGCCTTCCAATGCAGGGGACGTGGGTTCGATCCCTGGTCGGGGAACTAAGATCCCACATGCCATGGGGCAACTAAGCCTGCACAACACAACTACAGAGCCCACGCGCTCTGGAGCCCGTGCGCCACAACTAGAGAGAGAAAGCCTGCACGCCACAACTAGAGAGAAGCCTGAAAAGATCCTGCATGCCTCAATGAAGACCCCGTGTGCCACAGCTAAGACCCGACTCAGCCAAAAGCATAAAGAAAATAAATAAAATAATTTTTTTTAAAAAAAGATAGGATCTTTACATGTATTACCTCGTTTATTCCTATTTAAAAAAAAAAAAAAAACACAGGACTTCCCTGGTGGCTCAGTGGTTAAGAATCTGCCTGCCAATGCAGGGGACATGGATTCGAGTCCTGGTCTGGGAAGATCCTGCTGAGCAACTAAGCCCGTGAGCCACAACTACTGAAGCCCGCACGCCTAGAGCCTGTGCTCCACAACAAGAGAAGCTACTGCATTGAGAAGCCCATGCACTGCAGTGAAGAGTAGCCCCCGTTCGCACCTAGAGAAACCCCACGCGCAGCAACAAAGACCCAACGCAGCCAAAAATAAATAAATTTATTAAAACAAACAAACAAAAAGGCAAAAACAAAAAACAAAACGTACTGAGTGCCCGCTGTAGCCAGGCACCATGGAGATACAAGACAATGCGCCTTCGCGGACAAGAGTCTTATGCCTCCATATCTTTATTCATGCTTTTCTCCCCCTCACTCTCTGCCTGGCCAGATTTTACCATCCCTCAGTGACTTCCTACAACCTCCCCAGCTCCAGGAAGCCCCTTCTGATTACTCCAAAGTGAGGAAAAGTACTTAGTCTGTCCCATTCACTGTTATATCCTGAATGCCTAATACTGTCCCTGGCTAGGGGCTCAGTAAATGTTTGTTGATTTGAATGAATGAGGTAATCTTGTTTGTCTCTGCCATCACAGCCCAGATTGCCTAAAACTTTCACTTGGCAAGTCATCAAGTCCTGCCTGTGACATCTCTCCTACTGAACTGCTGTGTTTATTACCACACAATGCTTGGTGGCTGGGTTAGGCAGGGCTCTTAACTCACAAGTTATGGGAAGGAGCTTATTGGCTCATTGAAACACACCACCAGCAGATGGGCAGGAAGGGTTGAGCCTGCCTTAGGGACGACAAGAATCTGAGATTATCATGTCAGGACACCCTGCTACTCATCATGGCTTCTCTCTTTGAGGTCTTCATCCCCTGTTTTTTGCAAACAGGCTTTCTGCATCCAGAAAATCACTGTCATTAGTCCGGATTTATCTCCTTCGAGCTCACCAGTCCAAGAGGAACAGGATTTTCCTCTTCAGCTCCAATTTTGAAATCCTGGTAAAAGCTCTGATAGCCTTGTTTTTCTGGATCACATACCCTTCTCCTGGACCAATCACTGTGACCAGGGGCAGTGATGTAGACTGATTGGCAGCCCTTACATGAATGGCTGAGTTGGACCAGAGAAAGAGCAGTTTATCCCCCAAAAGATGATTGAGAGAAACAGGCATGGCCCTTGGGAAGAGCTGGGACCACCACCCTGATGTGTATCTACAACAGTGGTGGTACCTATGTTTTCATGTATATTCCCTGTTATTGGGGGTAAGAAGCATTTACTGATAACAAGAACTTGAAAAATATTGGCTGATTTATAGGAAAAGGAGTTTAGTGTTTTGCCTTGTTTTTGGCTGAAATCCCTGGTGGATCTTCCCTGGTACTTTGCATGAGCCTACAATTGTCTGTCTTGGTGCCGCTGCTGTGGGTGGTGTCGTCTGTCCCAGGGTGTGGAACTAGAGAGAATCCTGGTAGCCATGTTATGACTTGAGCTGTCACTTCTGTTTTTCCTTCTGAGAAAACCTTCTAAGCCCAGCAGTGTGCGTAATACTGGCTTTTTGTCTCAAATGGGGAATGGCTCTAAGACTGGTTTTTCTATTTGTGTTTCTTTGTTTATTTTGATAGAAAGCAAAGATGGCAATTTTGTAAAATGGCACCTTCCTTGAATGGTCTCAGGAATGGGGCCTTTTCAAAAGATGAGGCATGCCTCTCAGGAGAGCATCAGGATTTCAACAGCCCTATTGCATAATGTCATTGTACCTATTTCTTTGATGAGGAAACTGAGGCTCGGTGGTGGTAACATGCCAAGGTCACAGAGCTATGGGAAGTGGGGAGGAGGACAGAAAGACTTGTCTGGATGGAGAGCCACGCGCCAGAGGCTTTGCATATCTCAAATCATTTAATTGGCACTGCAGTCCTCTGAGATCAGAGTAAGATGACAGGCTTGGAAATTTTTAAATGCCTTGCCGAAGGTCATAGAGGCAAATAGGGCTGGGATTCATTGATTCCAAAGCCCATACTGTTTTCACTTCCTTATACTCTGTGACCTTGGACAGGTCACTTTATCTCCACGTGCCCCCATTTCATAATCTGTAGTATGTAGATGATAATAGTACATGCCTCCTCGGTTTGTTGTGAGGGTTAAATGAAATGTCTCTTGCACATAGTAAGTGAACCTATTGTTGTTATTATATCATGAGACCTCCCTCCGGGTCACAAGTCAGGCCGCTCCCTGTTGCAGAAGAACCAAATCCCGTGGGAGCCCCTTCCTGGCCCTGGTGCTCCTGAGGCCCAGCTGCAGGTGCCTCAGAAAGTCTGCAACGGGAATAAAGGGAACAAAGCCTCCAGGTGCTGGTTGATGCTTTCTCTGGCTGCAGGCCCATTTCCTGCTCAATCAGGTTGCTCTTGGCTGGCTGAGCTCCTGGAGTTGACCACCACCCCCCTCCACTGCCAGCTGAGGGCTGAGCACTGGGCCTAGTGATGCAGGACGAGGCCCAGCTGGGATATGCTCTTCCTGTCTGGAGCCCAGCCCTGGGATCTCACCGGCTGAAGCTGGAAGCCTTGGGGCGCTGGGCCCATCTTCCAGCTCTGCGGCCTCAGTGAACCCCCTCCCAACCTCCATTGGTGGGGTGGCCCTGGGGGGAGAGGATGGGTCTCAGGGACCAGGATCAGAGACCTGGGCTTGAATGCCAGCCCCAGGAAGGAAGCAGTGGGGCCCCCTAGGCAAGTGGCCTTTCTCTCTGCCTCTCAGTTTTCCTAGTATGTAGGTTTAGGAGGTTTGCTGTTTGCTGGATAAAGCCCTTGAAAGCCCTAAAAATTTCTTGGGGCCCCCAACATGGCATGTAAGAGATGGAACTTCCAACCCAATGCAGGCTGATCTTAGTTCAACACAAACTAGATCATGTCTCACTAGCCTCTCCTGAAACCCACTGCAAGCCCTGGCCTGCTGCCCCGCCTGCCCTCTCCCCCTGCAGCTCCAAACACCAGCTTCTCGAAGTTCCTTGAACAGGAATTTATTCCTGCCTCAGGGCTTTTGCACTGGCTGTCCTTTTGCACTGGAACACTTCGTGCTCCAGGTCTTCTCATGGCTGTCCTTGTCACTCACGTCCTAGTTCTCAGGTGCCACCTCCTCCGGGAAGCCTTCTTTGGTCACCCCCTCATCTAGCCCCATCCCTCCTTAACAGCCTCATCCTGTTTCATTTCACTCAGAGCACTCACCTCTCTCTGAAGCTACCTTGTTTTTATTTGTCTCCCTTTCTATTGTCTGTCTCTCCGCGGGATTCTAAGCTCCATGAGGAAAGGGCCTTGCCTGCCTTTCCTTCTGCTGCCTCCCCAGCTCCAGAGCGATCACTGGTGCTCAGGGGCTCTCTCTAGATGGCCCCTTCTGTAAGACCCACTTAAATTTTTTTTTTTTTTTTAAATTTTTGGCCATGCTGTGCGGCATGCGGGATCTTAGTTCCCCAACCAGGGATCGAACCCTATGCCCCTGCGGTGGAAGCACAGAGTCTTAACCACTGGACCGCCAGGGAGGTCCCTGTAAGACCCACTTTTGAACGAGGGTCTTGGTGGCCATTCCCTTCACGCCTCTCCGCTCTGGGCAGTGGACCAGAGCTATAGTGAGGCAGCTTTGCAGGTGTGAAGTCACTTTAGATTTCCAAAACACTTTCACACGCGGTGCCTTATTTAAACCTCATGTCACACCTACCTGTAAGATAGGTAGGGCAAGATCAGAAGCCCCGTTTTATAGATGAGAAAATCGGGGCTCTCAGAGGCTTAAGGAACTTGCCTAAGGTCATATGCGTCATAGGTGCTGATCCAGGACTAGACACTTAGGAAGCTCTTTCCAGGACTCCAAGCCAGACATGAGAATGCCTTAAGAGAGAAAAACCCACATTCCAAACCCATTTTTCCATTAGGTCATGTTACAGATGCGCAGATATTCAGAATTATTGTGTGAGGGGGTAGTACTCTGATCTCCGAGGTTCTTTTCTGCTCGATTTTTCTTTTTTTATTTTATTAAAAAAAATTTTTTATTGAAGTATAGTTGATTCTAAGTTTTTCTAGAACTCTATGATGTATGTGTTACCCCCTTAAGCCATATCCAGGGAAACTCTAAATTTTGCCCTCTTTCTTGGCTGAGAAACCCCAGTTTCTTCCCTGCTCTTTAGTAGTGCCTCTAAATAGTACCTAGTACCTAGTGCTTAGTGCATAAGTACATAGTACTTTGTACTCTGCATAGTCGTATGTCACACCCAGTTTCACATATATTCAAGTGCAGATGAGGCTCAGAGAGACAAAGGGACTTGCCCACCAGGAAAGTGGCAAAGGCAGGTCTAGAACTCAGCTGTAGAACCAGCTGGCCTGACTCCCAGCAGGGTGTCCTGCCCGCCATGCTCATCTGCATGTGAATTCACTTCCAGCTGCACGGAAGATGGAGTTCTTCAAGGCATAAATGGTTCAAATCCTAAGGCCATCTTTAGATTTATTAAGAGTTTATTAAAGTCTTGCCATGGCCTTCTGCTAGACCTTGCAGCAAGAGAGGGAGGAGATGAGAGGCTTCCAGCTGCACCCGTACGATGGAATACACAGCAGCTCCTCCAAAGGAGGGCTATACTGATTGGTAACTTGATTTGTATGTGCCTATGTGGCCGTGCAGGCGAACATAGAGTCAGTCAGTTTGGAAAGATGTACTTCAAAATGTCAATAGTGCGACTTCCCTGGTGGTCCAGTGGTTAAGAATCTGCCTTCCAATGCAAGGGACGTGGGTTCAATCCCTGGTCGGGGGACGAAGATCCCACATTCCATATGGGACAACTAAGCCCGCATGCCACAAATAGAGAGAAGCCTGTGCGTCGCAACGAAAGATCCCGAGTGCGGCAACTAAGACCCGATGCAGTCAAAAATAAATAAAAATAAACGTTAAAAAAAAAAAAGAAAAGAAAAGAAACCAAAATGTCAACAGTGGCCTCTCTGGGGATGGCCTGCTGGGTGATTTCCACTCTCATTTTATGCTTTTTGGTATTGTCTGAGCAAGCGTTTCCTTTATAATCAGAAATAATAATAATAAAGCTGTTTTTATCTTAAAAAGGAATTGAGAAAAGCCATTGAAGAGAAAGGAATGGGAAGAGCTCTTGATAGGCACGTGACCAATGTTTTCGGTCAAATCACTCTGGGAATGGAATGCGGGAAAACCTGTGTCAGCCACTATCGGACCCTCTACTTGGGGGCCTTTCAAAATACGAATGTAATAAGGAGTAATTAGACATCTTCCTATGAATGAGGCCAGCACTTATAATCCTCTTGGCACTCTCTTTGAACAGCTCTCATCTTTCTCAGACTCCAAACAATTAATGTCACAGCCCTTCCCAAAGATTGTGTAGTGGCGCTCGGAAGAAAACTGAGAAGTGAGAGGACTTGTTTATGGATAATTGTCTGAGTGAGTCAGAACTCAGTCAGAGAGCTCCAGGCCGTTAACTTATCTGCCTGAACCTATGAGTCAGGATCAGTCCAGCCCAAGTTGCATGTGTACGTGCCTCCCTGCCCTGCTCTCCCAGGCCAGCTCCCAGCCTTCACACATGCACACGCACAGGCTGTCACCAGCCTCCGCATCCGTGCGTCCTGAGAAGGGTGCAGGCACACTTGGCTTATTCATCTCTCTCTAGGAGGTGCCCACAGCTCTCTTGAGTGCTGAGCTCAGGCTGTAAACTAACGGCAAGATATGAACCATAAAGGGAAAGTAAATAGTAGTCCTCCCTTTCCCAGAAATGTTGCAACAGCCTAGCCGTAGCTTAGAGTGTGTATTTTGTGAATAACCCAAAACAACCTATATGTCTGTCAATAGTGGTCAGTTGTAAAACATTATGGTATATTCAGAGAATAGAATACTATGCAGCTGTTAAAAAGAATGAAGTAGGGACTTCCCTGGTGGTCCAGTGGTTAAGACTGTGTGCTTCCACTGCAAGGGGCCCCGGTTCGATCCCTGGTTAGGGAACTAAGATCCTGCGTGTTGCTGCACGGCCAAAAAAAAAAACAGGAATGAAGTAGACCTAGGTAAAGTGACATAGGAAATGGTTAGTTTTAAGAATAAGAGGGAAGTTGCATAGCAGGGTGTATATTATGTTCCCAATTGTGTGAATGTGTATTATGACTTTTTAAAAAATATTTATTTATTTATTTGGCTGCGCCAGTCTTAGTTGCAGCGTGTGAGATCTTTTTTTTTTTTAACATCTTTATTGGAGTATTGCTTTACAACGTTGTGTTAGTTTCTGCTGTATAACAAAGTGAATCAGCTATATACATACATATATCTGCATATCCCCTCCCTCTTGCATCTCCCTCCCACCCTCCCTATCCCACCCCTCTAGGTGGTCACAAAGCACTGAGCTGATCTCCTTGTGCTATGCGGCTGCTTCCCACTAGCTATCTGTTTTACATTTGGTAGTGCATATATGTCAATGCTACTCTCTCACTTTGTCCCAGCTTACCCTTCCCCCTCCCTGTGTCCTCAAGTCCATTCTCTACATCTGCATCTTTATTCCTGTCCTAGCCCTAAGTTCTTTAGAACCTTTTTTTTTTTTTTTTAGATTCCATATATATGTGTTAGCATACGGTATTTGTTTTTCTCTTTCTGGCTTACTTCACTCTGTGTGACAGACTCTAGGTCCATCCACCTCACTACAAATAACTCAGTTTCATTTCTTTTTATGGCTGAGTAATATTCCATTGTATATAGGTGCCACATCTTCTTTATCCATTCATCTGTCGATGGACACTTAAGTTGCTTCCATGTCCTGGCTATTGTAAATAGTGCTTATGCGAGATCTTTAGTTGTGGCACGTAGGATCTTTTAGTTGCGGCATGTAGGATCTTTCAGTTGCAGCATGCAAACTCTTAGTTGTGGCATGTGGGATCTAGTTCCCTGACCAGGGATGGAACCCGGGCCCCCTGCATTGGGAGCATGGAGTCCTAGCCACTGGACCACCAGGGAAGTCCCATGACTCTTATTTTTTTAATTATAAATGGATATCTTCTCAAAGGATAAAAATTACAGAAAAATTTAGAATAAGACATGAAACTCCCCATCGCCACTTGTAGAAGTCAGGATAGGCTAGGTTATGATGTGGTAACAAACACCTCTAAACATCTCTGGCTTAAAACAACCAAGATTTCTTTCTTGCCCATGCTTAAATTCCCAACGTGGCTTGCACAGGCTCAGCACTTTGTAGTCAGCACCTTAGTCATCATTAAACTCTTATGATGCCACCATCCCAACATGAGGCTTCAGGGCTCACCACTGCAAGGGAAGAATGCATGAGAACTGCACACTGGTTCTTGAATGCCTCCCCCAGAAGGGACACGTGTCACTTTTCCTCACATTTCACTGGCCAGAGCAAGTCAAGTGGCTACACCTAACTTCCAGACAGTATGGAAGTATGGTTCTCCTATGTATCCAGAAAAAGAAGGGAGCTGGAAATATTGGTGAGCCCTGGTAATGTCTACCACCCACCCCAAACCAGCTGCATCCTTCCAAGCCTTCGTGTTTAATTGATATACATAGTAGTTCTACAGTAATTTAAAAATAAAACACAGGTTTGTTAGTCAGACAGACCTAGCTTTGAATCCTAAGTAGGTTATTCACCTGCTGAGTTCCCTTAGACAAGATGCTTGATCTACCCAAGACTCAGTTTTCTCGCCTGTACCTGCTTCCTGGGCCAATGCAGACATGAAATGTAGTAGTATAAATGAAACCTTTAATAAACAGTAGCTTACAAAAGTAGTGGTGTCTAACTAGGAAATAAAGAGTACTTGAGGGTGGTTGTTTAGAGGGCTGGAGGTGGGGTGTACAAAGAAATATGGGAAAAGAAAGTCCCTTTCCATCTATCAGAGTTTTTGGGGGGGGGGCCACGCCCTGTGGCATGCAAGATCTTTGTTCCCCGACCAGGGATCAAACCCATGCCCCCTGCACTGGGAGCACAGGAGTCTTAACCACTGGATCACCAGGGAAGTCCCTATCAGAGTTTTCTAGGGCAATATCTGGACCAGTTTTTCGTGTACCCCATGGCCCCAGCTGTGATGTGGGCTGGGAGAGAGGAGCATCTTATTGGCCCCAGCAGTAGCTGCCTGGTGAGATGCAGCAGTGGATCAGGTGCAAAACAGCTGCCCTGCGTCAACCAGCCCTGTTCAGTCGATCTGGGCTCTACTTTTTCCCACCCTTGTCTTCCCAAAGCTGAGTGTGCTGTTGAAGAGATTAGCTTTCTAGTTAAAGAAGGACCAGCCTTCGTATATAAATATGTTGTTTGAAGAAATAACAATTATCACAGCTTTTCTAGAGGACAGTCTGGCAGTGTATATCAGAAGCCTTAAAAATACACAGACACTTTGATCCAACAGTCCACAGTGAGGAATTTATCCTAAGAAAATAACAGAACAAGTGAATAAAGATGGATTTTTATTGCTCATAATGAAAAATTGAAAACCTAAATGTCTAGACATAGGAGATTAAACAAACTATAGAATGCTTCATTTATCCAACTATATCTAGACGTGAAAGGATGTCAATTGTCCACTGAAAAGTTATGTGGAAAAGAACAATATGTATATAAAAGTGTAGATAGATAGATGATAGATAGATAGGTAGATCTCCTATGATCTCATTGTTGAAAAAGTATATAGGGAATTCCCTGGTGGTCCAGTTGTTAGGGACTCTGCACTTACACTGCCAAGGGCCCAGGTTCAATCCCTGGTTGGGGAAGATCCCACAGGCCGCACTGCACGGCCAAGAAAAACAAACAAACATATACAGATATATACCTTATATATGCTTTGACATTGCAAAAGGATAAATGCCAGAATATTAGCAGTTATTTCCTCCAGGGGGTGGGAATATGAATTTTTTTTGGTTTGTGCAAAGAACATGATTAAGTAATAAAAGACAAGTTATTTAACTGTGTCTTTTTTTTACCACTGCGCCACCAGGGAAGTCCCTATTTAACTGTGTCTTCAGCAACTTTTCAAGATCAATCAGTGCTTAAGGTAGTCTGCTCACCTCTGGAGGGGACTGGGCCCTTGGCTGGGAGTCAGAAAACCTTGGTTTGTGCTGTGTGTGATCTTGGGCAAGCTACCTGGGGTGGGAGGTATTCGTACAAACTTTTTACAAATAGATACAGACACATAGAAAGGACCCACATTGTGCCCGAGATCTCACAGCTCAGGGCACCTGAACTGGATTCTGAACCGAGGTTTCCCGATACTGGGTTAGGATATTCTTACACTACCTTACAGGCACCCCTCTCTGAGCCTCATCTCTAAGGTGACAGGGTCAGAATACAGTCCCTTCCAGCTGAAAAGATTCAATGTTCACAGGAAGTTGCCCCTCCCCCCCCATTCCTCGTGCATCACTCGTGCATCACAGGCCCAAGCAGTTGGTATGCGTGCCCTATTTGTCAGATGCCAGCCTTCCCCAGGGGAAGGGACTCCAGGCTGGGGGCTGGAGAGTTCTGGCCTGCCCAGGGCCATCTAGAGGGGGCGGGGGTGGGTGTACTCTTTGGCCAGGCATCTGGCTGGCTGCCTACAGAGCCAGGCGAGAATTGCCCATGAGGGCTGGCTGGGGGCCGAGAACTTGTTGTCTTTCCCTTTAAACAGACACAGGCTGTCTGTTGAGATTCTGGAAACATCTGACCTTTTGCAGAGCATCTCAAGAGTCGTCATGGAGGGCTGGAGAGAGGTCCTTCGCTTTCTGTAAATGCCTTAACCCTTTCCACGCAACACTTAACAATAATAACAACAAAAAAGATCAGTTGCCAGCCAGGAACTAGAAAGATTTGTTGGGCCTGTTTCCTTTGGGTTGTCTGGGGGAGTTAAGTCATGCCTGGGGGCAGAGAAGAGACTTTTAACCCAGACATCTCCTGCATCGCTTTCTCAGCTCCTGGTCTTGGGGGCCAGAGCCTAGAGTGAGGTGAGGGGCTAAAAGGAGAACAAAGAGGGCCTGGGACTTTAGGGCGGAAACAGGAACTGCTCCTTTGACTGACTGAGCAATGTATTCCTTCATACTTCCTACAAAGGTTTACATTTGTTTACAAATAGGGCACCTGCTGTGTACCAGGCACTGCGTGAGGCAACACAATGGCAGCACAACTGGCAAGCAAACCCAGATAGAAATGTCCCATGCCTTCGTGGAAGGCTTATTTTCTGGTGGAGTGGGCTGTGATAAAATAATCATAAGGACAATGTCCCATAGCAATAGGGTTAAGTGCTGGGAAGGGGACAAGCCGAGCTGAGAGTGTCTGATGGTGGGGATAGAATTTAGGAAGGTCAGAGGAGGCTTTCCCAAGGAGACCTTGAGCAGGGGTCTAAAGCTTCTCTGCTTGGGACTTCCCTGGCTGTCCAGTGGTTAAGACTCCACACTTGCAGTGCAGGGGACCTGGGTTTGATCCCTGGTCGGGGAACTAAGATCCCACATGCCACGCGGTGCAGCAAAAAAATAAATTCCCACTGAAAAAATAAGTAAAAAATAAAATAAAGTTTTCCTGCTTGAAGATTGAGCACAATATCGGCATGCAGCACACACAAGTTTGTTAAAATGCAGAATCTTAGTCCCCCGCCCAGGCCTGCAGAATCTAAATCTGCATTTTAACCAGATCGCCCAGGTGATCCGAGTGCATATGAAAGTTTGAGAAGTGGTGCTAAGGGTTGAACTAGGAGTCACCAGTCTCTGTACAGCTTAAAACTGGAGGAGAACCTTCCAGGTAAGAGCCCTGGGGTGGGAGGGAGCAGACAACGGGATGGGAGTCAAAGGCTATTTGTGTGCATATGTACAGTGGACCCTTGAACCCTAAATGCGCGGTTCCGCTTCTATGCAGATTTTTTTCAATACATATGTATTACACGGTCTGCAGTTGGCTGAATCTGCGGACGCAGAACCATGGATACGGAGGGCCAACTGTAAAGGAGGGTTTTGGATGGCTCGGGTGGGTACCTCCAACCCCCATGTTGTTCAAGGGTAATATTTTTTTTAAGTGGGAGAGACTTGGGCATGTTTAAAAGCTTTTAGGAATAAACCAGTGGAGAGGGAGGGAGTGGGGAGGAAGTACAGTGAGGGGATAGACAGAGGAGGAGCAGTTCCTACAGTGTAGGTTTCTCAGCTTCGAATGCAAGCTGGCATCACCTGGGGAGCTTAGAAAATGCTGACGTCTGAGCCCTCCCCTACAGGCTCTGATTCAAATGATCTGCAGGTGCAGCCAGCTTCCCCAAGTGACTCCAATGTGCAGCCACGGGTGGGGTGGGGGGGCGGGGAACCTCTACTGTGCCGGAAAAAAGTCTAGGAAGTGGAGGGCGATGCGCGGGGTCTGTTGGTGCCCAGGAGGGTCCCACATTCTGGAAGGTCCTCAGATTTAGACATATGATGTTATTACCAAATGTATTTGTACCTATAGCCATTGTATTTGTGTGGGTATGTTAAAAATCACTAATTTGTTGTGTTGAAACATTTAAAATAACTGCATTGGTTGTAACCTGGTTTTGGCATGCTCTCTACCTAGCACAGGACTACCACCCTTTTCCTGAAAGTCGCCTGGGTCTCTCTCAATGCAATTAGGAAAAAGATAAGGGAGACCCCATCCGATGACTTATATTCTGTATGTGAAGTAAAGGGAGGGTGTTGGAAGCTTGGGGAGAAGGTTGAAGAGGGTTGTTACAGAGAATGGTGCAGAGAGGTGACCACAGAAATGAGTAGGACGGCCAGGTGGTGGTGAGGGTCCATCTGGTGACCTGGACTTTGCAGTGGAACCTTCTGCCCTGAGTGACGCTCCCCAGCCACTGCTCAGGAAGAAGCACTGAGAAGGTGGATCACAGAGCTCATCCATGGCTTTTGCCAGACAGTGAAAATATAGCAGCAACAGAGTTTAGGGAACTGAGACAATAACGCTGTTGGAATGGTGAATCGTGGAATCTAAGTTGGGTAAGGAGGGAATGAAGGAAGGGGAGGGAGAAATGGGATGGATCAGGAGAAGGTAGAGATGCTGGTGAGGTCCAAGAAGGGTCAGAGGGAGTCTGTTAAACCAGAAAGCTGGAAGGAAAAGAGACTGTGCCAGAGAGAGGGATGCCTGAACTGAGGACCTTGGAAATGGAGCCAATTACTGGCAGTAAATGGGAGTGGTGGCTGAGGTGAGTGGGGGAGGGCACTGGAGATCTGAGAAACCAGATTTAGGACGTGTCTTCCACGTGGATGCTGAAGTCATTAAGGACAATGACAGGACTTTAGGTGAAGAGAAGGATGGGGAGCCATGTGCCAAAGTCTCCAGTGACTACAGGGGAGTGGCCAGGAGGTGGGTGGACAACCTCAGGGCATTTACCAGAGGATGGAAGAGTGTGGTTCAGGAGAGGCATGGGGATATGATCATGAAATGTGTGGATGGAGCCTCACGTCCCAGGAGACCTGGGAGAGGTAGGGGAGGGGTGCAGGGTGGAGGACAGCCAAGAAGTGCAGGGTATTATGGGAGATGCCAGTGAGGTAGAGAAAAAAACTCAATGAGGTAAAGGTTTTAAGAATATGGCAGTTGTGCTCAAAGTTTGCTTCCTCCACCTGCAGCAGTGGCATCATCTCATCACTTGGGAACTTATTAGATATGTAAATTTTGGGGTCCCACCTGAATCAGCTGGGTGGGGTCCAGAAATCTGTACTTTAAAAAAAAAATTTTATTGAAGTATAGTTGATTTACAATGTTGTGTTAATTTCTTCTGTACAGCAAAGTGACTCGGTTATACACATATATACATTCTTTTTTTATATTCTTTTCCATTATGGTTTATCATAGGATACTGAATATAGTTCCCTGTGCTATACAGTAGGACCTTGTTGTTTATCCATCATATACATAATAGTCTGCATCTGCTAATCCCAAACTCCCAATCCTTCCCTCCCCCACCCCCCTTCCCCCTTAGCAACCACAAGTCTGTTTTCTATGTCTGTGAGTCTGCTTCTGTTTCATAGATATGTTCATTTGTGTCGTATTTTAGATTCCATATATAAGTGACATCATATGGTATTTGTCTTTCTCTTTCTGACTTACTTCATTTAGTATGATAATCTCTAGGTCCATCCATGTTGCTTCAAATAGCATTATTTGTGGTGCACAGGCTTAGTTGCTCTGCAGCATGTGGTATCTTCCCGGACCAGGGCTCGAACCCGCGTCCCCTGCATTGGCAGGCGGATTCTTAACCACTGCGCCACCAGGGAAGCCCCACAATACATCTTGCAAGAAGGCATATGAACAAAAGCATATATTAAACACCTTAAAATGGTAGCCCGTGCGGGGAGGGGTGGAAGGAAGTGGAAAGATAAAAGGAAATGAACAGCCACATTAATCAGGGACGCTGTGCAGACCATGGTGATAACATGCTGTGAACTGAGAAGGTGATTAACTCAAGCCTCTCTGCACCTGAGGTCCCACAGCCAGGAAAGGGGGTGGGTGGAGGGGGATCAATAATGTTAAAGATAAGGCCTTTTTTCAGTACATTAAAGATGTTTCTCTTTTTTCAATAAAAGACTGGAAAAAGGTTGGAGGAGGAGGACAGGCAGGAAAAGGAGGTGGGCAGAAAGGGCAGAAAAAAGAGGAGAGAGAAGAAAGAAAAGATGATGGAGAGAGAGAAGGGGGGGGCGGGTCGTGGACGTGGACGGCATTCTTTCCTGGGGTCTCTGGGCTGGACTCGAGATGGAAAGGGTCAGGGTTGCCTAAAGCCCTCTGGAGCTCTGAGGCCCCACGGGGAGGCCTATATTTCAGAAGCTCCTCTGAACAACCCGGGCTCAGCAGGACACAACGCGCTCTGTGTGCAGGAAACTGAGCAGTGCTGATTTTTGCATATCTTCCTGTCCCCCCCACCAATCCAGTAGTGTGTGGAAGGCAGAGTTAATAAAGTGATTGGACTATTTTTAAAGCCATTTGCACAAATAAAGTGCACCACCTTAGGTGTAAACACAGCGACCACTAATTGGAGACCGTGAGTAGGAAGGAAGAATACAAAGAACAAAAGGTAATGAAGAAGTATGTAAAGGCTTATTGATAAGGATGCTCGTCTGGACATTATTTATGATAATGAAAAATTAGTAAAATAAGTTAAATGTCCAATAGTAGAGACTTGGTTAAAAATGTATGCCACATTCATACAATAGAATACACTAAAACTGAAGGTATGAGAGAATTTTTGATGTTAAGGAAAAATGTCTGTGATATATTGCTGTCCTAGGGAAAAGTCACAAAGAGTATGCACTGAATACTCTTTTTTTCTAAAAAATGTAAATGTTTAACTGCGTAGAAAGGAGACAGGAGTATCTTCACCAAAATATTAACAGCAGTAGACTTAAGATCATGCACTTTACAGGCATGTAAACTGTATCTCAAAAAAAAGTTTTAGAAAATATTAACACTAGTGGTCTCTGGGTAGGGTGATATTTTTCATTGCGTTTATGAAAAAACTTTATGGTAGTAAATATGTGTTCACTTTTGTAGACAGACAACAGAATAGCCACTTCTTTCTATGTGTGGGAGAGCATTCTGTGGGGAGTCTGGCAGTCCCTTACCCCACTCTGTCTAGAGGAGAGGCAGCAGAGAAATGGCGGGCACTTAAGCCTAGCCTGGCCTGGGAAAAGGCTGGCACTTGGCCTCTGTTTTCACCAGCCCCTTGACCAGCCAGCTCTGGCCAGCTCAGCCACTTACACGGCCATAGCTAGTTGTTTCAGGAACTGCCCTAAGAGCTGCTGTTGCTTTCCTGGAAGATAGGAGAGCCAGGAGGCAAGGGCTGGAGAGGGATGAGCCAAGGTCACTTGATAAACACTAGACACTATTTACAACCATATCTCTCACCCCTCCCGCACATCTCCTCTTCTCGTTTCACTCCCACAGCGCGGCCCGTGGCAGGTTAAGGGATGCGGTGAGCAGCATTCCCTGCGGGCAGAGACATGGGTGGTTTCGTGGTGGGTGGCTCTGCGGTTCGGCTCTCCCTTGCCTCTTACTGTAAACAATGCTACCATTATTGAGAGCTGACCATGTGCCAGGTGTGTGCCTACATAATTGCAATTTCTCACAACCCTGTGAGGTCCCTACTGTTCTGAGGCCTACTTTCCAGATGAAGAACTCGAGGCTCAGAGAGGCTAAGAAACTCACCCTAGGTAACACAGCCAGGTGTGTGGTAGTAGATTGGTGTCAGAAAATTGGCTTTACTATGCATGCGCAGGTAAGGGGAACCAAGTTTGGTTAAGCAACAGATCTAGTGTAACAACCCGGCCCTCCGGATTCCAGCTAGCGAGATTGCCCCCTGCGGGGCCTAAGGCCAGGCAGAGGCTCCCAAGGTCAGGGAGGGGGCGGCCCCATAGGCCCCACGGCCTAAGGGAGCCGCCGAGCCGTCGCGGGGACAAGTCCCGACTGGGACTAGTAGCGAGCCTAGTGTCGCCATCAACGCCCGGGGGCAGAGGCGGGGGACTGCTGGACAGCGGGCGAGGCCCGGAGGGCGCCTCTGGACAATTCCATCAACACGGGCGGGGCGGGGCTTGGCGGCAGCCCTGCATTTCCGAGGACGCAGCGCCGGACCGAGGGTATTCGCGGGGACATCCCGGGTCCCCAGGGAGTCGGGCCGGCCTGGAAGCAGGGACGAGTCTGGGGACACCCCGAGAAGAAGGGCTGCGCCGCCGCACAGAGGTGACCCTGTCGTGGGCGGTGGTTGCGCGCAGGCCGTGACACTCAGGTAGGCGCAGGGAACAGGAAGGTCGGGCGCCGCGGCCCCGGGAGGAGGCGGAGGGAGCGGAGGCAACCCCGAGGCAGCCGCCGCCCCTGCCCCTCACCTCCCGCCTGGCCCCTCTCCCCCCGCCTGGCCCCTCTCCCAAGAGGGCGCCACCTGCACGCTCTGATGGGCACCAGCGCCCGCCACTGAGGGAGCCTGTTGTCATGGCAGCGCAGAAGGCTGGGCCCACGTTCCCATGGCCACCCGGGGCCTCTGAGCCAAACCTGCAGCTGAGAGGCAGTAATCCTGGCCCTGGAGGGAGACCATTTGGAATTTGGGAAAGGCCTTGGCCCCTCCTCAGAATGGTCTGGGTTTGACCTCTGAGGTAGGCTCTTTGTCATAGCTTCTACTCTCTGAGCGACAAAGTGGACATAGGGGTTAGGAGGGAAAGGAAGTTGGGGTCCTGGAAATGAGGCTGCTCTAGTGGCCTCCCTGGAGCCATTCTGGTCTGGCAAAAAGACTCAGGGGCCCTGGGTCACCTGGGTAAGGTCGTCAACCTCTGCTCACATTTCCTCACCTGTAATGTGAGTATGCCATTTGGTTTATGAATCACAGGTTTCTTGTAAGGGTCGAATGCCATAAGGACAGGGAAGCACACAATCAAAAAAAATTTTTTTTTCCCTGTAGATGGTTTAGCACTGGAAGAGATATAGAAATCCAGCCGGACCCACCCCCTTATTACCATAGGAGAAAATGGATCCAGAGAAGTTAAATTACTTCCCAAGATGACAGTGAGTTGGGAAGGTCAGGATTTGAACCTAGTCTCCTGACTTCCAGGCTGTGACTGTTTCCTCCGGTGGTTATTATTACTGAAGCTCAGGGAAATCTGTGGTATGTCTCCTTGCAACCCGGGGCTCAAACTTTTGGTGACAGGTGATCTAAAGATATGGACATTGGCAGCAGGTGAACCAAAGATGGGAAATGGAGGCTGGCACCTTGAGGAGAGCTGAAAGAGCCTCTCTCCCTGGTGCATAGGTCCTATGCCTTGGGGCTCTTGCTTTTATCTGACAGGATTGCCCTAAATTAATCCCCAGGAGCCAAGCATTCAACAGCTTTCCTAAATACCATCTCTTCCTAAGCCAACAAATCTGTTGAGACTGTGTGAGCAAGAAATCCTTTGGCTGCCCTAAAGCAGGGAAGTGGGACTTCCCACATCAGTGAGGTGCCTTTCCTTTGAAAAGGTTAAGAGCAATGTGGACAAAGAGATCCAGAAAGGAACACTTGAATGAATCATTTGGAAATGATTTGAGACAGTCAACTAGAACAGAAAACCCATTTATTCATTTAGTAAACATTTACTGGGTGTCTGCTATTCCCAAACGTTTACTGGGGCTGGAGATTAAAAACCTGAGTTAGGCAGGTCTGGTCCCTGCACTCAAGGAGCTTATGGAAGAGATGGGAAGAGAGGGATGTGATATGTAAATGAGTATTTCACTACAGCATCATGAGTGACTTGATGGAAATCTGAGCAGAGTACCAAGGGAGCTCAGAGGAGCAACTCTGGAAATCAGTTGAAAACAGCACGATTCTAGCCTGTGAAGCCTGGGAGCACTTCTGGTGCTCTGCCAGGTTGGCCTTTTGTTGGAGACAAAGGAATAAGTGAGTGAAAGTGTCTAAAGAAATGTGGACAAGGGTGGGTATTCTCTGGAAAGAAGAGTGTGAGGAATCTTGATGAACTGGAAGCTCTGTGAAGGCAGAACCATGTCAGTTTCCTTCAACTTCAGTGATGCTTAGAAGGCAGCAAGTGCACAAGAACTATTTGTTGAGTGAGTGAAAGAAGGAAGGGAAGGAGGGGAGAGGGAGAGAGGGAGGAAAGAACAGCAGCTTATATTATCAAGAGGAGGATGGCTATAACTTGAGACAAAGCCCTGGTTGAAATTCTAACTATATGTAGAGCATCTACATGGTGTTCTGGATTCAGATCTAGTTTCTGGTCCTAGTCCTAACTTACCACTTATGTGACCTTAGCAAGTCCCTGAACCTCTCTATGCCCCACTTCTCATCTGTAAAGTGGGAGTATCATAATTCCTGTTTCATCCTGTTGTGAGAATTAAATAAATGACTGGTTGTAAAAAACTCAGCACAGTGGCTTGCTTATAGTAAGTGCGCAATAAATGTTAGCCTTATAAATGTCAGCTTTGCTTTAGGTGGAATAGTTTGCCAAATAATTCATGTCAAGGTTATATAACTACTCCTAAATGAGGTATAATTTCTTTTTACCTGATAAAGGCTAATTCTGAAAGTTCGCTTTGTCTTCAGACTAACACACCTCAAAGAAATTATTCTTTACTATTTTTTTTTCCCGGGGAGGAGGGCAACAATCTTTTTGAAATCAGTTGAAAGCTCAGATCCCTCTCATCAGAAGTGGCATATCATTCTTGGGGTTCACAACTCACTGAAGCCGACCCTGGTGGTTAAGGGGCTCCCTGCTCAGTTCCATTGCTCACAGGCTGTAAGGAAAGAGCTAAGGCTCTTAGATAAAGAGTTTGTGAGGAGCAAGGCGGGTCTGCTCCCTTTCAGGGGGCTTGTGGGGTCCCTGTGGACTGGGTGGGTCAGGCCCCAGGTCCAGGCCCCTTAGAGCCCCCTCCTTTGCTAGAGCCAAGCTGGTCCCACTCAGAGCCTCGTGGCATCCTCCAGCCTGACACTCAGCACATAAATAGTGCTGTCAGGTGTCCCAGGAATCTCGGGCCTAGGTAGCTGGTATGTAAGATCCCTGTCCAAGCATGGATCTTTGGTGCCTCCCTCACATTGGCTTTCTGTGAGCGTTGTCTCCTGGTGCCATTGCTTTAGGGTGGCAAGTGGGCACATCACCAAGGTAATGCATTCCTCCCTCCATCCTATCAAAGCAGTCTTCAGAGCCACAGGAAATCAATGGAACCCACCTGTTCAGTCCCCCACCTGATGGGCTCACTTGTCTAGGCCCACTCGCCACAGGCAGTGCTGGAACCAAGAGCAAGGCTCTCTGTCTGGGAGAAAGAGTTGTAGCCACCAGGTAACCTAAGGTGACTGGGAAACTGCAGAAGTCAGAGAGCCCCTCTTCTTTGGGAGGGGAGAGCCTTGGTCCTCTGGAAAGGAAGCTTAGTTCCCTGTGGTGGAGGAAGGGCCTTGGCTGGGTCTTCTTTCCCTTCATGTAGCAATGGCCAGGGGTCTAGGGCTCAGAGTAGGATTTACGGAAGAAGAACTTGGGGGCAAACGGAGAGGTAGATTCCTGGTTTCTTGAGATGTTGGGAATGGAGGGGCCTCAGGTCTGATAAGCCAAACTAGAAACCAGACTGTGTCCTAGGCCCTTATGCTTCTCGCTCCCCATCCTTACCTGGCCTAGAACATCTACCTCCCACCTGTGAGTGGCTGCAGTGGTTTCAGGGGAAAGAGAGTCTCTGAGCATTAATTGTGCCCCTGCGGGTTGACAGTTGCCAAGCATCAGCCAGGCCAGTTACCCAGGGTCTCCAGGCCCCTTTGGGGAGCAGGCCTGCGGGCACAGGCAGACAGGCCCTCCTGAACTTGTCTTGGGGGCAGGGACATGACAGTGGCAACTTTGTGTTCTACTGTGTCGAGGCAGGGACAGGCTGAACCCTGCTGGTTGCACCACAGCCCTGTGGGGTAGGGGGAATCCCCTCCCAGGGAGTGGCCAGCTCAGGCCCCGACAGGCCCCAGCAGGGGTGGCGCTGGGGAGAGCGGCAGGCTCTTCACCACAGCGGGCACACCCGGGGCCTGGGCTGGGCAGGCCGGTTCCTTCTCCCTGTAAGAGTTGCAGCCTCAGCTCTAGGTTTGTAGGAGGCGGCTGAACCTGAGCGGAGAGCCCAGAAGGGGGTCCTCTGGGTTGGGCATCTAAGATGGTCATGGCCACTTTTAGGTAATGAGGTGAACCGATAATATAATGTGCGTTCACCACAGGCCAGTGCTGCCAGTCACCTTATGTGCACTGTCTCATCAGCTCTCCTAACAGCCCAGGCAGTACTGTTAGTGTTCCCATCTTACAGATGAAGAAACTGAGGCTCGGAGAGATCGTGTGGCTTGCTCACAGTCCCCAGAATAATGGATGGTGCTGAGATTATCCTTATGGAAGAACTGGTGTGTTCTTCCCCTGGATTTTTTTTTTTTTTTTTAGTTTTTGGCCACACCCCATGGCATGTGGGATCTTAGTTCCCCCCGACCAGGGATCGAACCTGCACCTCCTGCATTGGAAGGCAGAGTCTTAACCACTGGACTGCCGGAGAGGTCCCCATCCCTGGATTCTAATCACTTGGAAGAGCAAGCAACATAAGGGACCAGTGGAGGGGCGTGCAGTTTGGGGAACAGAGATGAGGCCATTTACATTTATTGCCAGACTCTGGTTAAAAGCCACCTGTGAGATTTGAAGACAGTGTTCGTGCTGGCCCTGTGAATGCCCTCTGCTGCAGAGGGCACTGCCCCAGGGAAGCTCCCAGCACCCCCCACCCTGGGATCTGGAACTCATTGGCTGACTTAAAAGCACACACAGGGTGGGCCAGCTGGTGTCACTTCCTCATCAAAATGTATTGATGCTGCCAAGCCCCGGAGGAGGAGACAGCAGCAGTGTGCCCAGCCAGTACAGGTGGGGAGCTGCAGCTGCAGGTTGGCATGAGAGGAGGGCTCCGGGCTACGAGGGGATGGTGGGAGGGGGCCAAGGCCCTGGGAGCTGGGCCTTAGCCAGTGCGTGTCTTCAAGGCCTTACTGGGCAGCCTGCCAGCCAGAACCCGGGGATGGGAGGAGCTTGAGTGCTACTCCAGGAGGGGGCGGGTGGGACCTTGGGTTCAAGCTCCGCTGGGCTTGGCAGGAGGCCCCTCCTCCATGGCCAGCAAACAAAGCAAAGCCATGGCCTCCAGAGTAGAATTGTGGGGGCTGGAGAGCCAGGCTCCCCTGGGTGGGAATGAGAGCGGGCAGGCCCGGCTGGGGGCAGCCTGGCAGGAGCCATGCATACCCAAGGACAGGGCTGGCCTGCACGTGGGCAGAGGCTGTACCTATAGATGATTAATGAGTATTGATGGCTTGAGAGGCTGACTGTGGTCTGGACTGACCATTCCACTGCCAGCACTTGCCCTGAGCCTCCGCTGCCTGTTTCCTTTGCGCTGAGCAGTTTAGTAAGGCAGTGGACTCGTGTGTTCATTTGCTTTATATTTTTAGCCGTGCTTCCCTTTATTTTCTTTCTCTTGTAGCCTTTCATATTTCTCTTCACTTTCTCCCCCTTATATAGCTAGTCTCATTTTCTTCTTTCACCTGATTCTACAGGTGAGGTGTTGTTTTTTTTTTTTTTACCTTTCAGTCTCTAGAGTCCCCCCCTCCCCCACCGGCATGATAACAGGTATAAGGTATACGTTTACATATAGGGAAATGGACAGATCTTAAGTGTACAGCTCGAGAAATTTTAATATTTGTATACACTTGGGAAACCAACATCCAGATCAAGATATGGAGGGGCTTCCCTGGTGGCGCAGTGGTTGAGCGTCTGCCTGCCGATGCAGGGGACACAGGTTCGTGCCCCGGTCCGGGAAGATCCCACATCCCACATGCCACGGAGCGGCTGGGCCCGTGAGCCATGGCCGCTGAGCCTACACGTCCGGAGCCTGTGCTCCGCAACGGGAGAGGCCACAGCAGTGAGAGGCCCACGTACCGCTAAAAAAAAAAAAAAAAAAACATATGGAATATTCTTGTCATCCCTAAAGTTTCCTTGTCTGCCTGTGAGGCATGTGGCCCTGTTTTGTTTGGCTTCTTTGCATGTACTCCTATGTGCGTTTTACCTCTCATTCTTGCATTTTTGTCCTTCTTATGTGTGTGTTTGTGTGTACATGAGAGACAGAACCTCAGAGAGAGAGAGAGAGAGAGAGAGAAGGAAGGAGGGTGAGGATGGATGGGCAAAGGCTGTGTAAGTGTAGACAGAGAAAAGGCCAGACTTGATGCCTGCATCTTGCTGGCTGGGGGCAGAGAGGAAGTGTTGCTTTTCTCTTCGTCTCTTTTTTTGAATTTTATTTTATTTATTTTTTATACAGCAGGTTCTTATTAGTTATCTGTTTTATACATATTAGTGTATATATGTCAATCCCAATCTCCCAATTCATCCCACCACCACCACCCCAGGCACTTTCCCCCCTTGGTGTCCATACGTTTGTTCTCTACATCTGTGTCTCTGTTTCTGCCCTGCAAACTGGTTCATCTGTACCATTTTTCTAGGTTCCATATATGTGCATTAATATATGATATTTGTTTTTCTCTTTCTGACTTACTTCACTCTGTATGACAGTCTTTAGATACATCCACGTCTCTACAAATGACCCAATTTCGTTCCTTCTTATGGCTGAGTAATATTCCATTGTATATACCATTGTATATACGTACCACATCTTCTTTATCCATTCGTCTGTCGATGGGCATTTAGGTTGCTTCCATGACCTGGCTATTTTAAATAGCACTACAATGAACATTGGGATGCATGTGTCTTTTTGAATTATGGTTTTCTCTGGGTATATGCCCAGTAGTGGGATTGCTGGGTCATATGGTAATTCTATTTTTAGTTTTTTAAGGAACCTCCATACTGTTCTCCATAGTGGCTGCATCAATTTACATTCCCACCAACAGTGCAAGAGGGTTCCCTTCCCTCCACACCCTCTCCAGCATTTGTTGTTTGTAGATTTTCTGATGATGCTTATTCTAACCGGTGTGAGGTGATACCTCATTGTAGTTTTGATTTGCATTTCTCTAATAATTAGCAATGTTGAGCAGCTTTTCATGTGCTTCTTGGCCATCTGTATGTCTTCTTTGGAGAAATGTCTATTTAGGTCTTCTGCCTATTTTTTGATTGGGTTGTTTGTTTTTTTTGATATTGAGCTGCATGAGCTATTTATATATTTTGGAAATTAATCCTTTGTCCGTTGATTTGTTTGCAAATATTTTCTCCCATTCTGAGGGTTGTCTTTTCATCTTATTTGTAGTTTCCTTTGCTTTGCAAAAGATTTTAAGTTTCATTAGGTCCCATTTGTTTATTTTTGTTTTTATTTCCATTACTCTAGGAGGTGAATCAAAAAAAGATCTTGCTGTGATTTATGTCAAAGAGTGCTCTTCCTATGTTTTCCTCTAAGAGTTTTATAGTGTCTGGTCTTAGATTTAGGTCTCTAGTCCATTTTGAGTTTATTTTTGTGTATCGTGTTAGGGAGTGTTCTAATTTCATTCTTTTACATGTAGCTGTCAGTTTTCCCAGCACCACTTACTGAAGAGACTGTCTTTTCTCCATTGTATATCCTTGCCTCCTTTGTCATAGATTAGTTGACCATAGGTGCGTGGGTTTATCTCTGGGCTTTCTATCCTGTTCCATTGATCTATATTTCTGTTTTTGTGCCAGTACCATATTGTCTTAATTACTGTAGCTTTGTAGTATAGTCTGAAGTCAGAGAATCTGATTCCTCCAGCTCCATTTTTTTCCCTCAAAACTGCTTTCGCTATTTGGGGTCTTTTGTGTCTCCATACAAATTTTAAGATTTTTTTGTTCTAGCTCCATAAAAAATGCCACTGGTAATTTGATGTGGATTGCATTGAATCTGTAGATTGCTTTGGGTAGTATAGTCATTTTCACAATATTGATTCTTCCAATCCAAGAACATGATATATCTCTCCATCTGTTTGTGTTATCTTTGATTTCTTTCATCAGTGTCTTATAGTTTTCTGAGTACAAGTCTTTTACCTCCTTAGGTAGGTTTATTCCTAGGTATTTTATTCTTTTTGCTGCAATGGTGAATGGGATTGTTTCCTTAATTTCCCTTTCTGATCTTTCATTGTTAGTGTATAGGAATGCAAGAGATTTCTGTGCATTAATTTTGTATCCTGCAACTTTACCAAATTCATTCATTAGCTCTAGTAGTTTTCTGGTGGCATCTTTAGGATTCTCTATGTATAGTATCATGTCATCTGCAAACAGTGACAGTTTTACTTCTTCTTTTCCAATTTGTATTCCTTTTATTTCTTTTTCTTCTCTGATTGCCATGGCTAGGACTTCCAAAACTATGTTGAATAATAGTGGTGAGAATGGACATCCTTGTCTTTTTCCTGATCTTAGAGGTTTCAGTTTTTCACCATTGAGAATGATGTTGGCTGTAGGTTTGTCATATATGGCCTTTATTATGTTGAGGTAGGTTCCCTCTATTCCTAATTTCTGGAGAGTTTTTATCATAAATGGGTGTTGAATTTTGTCAAAAGCTTTTTCTGCATCTTTTTATACTCTTTCCAAGCCACCCCCTGAGCTCTTTATAAACACCGGCGTTCTGGCTGAGGAAGACTTGTCTACAACCCAGAGTGGCACAGGGGAGCAGGAGACACAGTGTTGGCTTGGGAACCACTCTTTAGCCCACGGGAAGTCAGCTCAAATGAGGTTTTTCTCTGTTGTCCTCCTGTTTTTTCCTCTCTGGGGAGAACAAATTAGCACACTGACGGAAGACAGTGGAGCCCACAAGGCCTGAGGCCACCATGCTGGGGGCATGGGATAGAGGGCTCATCTCCAGGCCAACAGTTGGGTCCCTCATTTTGTCTGCCCTGTGGAGATCCTGCTTGAGTGCCATGCTAGGCAGTGGGGTTTCCAAAGACAAGACCCATTACTGTCCTCAAGGGGCCTGCCACTGAGTTGGCATAAGACACACTTGAAGCATCTGAGCAGCCATGAGCAGGATATAATTAACCACCAGGTGAGTCTACATCAGCCCCTGCCTCATCTCTTCAGAGAGGAGCATAGCAGTCAGACAACCCATGTGTTGCCAAGACACTAGGGCAAACCAGGCTTGCTGTGGCTTGAGAAGCTACCTGACATGGAGATTCAGGCACTCAACAAATTCTAATTGACCACATGCCATTATCAGACACTGTTCTAGGTAAGAGCTGTAAGCAGAAGATAGAAGGAAATGCTATGGGTAGTACCCTGATTTCAATAAGATTTCTTGCAATTTTTTTCATATTATTGTTATTTTTTTTTTTTGGCCGTGCTATGCGGCTTGTGGGATTTTAGTTCCCCAACCAGGGATTGAACCCGGGCCCTCAGCAGTGAGAGCATGGAGTCCTAACCACTGGACCACCAGGGGATTCCCTCGTATTATTATTATGGATAACATGAAGAAATGTGGGCCGAATGGTACAGTAAGGAGGATACATAGCTAATTGTTCAACCTACAAAGGGTATTGATCAGTTTCAGTCCGGATGGAGGTTTCCAGTGTGCTCTGTTTTTGGCCCTGTCTCACTCAGTTCCCCCCCACCCCGCAAATTTACAAAACACTGATATAAAAACACCCATAACTTTCTATATTAACCAACTGTTAAAACTTTGCCATAGTAGCACTCACACTCTTTCTTTTTTCTTTTTTTAATTTTTATTTATTTATTTTGGCTGCATTGGACCTTCGTTGCTGTGCGCGGGCTTTCTCTAGTTGCAGCGAGCGGGGTCTACTCTTCGTTGTGGTGCGCGGGCTTCTCATTGCAGTGGCTTCTCTTGTTATGGAGCACGGGCTCTAGGCAGGCGGGCTTCAGTAGTTGCAGCACGCGGGCTCAGTAGTTGTGGCTTGTGGGCTCTAGAGTGCAGGCTCAGTAGTTGTGGCACACGGGCTTAGTTGCTCCGTGGCATGTGGGATCTTCCCGGACCAGGGCTTGAACCCGTGTCCCCTGCATTGGCAGGTGGATTCTTAACCACTGCACCACCAGGGAAGTCCCCACACTCTTTCTTTCTAATACACACAAAGAACATGCTTGTTTTGGCTGAATCATTTGAAAGTAACTTGTAGACATCGTGATACTTCACGTCTACAAACCTCAGCAGGCATCTCCAAAGAACAATGACATTCTCCTAAGAACAAAATACCATTATTATAACCTAAGAAAATGAACAATAATGCCATAATATCATCAAATACACAGTGTGTGTTAAAATTTTCCCAATTGCTCTATGGCTTTTTTTTTTTCTTCAGAATTCAAACAAGGTTCACATATTGCATTTGGTTACATGTCTTTTTAGTTTCCTAACCTAAAACAGTTCCCCTGTCCTTTTTGTCTTTTCATCAGTTTGATCTTTTTGATGAGTCCAGGTTATTTGTCTTGTAGAATGCTGGATGTATCTGATTGTGTCCTCATTATTAGATCTGGGTTAGACACTTTTGCTACAATGGTTGATGGGTTGTATATTTCTTATTGCTTCCTATCAGGAGGTAAATGATACCAGGTAGTCCCACTACCAGTGATATTACTTTTGGCCACTGGATTAAGATGGTGTCCACTGGGGGAAAAAAAAAAGAAAAAGATGGTGGCCACCAGAGTTCTCCCTTAGAGAAACATTTTCCCACTGGTAATTAGTAAAAGTCATCTGTGGGACGGATTTTGAGACCTTGTTAATAGTTTCCTAAAAATCTGCCACCCAAATGTTTAGCATCCACTGATTATCCCTGTTTGAATCTCGATTTTCTAAGTCTACCATTTCTTCTACATTTATCCGGCAGCACTGTTCTACAGAGAAAAGCATCCTTTCTAGCCCTTCTCTTTCTCTGTCCGTGCTTTGCCGAGTTTTACTGTGGACTAATGGATTGTTTTATTTTGATGCATTAGAATCCATTACTTCCTTATGCTTTCTGTTGCTCAAATTGTCCCAAGTTTGGTCATCCAGCTGGCCCTATATCCTTTTGACATGACCCCATTAGTCTTTAGTCACTTCCTTGTTTCCCGGCCCAACACAACATCCCAGGCTTACCTTGTACTTTCCCTTTCATTTCTCCAGGGAGTCCTGGAACCTTTTATTGGAGAGTAATATTTAGAAACCAAGAAGTGGGTGCTAGGTCTGCTCACCTAATATTTTTATCAATGATTTTAATACAAGGTCAAGGATGCTTATCAGATTTATAGATGACTCAAAACTGGGAGAGGAAGCCTAATGTATAATAGAATCAATATTCAAAATGACCTCACTAGGATGAAATCTGGGCCAGAACCAATAGATTTAAAGGAGATCAATACAAAGTCTTGTGCTTAGGTTGAAAAAGTTAATTGCATAATTTCCGGTTTGGGGGAATCCTAGACCAAAGTCGATATCAAAAAGTAGCTCTGGGGCTTCCCTGGTGGCACAGTGGTTGGGAGTCTGTCTGCCGATGCAGGGGACGCGGGTTCATGCCCCAGTCCGGGAAGATCCCGCATGCCGCGGAGCGGCTGGGCCTGTGAGCCATGGCCGCTGGGCCTGCGCGTCCGGAGCCTGTGCTCCATGGCAGGAGAGGCCACAACAGTGAGAGGCCCTCGTACCGCAAAAAAAAAAAAAGTAGCAGCTCTGGTTGTTTGTTGACATGTACCAGCAGTATTCCATGACTCTCAGGCTGCATTCATTCATTCATTTGTCCAGCCAATACTTACTGAGGGCCTACCATATGCCAGGCACTGTTCTAGAGGCTAGGGATGTGTTAGTTCCCTCTCAGTCAACATTCTTGGGGGTGAGAAGGTGGGTAGGGAGTTCAGACAATGAAGAAAAACCACAACAAATAAATCATATAGTGTTTTAGATGATGAGCGCTTTGAAGAAACATCTCAGGGCAAGGGGAATATTGGGGGAAGATCTGATTCTTCAAGGTTATCTTTGAGGAAAGATTTGACAGAAACAAGGGAATCAGTCAGTTTCTGGGAAGAGTGCTCCAGGCAGAGAGAGTAGCCAGGGCAAAGGTCCTAATACAAGAGTGTTCACAAGTGTGCCTGGGGTAGAGTGAATGGGGGAAGAGCAGTGGATGATGCAATGGTGGTAGGGGTGAGGTAGCCTAGGGCCTTGCAGACCACTGTAAGGAACCACTGGAGGGTTTTGAGCAGAGGAGTGCCATGACTTGACTTTGGTTTTGAAAAACTCCCTCTGGCTGCAGAGTTGAGAAAAGATTGTAAGGGGCGCAAGGGTGGAAGAAAGGAGACCAGTTAGGCTGCCCTTGCAGCACCCAGGAGAGGGCAGTAACTGGGCCCCCAGGAGGTGGTAAGTGATCAGACTGTAGATTTGCTAGTGGACTGGATGTGAGGAGCAAGTGAGAAGAAAGGAATTAAGGTTTTTAACCTGAGCAATTTAAAGATGGACTTGCCATTAAATGAGATGGGAAAGGCTCACACAGATGGAGCATGTTTTGGGGAGGGAGAAGGGAGAGATCAGGAGCTTGGTTTGAGACCATGTTGAATTTAAGATACCTGTCAGAAAAGAGAGCCTGGTAGAAATGTTGAGGCCAGTTGGAGTTTAGGACAGAGGTCCTAGCTACAGACAGAAACATGGACATCACTGGCTAAAGATGGATTGACACCATTAATAGCGGCAAAGTGTCCCAGGCCTGGGCGATGCTGGAACTTTACAAGTAGCTGGTTCTGCCCACGTCCCATGTGGAATTCTGTGTCCAGGGCTGGGAGCCCCTGTAAAAGGGGTACTGCTGGCCTGGACCATAGCCATAGAAGGGTATTGGGATGGTGGAGGTACAGAAATCATGGAAGCTTGCTGTGCATGAGGAGACCTGGGACCACGTGAGCACTGTGCCCACCCACCCTGTGGGATGCCCTGGGAATAGGGTGAGAGCAAAAGGTGCCAGCTCTGAGAAGGCTAATTTTGGCTGGGGGTGAAGAGCCATTGCGGCTAATTCCTGGAGGAACTGTCCCCACTGCCATGGAAATGACTGGCAGAGGTTTTCAAAGTCCTTTTGACTTGAACTACAGGAAGAATTACACTTTACTGTGATCCTGTGCACACTTAGGAAAAGTTGAAACAAGTTTCCTAAAGCTTACTTATCGATAATTTCTATGGTCATTGCACTTTGGTATCTTCCATTCTATTTCTTTTTTAATGCTGATAGGGATCCACTAAATTGACTTCAGGATCCACTAAGGGATCCAGTCTGCAGTTTGAAACCCCTGGTCTCAGCACAACTGAACTCCACCCCTGGGTATTCACACTGCAGGAGGATTGAGGGTGGGTGCCTCTGGAATTCCAGCCTTAGGGAGTACTTTCCCCTGCCAGGCTACGTGCAGGTTGTGGAGAAGGTCCACCTCCTTGGCAGTACATTAAGTCCTATTATCCCACTTAAGCTAATCTTGCCCGGATCCCCCCATCCGAGGTTTGGCTTCGTGCGGACAGAATTCCAAGCGTGGATGACCCCGCAGGGTACCTAGATTAAGTGTTAAGCCTCTAGTGAACACTCAAGACCTAAGGTGGAATGACCCGTGCAGAAATTAGGTGCAGAAGCAACTAGCCCCGGAGTCTACCAGCTCGGCGGAGTTCACTTGGTTACGGACAGTGGGTGCCAGGAGCATTGCGGGGGGACGGGGGGGCGCGGCAGGGATAAAGGGAGAAGACACGGGAGCGCAGTGTAGAGACCCAAACGTTTTCCCAAACGAACGCGCTGAGGGTCCTAGAGGAGCCGGAAGGGGCCGGGGCGGCTGTGGGAGGGTCTGAGAGGTGGGGGCGGGGAACTAGGGGTCTGCTTTCCTCCGTGCCCCCGCGCTCCCGCGGACTCGGCTGGTACTGATCCCCGGGCTTGGCCCCCTCCGGACGCGCACCAAGCTAGGTGCACCCAGCTGGCGCCCCTTGAGCCTCCAGCGCCCAGGAAGGAGGAAGAGGGAAGGGGTGGGTCGGGCACGAGCTGAGCAGGGAGAGGCTGGACTAACCGCCCAACTTCCTCCTTCAGCCCCTCCCTCCCGCACTCGCGGGCGAGCTTCGACAGAACGGAGCTAGTGGAAGACCGCGGTGCCGCTGGGGGCGGAGGGGCCAGGGTTCGCAGCAGCCCACGTGACCCCATTTCCCACCCGGTTCCAGCCCCCAGGTCCGGAGGCGGGGGCCCGGCGACCGACTCCCGGGCCGGACTTCGCGGTGGGGCCGCCGCCCGCGAGTCCTATAGAGCCACCTGAGCCGGAGCCCGGAGGACGCAGTCGCTCCTCGCTGTCCGAGTCCCGCGCGCCGCGATGGGCCGGGGGAGCCGGCCGCCGCCGCCTCTGCTGCTGCTGATGCTACTGCTACTGCTACCGCCGTCTCCGATTCGGGCGCTCGCCCCTCGGATCAGCCTGCCTCTGGGTGAGTGCTGGGGCGACCCCGCGGGGGACGCGGGCTGGGGTTTGGGGGGAGGGGAGGCGGCCGGAGAGGTGCCTCGCGCGGAGGTTGTGGTGACAAAGGAGGGAGGGGGGGGGGGGGTCTGTCGGAGGCTTGGGGTCCATTAGGACCCCTCCTCCTTTCTGAACGGTCCTGGGAAGGAGGGAAAGGAGAGGGGAGCTGTGGGGCCGCGGGCCCCTTTCTTCCATTCTTTTTAATGGACAGGGAGGGGATCTCTCGCCCGCTCTGTCGCCCGGGCTCGCCCCTTGGTAGGGCGCCCTTTCGGCGGTGGCGCCCCCCCTCGTTCCCCACCCCCGGTGCTGGCTGCCCGCTGGTCCGCCTGCCCATCTGCTTTTCTTTGATGCTGACCAGAGCCAGCCGCGGTGCCCCCACCCCCGCCCCCGAGGGCGGCGCGGGGTGGAGGGGGCCTTGGTTGCCGTCCCATAAACACTGGGGTCTGGTATTACAGCAAGTCGCAGCAGGACTCGGGAACCGCGGCGGGGCGGGTGCCCCATTCTCCCTCCGCCTCTTCATCCTGGTGGGCCAGCGCAGCCCGCCCCCACCACGCAGGCTTGGTGGGATCCCCCCAGGGCCTGGGAGCGACCATACTAGGGATGGGGGCAGCTCTGGGCTCCTAGACTTCCAGGCCCTGGGAAGGACTGCTTCTCAGAGTCACCCTGGAGTACCATCCTCATTGGCCACGTCCCTCGCCTGGTGCTCACGTCTGCTTCTCTGGCCCCCTCCCTTCCAGCCCTCCACTCTCCCCTCTCCTTCCCCACCCCCCCCCCCGCCACTTTCATCTCGTTGCTTTTCCAAGTCTTTGAAATCAGAGGGACCTGGATTCCAGTCCCATTTCTGCTACTGGGCAAGTGAGCCCCTTTTCCCTGTGCCCCAGTTTCCTCATCTGTAAAATGGGCACTGTCATAGGTATTTTGCAAGGCTATCTTAGAGATTTCATGAAACCGGGTGTATTACTAGGCAACATATATAGATGCCCAATAATGTTTCTCCAAGCCCTTTAACTTGTTGGTTGTCACACTGAATGAATTAGAATAAAGGATGTATAAATTAGTGTTTACAGACTAAAATTGTACCAGCCTTCCTTCTCTTTACAGCATCCCACTTCTAAAACCATTTCATTTACAAAAGGAAGGAGTAGCAGAATCAGTACTTAAATTAAGTCAGGGCCACTAGGGAAAACCCTACCTGAAATATTGCAGGATAATACTGAGAAGATGGCCTGGGTTCAAATCCTGCCTCAGCCACTAGGTAACCCTGTGACCTTGAGCAAGCTACTTAACCTCTCTGGGCCTTGATTTCCTCATCTGTAAAATAGGGATAATGATGGCACCCACCTCAAAGTTGTGAAGGTTAAATCATTTTCTGTTTGAAAAGTGCTTAGGGCTGGGCTTGATACGTAGAACCCGCTTAATAAGTGTTAACTATCATCATTGCTATGTGTTAAGCACAGGCTTCATTCTGGCATATCCTGCCCAGAGCTGGGGTTTGTTAGTTTGACCACAGCCCCTTGGGTGCTCCAGCTGGGTAAGTGAAGATAACAGGTATATCCGGACCCAGGCCTGCTGCCTCGCTACTCTTTCTGTTGTGGCCACCACTCCCTTTGCCCTTAGACCCTCTCAGCTCTGCAAGAAGGCGAGGTAAGGGGGGAACAAAGGCTCTGATGGACTCTACTTCTGGCCCTGGGAAAGCTGGACTGGTTCACGGGGCCATGTCAACTGTAGCAGGTATTGTGTCCAACTCTGAAGCTGGCTGGGGACCACTCATAGTGTGAATGAAAGACAGAAGGGGGAGCTGTGCGGAGGAACTGAGAGGACCTGCTTCCTGAGAGCAGCTAGAACACTTGGTCATTACTACCCACTGCCCTGAAACCTGGCCCACTTCCACGTATTCAGCACCATGGCCTGGCCGTAGTACAGGCTACTGTCACACACTAGCACCCCTTGCACAGGTCAGGTGGTGCTATGGTCTGGATGTCTGTGTACCCCCAAAATTCATATGTTAAAATCCTAGCCCCCCAAAAGACTAAGACACTCAGGCTCACCTGTGAGAACCCACAGATGCACACATTTTGTTTATGGCACAGAGGTGCCCAGTTGAGGGGTGGAGGGCCTGAAATGCAGTTTATACTCTGCTTTCCAAGCTGTGGAGCCTAGAGAAAAAGGCCTTCCGCTCTCTTCTTGAGGCTGGGACTACCCAGAGGGGACTTCTTTTTCTAGTTCCACCAAAGCCCTGGCATCGTTTAGCAGCACCCCCGCCCCTGAACTCGTGAGCATGTATCCACACTTTGCGGAGCTGCACTGCGCAGCACCCAGAGTGCTCGCCTCCCTGGCCTCCCTCCAGGACCTTGATCCCCGCTGCCCCCCTCCCGTCTACATGCAGGGCCTCCCAGCCGGCTGGGAGCCCCAGAGGGGGATCCCCGGTGACTGAGCAGGCACACCCTCTGAGCATGGCCGAGGCGGCTTCCTGCCTCATCCCTGGGGGCTCATCAGATGTTCCTGGCAGTGTGCCCATACTGGGCAAGCCCATGGTGACCAGGGGATGCTGGGCTTGAAGCCCCAGGCCTCTCCCTCACAGAACAGGGAGAGAGGCATGGAATGGAGAACACACCCCGCTTCCTGCCACCTGCCCTCCTGTACTGAATTCCCACCCAGGCTCTCCAGGGGCCCAGATGCCTAGGGAGAATGGCCTGTGTCTGTGGTTTAAAACAAAATCCTTGGAAGTAGAGCATCCAGTTTGCATCTGAGGTCCTTCGTATGGAACCCTCATTACCGTTGATCAGCAGCAGATTCCTGGGGCCATGAGGAGGGGGTCCCCCACTTGTGGTCTCACCCAGTGGACAGGAGTGGGAGGAGGACTGGGGGCTCCAGGGTCAGCTAGGCAAGCAGTGGCCTTAAGAGGAGGTTTCTTATCTCTGTAAAAGGGACGCTTCAAAGAAGCGTGTGGAATTTTGGTTCTGTTGCATCGGAGACTGTGCAGTCAGGACAGAGGCCTTGCAGTGGTCAGGAGCAGGAGAGACGCGGAGTGGAAGCAGTGGGCCTGGGCGTGCCGTGCCTTCCAGCCTGGCCGTGCGGGCGGAAACCAGACAGCCTGCTGCTGTGCTCATGATAGTCATGTCGGGTCCCCTTATTTGGGCAATTAAAAGGAGTTACTAATTACCCCCTGCCCCAGAAGTGCCTGGCTGGAAGACTCTGTACACAGTGTTTCCAAACTAGACTGGATATAAATCCCTGGGCCTGCAAACCGCAGTCAACAAAACCCCATTGAGCAGAGAGAACAGCGCATTGGCCTGAATCAGGTGCTTGTCCTCTGACCTGGAGCGGGTGCCCAGGGTCATGGCTGCCCTGAGCAGCCCCATGCAAGCCACTTTAGAAGTCTTTTCCTGGCTGGTTACTGGCCTCCCTCCTTGATGTGGCCTCAGCTTGACATGAGCATTTGTCTTCAGCTCTGTCCCGTGGGCTGGCATCTTCATGGCCCTTCAGCGCAGAGCTGTAACTGTGGTGCTAACAGACGGCTCACCGCACAACCTGGGGCAAGTGCCCACCTCCTCCAAGCCCATTTTCACATTGGGAGTAATAGCAGGATCCATCTCTCAGGGTCCTGAGAGGATTACGTGAAATAATGTGTGTAAAGTGTTTGGCCCGGGTGCTACGTCCCCAGTAAAAGGTAGTGGCCACTCCTCTTTGTGGTGGAAATTCCCTGCCCGCCTTGCTGGGTGAGGTTATTTGCATCAGTTGGGTAGATACTGGTGAGTGCTGGCTGTATACAGGCCCTCTGCTAGGTGCTAAGACCTTCTGGCCAGGGAATGAAGTGGTGCAGACCCCACCCCCTAACCTGGGGTAGGAGACCAAGCAAGTCGCCCGAGGGCTGACTGGAGGCCATCGTCAGGGGTCCTGCTTAATTTAGTCCACTTTTCAGGTGCTCCTGGTCCAGCTCTTTCAAAGTCCTCCTCTGCCCCGAGAACCTCCTCTGCCTGGGGCTGGACCGCACCTCTGCCTCCTCCGTGTCCCTGGTTGCCTCCACTCTGCCCTCTTCATAACCCACATGTAGCTGGGTGTTGAAATGCCTGTGTGCCAGCCCAGCAAAGCTCTGAGCTTGCACAACTTTTGGGGCACAGCTGGATACACCTGCACGTTCCTCTCCTAGACAGGGGAGACAGAGAGGATGGCACGGGGCCTGGAGAAAAAGCTGGACTCAGGTCATGTACGTCACGCCTTCCTTTGTCCCCTTTCTTAGGGCCTGTGGCCCCACTCCCCCATCCCTGGGTGCTCAGGACCGGAGGCCTCTGATGTGGTCCTCCGTGTGGGTCGAGGGGGAAGAGGAGTGAGAGTATGTGAGACTCTCATGATCTGGGCTGGCCTGACCTCAGGAGCTCCTGCTGCTGCTTTTTCCTAGCCAGCACCCCCACCCCTACCCCTGCCTCTCCTCTTCCTCGCATTCTGACCTCCCTGTTCTGGCAGTGCTCCCCCGAGTCCAGGATGGAAAGTAGAGCCCTGTGCGGTCGCCCTGGTCACTCTTCAGCCACCCACCACTCCTGTGTGACCGTCTCCACTATGGGGCAGGAACCAGCCCTTAGGTGGCACAGCTGGCGTCCTTATGTTTGTGTTCCACCATCCAGCACCTAGAAGAAGGTAGAAGGTAAGGTAGCAGGTATAGGGCTACTGTGGGCACCAGGCTTTTAGTATATTATTTCCACTTACATGGTAGATGGAATTATCCCCATTTTACAGTTAAGGTAGCTGAGGTTCAGAGAAGAGAAGTATCTTGTCCACGTCACACAGTTCTGCCTTGCAAGCCTGCGACCTGACCTGTTCTCCATGGGACTTGTTTGGTCTGCACTCATGGGTCCATCTGAGAAGCCCATCCTGACAGCTTAGTGGAGTTCAGAGAGGTGGGGGGCCTGTGGTGAGGGGGTTTCAGTGGGGATAATAGACAGTAGACAGAAACCTCTCATTTTATCTTCAATTCTTTTTTAAATTTTATTTATTTATTTTTGGCTGTGTCGGGTCTTCATTGCTGTGCGCAGGCTTTCTCTAGTTGTAGTGAGCGGGCAATACTCTTTCGTTGTGGTGCGCGGGTTTCTCATTGCGGTGGCTTCTCGTTGCAGAGCATGGGCTCTAGGGGTGCGGGCTTCAGTAGTTGTGGCACGTGGGCTTAGCAGTTGTGGCTCATGGGCTTAGTTGCTCTGCGGCATGTGGGATCTTCCCGGACCAGGGCTCGAACCCGTGTCCCCTGCATTGGCAGGTGGATTCCCAACCACTGCGCCACCAGGGAAGCCCCGTATCTTTAATTCTAAAGAGGGGCCAAGTGAACTGACTTGCTGCTTCCCTCTTAGCCTCCCCTTGCCCATCCTCTGAGAGAGGTGTTAACTGGAAGAGGGAAGAAAACCACCTGGGAAGGAGCACCCAATGTGTGCTGGGTGCTGGCCTGGGGTATGGAGGTGCTATTGTTTCATCTCGTACAAATGAGAGACCCGAGGCTCTGAGAAGAGAACTCATATTGTCAGGGCCGTGCAGCTAGAAGTTTCGGGGCAAAGCCTTAGACCACAAGCTCTCTGCCTCAAGAATCACATTCTTTCCATGAGAACATCTGGCTCCTGCTTCACCTGTGAAATGTACAAAAGCAGTGAAATGACCCAGCTCAGCCTTTGAATAATTGATAGGTTATGTATTTCCATCTGGTAAAGAAATCTATTGAGGTCACTCCTTGGATGGGACAAGGGATCCAGCTAAGGCCCTGATGGCACAGCCATGGTCGGAAATAGGGCAGACCTGGCAGACTTGGCCAGGAGCGCAGTGCACCAAAGACTGGGGCAGACAGACGTTTGCAAACGGGGGAGCAACAGGCCAGAGCCAGCATGGAGATATATTTTGTTTGGCATCCAAGTGTTTTAGAAACATTTTAATTAGTCACCAATATTTAAAACTCAGGAAATTTTCTATAAAAATCCAGGTTTCCAGTTCTTCTGAAGACCTGATGAGGCTGAGCCCTCATTGCATTGAGTAGCAATGGTCTGCGAGGAAGCAGCAGCTACCCCTTCAGAGGGGCTCCTGCCTGTAGGAGGCTCCACCCCCACCTGCCCTTGTCCCTTTCCCTGTACAAGTGGGCTTCTGAGGTGGCCAGGGGCTGGGGGTTTACTCAGAGCAAGGATGAGGAGTGGGGGTGGGGTGGGCGGCATGGGTAGGACCAATCCTAATTGTTGGTGGCCCCCTAACCCTGGAAGCTTGACATTTCCACATGCTGTGTTTATTTGGTCTTCCCAGCAACCCTGCGAGGGCTCCCTCCCAGAAATGGCAGGTATCTTGTCTAACTGGTCAGTGATAATACTGAGGACTCACACACAGACCTTGTGACTCTCCTTTCCGGTCCCTGTGGCCTCTCCCGTCTCCCTGCAGCACTTTCAGCTGTCACACTTCCATCTAGACCCTGGGATTCCGGGAGTGAGCTCTGGGGAGGGGACAGGGCAGGGGCCATGCTTCTCAGACACACTCTTGCGATCGTGAGGCTTCAGGACCTCTGGACTGCCCCCTTTGAATCTGGTGTCAGTCCCTGGACCAGAGCACCCTGAGTTGGGACTTGGGACACTCTTAGTCATTCATTCAATCAACAAATGTTTATTGAACAACTCCTTGGAACTCCCCTGGCCAGATGATACAAATATGGGCTGCAAATAATAAGACAGTTTTGATCCTCAAGGATCAAAGCTTGGTGAGGGAGACAGGCATCTGAGGCCCATCATTGTCAAATAATGTGGCCAGTGCACTGCGAGAGGTGTGAGCAGGAAATGATGGGTGCACAGGGAAGGGGCTCTCGCCCAGCTGGGGATTCAGGAAGGCCTCCTGGAGGAGGTGATACCGAGCTGAGTCTCAAAGGATGAGTAGGAGTTAGTCAAAAGGAAGAGCATTCTGGGCAGGGAGACTGCCTGGGCAAAGACTGGCGAGGAGAACTAGGACCTTGAGTCAAAGTTCACTCCTTTGAAGTGGGAGGGGGATGTGGCAAGGGCTGGCGAGTTAGGGGCTGGGACATAGGGACACGGGACCGTGACAGTCCCCAGAGAGCCCTCTGACCTCAGTGTAGCACCTGGGCTGGGGGCAGAGGCCAGATGGGAGGCTGCTGCAGTGGCTCGGGTGAGAGAGGGCAGTGGCCCGGTTCAGGCCCGAGGTAGTGGGGATGGTGAGGGGAATAGATTTGGACAATATTGAGGAGGGAGTCTTGGCAGGTTTTGAGCATGGATTAGATGTCCATGGTGAGGGAGAGGGAGATAGAAAGTGTGACTCACAGGTTTCCGGCCCGCTGAGCTGTGCCACCCAAAGATGCAAGATCCCAAGCCGGGGAGTGGTCTGGAAGGGGGCAGTGGAGGAGGTGCCCGTGGAGGGTCTCCTGCATAGTGGGGTCTGGCATACTGGAGGATGAAGAGATTTGGGAGTTGCCAGCATCCAGGACATTGAAGCGATGGGCATGGATGTGTGGCCCGAGGGCCAAGGGCCAACCCCAGTGAACAAGAACATTCAAGAGGGAGGCCTGGAGAGGCTGAAGGTGATTAATAATACAGACTCTGGAGCTGGTGACCCAGGTTCAAATCCCAGCTCCACCGCTCTTCCTAACTGGGTAACTGAGGGCAAGTCATTTCACGTGTGCCTCGGTTCTCTTGCCCGAAAAAAGCAGATGGTAATTCCTACCTGACAACCTGGCCAGAAGTACGTGCACCACCAGCCCAGTTAAAGTGCTGAGTAAGTGCTACAGCGCATCAGCTCCTGGAGGGATGGAGGCCTGGGGGGAGTGTGAAGGAGACGTCAGGCGACCCTTGAGACCAGTGTGGCAGACCCCCAGAGGAGAGGGGACCCCCGCCAGGCCGTGCCCCTCGGCGCCTGGGGTTTGGCAGCGAGGCGATGCCTGGGCCCTGGCGAGTATGGGCCTGGTTCAGGCCTGATCCCCAGGCAGGGAGTGCGTGGGAGGTAAGGGACGGAGATGGCGCTGGGTGGCTCCTCTCAGGAGTTTGGCTGAGGAGGGAGGAGGGAGGCACACACATTTCTAGGATAGATGTCGAGGGAAAATAAAATTCTTTGAGAGGCAGGGGCTGATGACACAGGATTCACTCTCTGAGGAGATGGAGGATGGGAAGTTGGGGTTGCTTATGCCTGATGGCCCCAGTTTCCTTAGAAAAGGGGGGCCTCTGAGAGGAGGAGGATGGGGGTAGAGGCTTCAGGAGAGAGGGGATGGCCAGCCCCGGGGCAGAGGGCCGGAGGAGCTGACCTTAGTCCTTGGTGGGCGGGTGGGGGTCAGGCTTCCAAGGTGATGGCGGCTCATGACAGGTCCTGGGTTAAGACTCTGTTGTCCAGATGGACACAAGGGGAGTGTCTGTGAGGGGTGGGGGCCACCGGGTGATTCTGGCAGGAGCACTTGGCCAGCTCACCTGGGGTGGTAGCAGCAGCCAGCTGGGAAGCGGGCTTTCCCGAGCGTGCGTGCCCCAGGAACACAGGACGTTTCTAGGCTGGGTTCCCTTGATTTCTTGCCTTTCTTGGTTACCTCAGTCCATGGGGAGCACTTGTGGCACACAGTCCCCTTACCCTATCAAGAGTGACCCTTGCCTGGCTGGGGTCTCTACCCTGGCATTGGCCTGTTGACAGCAGTTTGGCGTGCCGCTTCTAGCCCGTCTGGCCGCCCTGCCCTGACACTGGGCGGTGGGGAAGGAGGACCCGCAAACAGGTCGGCGGCATCCAGGTGGATGGCTGCCTTGCCCTAGTTCACTGCTGAGTCAGCGCTTCTGTCCTGGAGGTGGTGCTTCTGCTGGCGCAAGTGGGTCCAAGGGTCCTGTGTGACTCCCTGGGGAAGAGGTGCTCCAACAGAGCCTTGGGAGGCTCTCAGGGATTTGTCCGGGGCCCAGACCCCTCTCTGGGGACCTTGTGATTCAAGCCGAGGGGCAGCTAGCTGCCCACCATGCCCCACCCCCGTTCCCGCTGGGGGCACCTTCCAGGCCCTGACTCCGCAGGGAAGCTGGTGTCTTCTGGCCTAGTCCTGCTGGGGCCTGTGGGCGGCGGGCTGTTAAGGCCAGGTCAGCGTCAGCTGTGGTGCCCCCGGAGCCACAGTGGAGGGAAAGGTGGGGCGGGGCTCTGAGTCACGGCCCTGCTGCAGCGCCTGGTTGGCAGGGTGGGGACTGCCCGGGGTGGGGATGGTGCTGAGCCCTGTTCCCATCTCACCCCAGAGAGCTCCAAGCTTCCGGCTGAGTCACAGGCCAGGGGAGAATCTCTAGATGAGGCTGGGGGCTGAGTTGTTCCCGCATCACTTCCTGCTGAGAGCCCAGGCCCTGAGGGTGTGGGAGTGGGGCTCTGCAGGTAGCTCTGACCCTCTCAGAGGGCGAGGGCGGGCGAGGCCCAGGGTGGAGAGGGCTCAAGGCCTTGAGGTGGGACAGCCCCAGGCCTACCGCCATCCTGCCTTCTTGGAGCCCTGGAGAAGCCACTGGCTCAGGCCTGCCCAGGCTAGATGGGACGGCTTCATCCCACCTGGGAGAACTGGCCACGGCTTCAGGCAGCCTGGCTTTCTCTGCACTGGACTAGCCCGCTGGGTAGAGGGTGTGGAGGATGTCTGAGCAGCACAGGTAGCCCAGGAGACCGCACAAGACACTCTCTTTCCACACAGAGAGCAGGGTGGACACTAAGACTGACCCCGAGGTGGGCCAGCACTCACAGAGCTGAGCGCACAAACACCTCCTTTTAGTCGCCTCTGCAGATAGTACCCCAGAGCGAACACACAAGCATGGACAAGCCCTGTGGTAGGGTGTACACGCACACAAACACACACATGGGCAAGCTGAGGCAGGAACCCCACTCAGAACACCGCCGAGCAGGGACCACCTCTCACACACCGCATGGGCCCGTGACACCGGCCCGTGTCTGAGCTGTTGCTCTCTGCTTTGGCCGTGAGCCCCTCATGTGACCAGACGCAGGCCTAGGTTAGAATGGCCCAGGACGAGTTTGTTAGCCATGAGGAACAGGGAGGCCCAGCTCTTCAAAGCAACCCTGTTTCTCTGGCAGCTCTCGCTGGGCTGGATTTTCCTGCAGGGCTTTTTGGTTTTGTTTTTGATCCACTCAAGTGTTGATCGTGTGCCAGATACTGTGCCAACACTGGGATAACGTGTGCGAAGTTGTTTTGAGTAAAGCTCCCAGTAAATGTGGGTTATTATTATGTATGTTATAATTTACATATATAATCTCATTTCTTTTTGTAACAATCCTATGAGGCAAGGTGGTATTATTCTCATTTTACAGGTAAGGAAATTGAGGCTCCAAGATGTTAAGTGGCTTGTCCTGGTAGCAAACGGACAGTAAGTGACAGAGGCAGGATTTGAACCCAGGTCTCTGTGCTTCTAATCTGTGTCGCACTGAGACTCCCAGGTGGTAAGCCAGCCCCACTGACCAGCCCTGGTGAAGTCCACAGGGCAAGAGGGATTGTGGAGGGCCAGGCCTTCAGGACACCATGGCTTTGAGTCTGAGAGACTCAGGGCAGAGGGGTGAAGAGGCAGCATCCCCAGGATGGGAGTGCGTGGTGTGAGGGGCCTCTCGCCTGTTTCTCCCAGGTGTTTTCTGTCCCTTGGCCGTTTCATTGACTGGACTCCCAGTGTGACTGGAGGAGGTGTGGGGGCCTCTTGAGCAGCTGGCTTCTTCGGAGGCCTGGGCTGGACCAGGGCTGGGCAGCTGGCGCCCTGGCTGGCCCTCCAACCTGGCTGTGCTCTGCCTGCATGACCCTTGGCAAGTCTCCCCACCCCCGCAGGCCTGAGTGAGTCTGAGCTGCCACCTGGACTGAAGCTTATCTCTGACCTTTGGCATTTCTGTATCTGGACAGATTCCAAGAGCAGCCTCCTGCCCAGACTTACGGGACCCACCTGGGTAGAAATGCCCCTCCTCTGTAGGCAGATAAGCATGGGCATATGTGAGCCAGCCTTGCTGTCAGGAGCCTGGAGGGCTGCAAAAGATGAGGAGGGACTGTGGTAGCCATTTGCCCTGGTCTAACTGACTCCTTGTGAGCCTGCTGGGGGTTTTATTTTCATTATCCCCATGATGCATATGAGAAAACTACAGTTCGGTGAGATGACGTCCACACTGCCCTACAAAGGACCTACCTACACGGTGCTTCTCAAAGTGTGCTCCTTGGGCCTCCAACTTCAGAATCCCCTGGGAGCTCATAAAATTGCATGTTCTCAGGCTCCATCCCAAGCCAGCGGCGTCAAGAGTCTCCAGGGGCAGGTCGTGGATCTAGAGTTTAGATCTTCCAGGTGCTTTTGCTGCATCTTGCAGCTTGCAGACCAGGAGTCCAGGGAGGAGACCTCCTGAGCCGGCCTTTGTGTATGTTGCTTAATGACTCTGAGCTTCAGTTTCTTCATTTGTAACCTGGAGATAGCAGCAGTTCCTACCTCACAGGATCATCGTGGGCACCCAGGGAGTTAATATCTGCGACATGTTTACCCAACACCTTCCTGTGGTGGCCAACGGGAGGGGTCTCTTTTGGGGGGGCGGTTCTTCCCGGACCAGAATGCAAAATGGTCAGGTTGCTCGTTCCAGAAGGCTGACCAGCTCATCAGCACAAAGTACAAGCAACGTAACTGGGCCCCAATTACGTGTTGGGAAACTTTCTGGTTGGGAAAAGTAGGGGGTTAGTGCTGGAAACGTTCCTTGGGCCTCCCAGTATATAGAGTGCTGATAGGAAGTGGTGAGGAGTTGGGAATTTGAGGCAAAAGACCTGGAGTCTAGTGTGATTCTGGACTTAAGTGTTCAAAGAGAGGCCTTAACTTCTCCAGACCACAGCTGCCCTATGTGGTTTCAGTAACAGAGTTCAGGTTCCGGACATTAGGCTGGACTTTGCCCTGTGAACTCCCAGTGCAGTCCCTGTTTCGGCTCTGGTTCTAGAGTGACAAGCCACCTAGCTTCAGGTTCCCTGTAGGTTCCTGCACTGGTACCTTGTGATACTACCCTCCCTCATCAGGAGGGGAACAGCCTTGGAAACTCCGTCATTCCTGTTTGCTGGTGGGATGTCCCAGTATATGTGCTAGGAAGTCCTACCGAAGGGCTTCCTTCACCATTAGCAACCAGGTAAGAAGCTTGGCTTCTCCAGAAAGGCTGGTATGTGTTCTTCCTCTTGAATAATGAGGACAAGGTAACCTGATTTCCGTTTTCTCTTTGACCACTGGGAGGCTCAGCACTAAATGTGGAGCCCATCTCTGGTAGCTGTGTGAGGACCTTATGACCTGCTTATGTGAAATCTGTCCTTCGTTTCTGGATTAGATGTTTTCTTCAGATGTGTTTTTTCCTCCACTCCTGATTTTAGTGTTTATATTTTACTACCTTCTTTTCTTTGTGTTTCCTTGCCCTTTGTGGAACCAGGCTGGGGGTATGTAAAAACACTCACCATGTAAACACACAGGAAGCTGTCTTCTCAGCTGCTTTGTTGGCATGTTGCATTTTTTGCTTCCTCAGCTTCGTGAAGCTGTTTGTCTGCGTGGTTGCAATCCACTGGTCAGTTAGGAGATGCCTGGGGTTGGGTAGGGTGGCTGCTTTTTGCTTGTTTTTCTTTTCTTATCAGCTGCTTTGAATTTTTAAAATAATTTCTCTCCAAATCCATTAGTCACTGAAAGCACAGATGGTATCGTGGTGGATAGATGTGTGTGTTTATTTTTGTCTTCTTCTTCCTTTTCTTCTAATTTATTTCTTTAGCATTGCACAAGTATAACCTGTAGAATCCAAAAATGATAACAAGTGCAAAGGGAAAAAAAATTACCTATAATTCCACCAGGGATACCACTTTCCAGCATTTTGTGATTCACCCTTCTGGATTTTCTTCTATGTTTATATTTTTCCCACAAACAAATAGAATCTAACTATGCATACTCTTTTATAACCTTCATTTTCATTTAATGAAAGATACTTGAAATTTATATCAAAGATAGATGCACATAATTTTTTTTTTTAAGCACAGAAGGACTTATTGTGAAAAGCAGTAACTGCCTCAGTCTTCCCCAGCCCCAGGCCTGGGTAAAAGGGGCAATTTTAATCATTTAGACTTCTTGTTATACAGTGGTTTCCTCCACTTAAGTAAAATGCTTATCCCACGATTTCTTGGCTTATCTGACTTACTGACTTGCTGCTGAGAAAAATAAAGCTTTCCATCAGTTCCATCACCCTTCCCCACTTCCTCCAAACATTTTCTGCCACTGTATTTGGTTACCTTTGCAATTTAAAATAAGATACTTAAGGACTTCCCTGGTGGTCCAGTGGTTGAGACTCCCATCTTCCACTGCAGGGGGCACAGGTTCGATCCCTGGTCAGGGAACTAAGATCCCACATGCGGCGGGCGGCGGGCGGCGGGGGGGGGGGGGTGGAAAAATAAAATAAAATAATATACTTAAGCCTCAGTGTCTTGTTCGACTAACCACGGACAGTCTCTGTGGCCCTCATTGCTCTCAGAGGAAGATATGGAGACTCGACTTTTTCCTTGACTCCCCTGGCCCCCAGCATCACAATGCCTGTCTGTTGTACATTCAGTGTAACATTTACATTCTGTTTAATAACCATAAATCTTCCATGAGTGACTGCGAGGCAGTATAGTTGAAGACCAGCGCCCCATGTTTGCATTCCTCTGTAAATCAGCCCACAGGAGTGGGCTGTACTTACAAGTCCTTCTCTTTGGGTCTAACGCCACTCAAAGGAGAATGTTAAATATACTTTCCTTTCTTATATTCCGTCAGGTGCTCAAAATCCATCACTTTATATTTTAGCTCGCTTCATATTTTGACCATGCTTTTTTACGTAACTCTGTTTGCTTGTTGGTCTGGAGTTTCTAATACAATAGCATTTTACCAGCTGTGTAGTATTCCAGCAAAGGAAGTATTTGGGTTTATTTTCACCCTGTCCCCTGTGGTTGGACATTTAGGTTGTTTCAATTTTTCATTAACGTGAATGGTGCTATAATTGACGTTCTTTTACGTTCATCATTGTGCCTTTGTCTCGTACATAATGTTTGAGGGTTCAGGAATGCTGCTCCCCTTAAATCCGATCACCTTGTCCCCAGCCCCATGCCACCCACTGCTTTGCTGATCTACCTTCAATCAGATCGGCGCATTCTAGAGGTTGGTATGGGAGGGGGGGCCCCCAGGTAATGTCCATCGATCGTCCTCTCTCCAGGCTCTGAAAAGCGGTCACTGCTCAGATTTGAAGTGGATCACATCTCCAACTATACAGCCCTCCTGCTGAGCAGGGATGGCAGGACTCTATACGTGGGTGCTCGAGAGGCCCTCTTTGCGCTCAACAGCAGCGTCAGCTTCCTGCCAGGCGGGGGGTACCAGGAGGTGAGATGACGCCTGGGGATGGCTAGCCTGGGTGGAGGGTGCCAGTGGGGAAGATGGAACTTCTGGGTCCGAGGATGATGCAAACAGGAGAGGGGAAAGGAAAAGAGGGGCATATCCTTTGTTCCCACTTGCACACTTACCTTCCCCTTTGTAATTCCCCAGCTGCTGTGGAGCGCAGATGCAGAGAGGAAACAGCAGTGCAGCTTCAAGGGCAAGGACCCACAGGTGAGTTAGCACCTGGAGGTGACCTGGGCTGAAGGAGGGACGGAGGGTGGTAGATCTGGGCCCGGGATGGAGGCAGGAGGTGGGAGCAGATGCAGCGAGCTGTGGTAGAAAGGGCATAGGCTTCTGAGATGGCCAGACCTGGGTTTGAGTCTCAGCCCTACACTTACTATGTCTGTGACATTGGACAAGTAAGTAGATTTGCCTCTCTGAGCCTTGGTAAAATGGGGATAATGATGCCTGTCTCACTGGACTTACCGTGAGGATTCAATGAGCTAATAGGTATAAGGCACCTGGCACATAATAAGTGCCAAATAAACATCAGCTTCCAGCATGAGCAGTGATTGGGTGGGGGTGGAAGTCTGTCCTTCTGAGGGTGGTGCCTAATGTAGCAGGTCTGACATAATCCTGGCTTGGTTTTGGCCAGACCACTGGGTGGGAGCCAGTCCAGCCTGGGTTCTCTGGGAGGACTCCCCACCATTCCCAGAGGCCTTCATGGTCCTGAGTGCAGCAGATGGCAGTTAAGGTGAAGGCAGAAGAGCACCGGACTTGGGGTCAAGACACAGGTTCAAGTCCAGACCACCCCCGATTTCTTTTATTCAGCAGAAATGTATTAAGCACTTGCTCTGTGCCCGGGTGCTTTTAGACACTGGTTATTATATCATTGTGAAAAAGAAGGTCAGGTTTAAAAGGTGGTCAGGTTACACTTCATTTAAAAAGTGACATTTGAGCCGAGATTACTTGGCTCAGATGAGGTGAGGGAGTTGACATGGGGGAGGAACAGGACCGTAGATTTCACTCTGAGTGAGGTATGTGGGGAACCACTGGCTGGCTGAGCAGGGCAGTGACATGGTCTGGCGTGCATTTGCAAAAGGTCACTCTGGCCGCGGTGGTGGAGAGCGGCCTCGTTGGGGCGAGGACAGAGGGAGAGAGACCAGTGAGGGGCAAGAGGCGATGGTGCCCGGACCAGGGTTGGACCAATAAAGGGAGTGAGGAATGGTCGGATCCCGGAAGTATTTTGAAGATGGGGCCACCAGGATTTCTTGATGGAAGAACCGGGGTGGCGGGTATCAGAGAGTCAAAGCTGGCCATGAGGCTCGGGGCCTGAGGAGCTGAGAAGGCGGAGTAGCCATCAGTGCAAGGGGGCAGGTCCCGGAGGAGAGAGTTTTGTGGGGAACAATCAGAAGCTCAGTAGACACACTGTTAGAGCTGTTAGACACGCTCGCGGAGGCAATCCGCAAGTCTGGGGCCCAGGATTCAGGGCTGCGTGTTTCCTCCTGCTCTGGGCGTAGCTGCCTCACCAGGTGGGGCCGAGACAGCTCAAAAGGGAGGGATTCTGTGCCTTCACCCCAAACTGAAGAGAAGTTTTCCAGTCACGGAACTACGTGAGGCCCAAGGTCCCCTCCTGCGCACACGCTCCGTGGTCCTCCATCTGCTTTGCCCCACGAGGCTCCTGGAGTCTCGTTTACTCCAGGATTTGAGTACTGGGGAGCAGAGGCCTCACCCCCAGGGCTGGCCTTGCGTCCCGTGGGGAGGGCTCGGCGGTGCCCCCTGGTGGCTTGCTTGGGCCTGACATCCTCCTCCCTCCTCCAGCGGGACTGTCAAAACTACATCAAGATCCTCCTGCCACTCAACAGCAGCCACCTGTTCACCTGTGGCACCGCGGCCTTCAGCCCCGTGTGCACCTACGTTGTGAGTGCCCCTCCTCACCCCGGGCTTGCCTGCGGCTGGCCTGGGAACTGCCTGTCTTTGTGCCCCAGGGAGCTGGTCCCTAGCACTGACCCCTGCTAAAGGGCAGGGCCCAGGGGGAGGCTTCTTGACAGCAGTGGGCCCCGAAAGCCCTGAGGCCCAGCCCCAGCCCTGATGGCCAGGTTGCCCTGCAGGGGGCGGCAGGGGGTGGGATTCCCCAGGCACAAAAATGCTGGCTGACCCACAGTCACGCCCTCTTGCTTCCTCCAGCTCTTTCCCCTGCTCTCACTCAGTTCCCGCCAGGCCACCTTGTCCACCCTCCTCAACACACGCATACCATTACGTTTCTGCCCTACGCACACCTTCATAAAGGGTGGCATTTTGAGGCTTTGGAGCAACCAGCTTTAGAGTCAGACATACCTGAGTTTGAATCATGTCGCTGCCCTTTCCTGGCTCACATTGCCTTTCTAAGCCTCCTCTCCTCTCTGTTACGTGGGGCAACAGTGCCCACCGCGTCAGGTCCTGGTGAGATGGTGCTGGGACTGTGCCCCAGGTGCCAGGATGAGAAGGACGGCCCATCAGACCCCTCCCTTCCCTCCAGCACACCTCCCTGTTCTCCCGCCGAGCCCGCTCACTCCCTGGCATTCCCCTGAGCTCTCCCATCTACTCCCCTGCAGAACATGGAGAACTTTACTCTGGCACAGGACGTGGTGGGGAACATCGTCCTGGAAGATGGCAAGGGCCGTTGTCCCTTTGATCCCAATTTCAAGTCCACGGCCCTGGTGGTGGGTGAGTGTTGGGGGTCAGGGGGCAGGATGGGCTCATTGAGGCTCCATGTGAGGGCGGGCAGGGGAGCAGGGTGGGCCCCAGGTCTGAGCTGGTGGGTCCATGCCACACCGATTCCCAGCGGGTGCGGCGACCCTGGGCTGCCCTCGGGTTGGCTTTTCTTAGTTCCTGCTCCCTCCTCTGTCCTCCTCAAACAAGAAGGGCAGCACTCGTGTCACTCCGGGCCTTGAGCGGGAAGGGGCTGTGCTGAGGGCTCATTCCCATGGGCATGTTCTCTTGGCAGATGGCGAGCTGTACACTGGAACAGTCAGCAGCTTCCAGGGGAATGACCCAGCCATCTCACGGAGCCAAAGCCTCCGCCCCACCAAGACTGAGAGCTCCCTCAACTGGCTACAAGGTGAAGTCCTCTCGCCCCACCCAGTGGGCTGTCACGGGGCCTCGGGGCGGGGGGGCCCTGTCCACCCAGCAGGGCCTGAGAACAGAGTCTCGCCTGTCTGGGATCCCTGGGCTGACTCTGTGCTCCCCCCTGGCCCCCACAGACCCAGCGTTTGTGGCCTCAGCCTACATTCCCGAGAGCCTGGGCAGCCTGCAAGGGGACGATGACAAGATCTACTTCTTCTTCAGCGAGACTGGTCAGGAGTTTGAGTTCTTTGAGAACACCATCGTGTCCCGCATTGCCCGTGTCTGCAAGGTGAGCGGGCCGGGCCATCCCAGAGACCCCGAAGGCTCCTCGAGTATAGAACCAGAAGGCCCCGCACCTGTGGCTTTCTCCTGTCCTCCAGGGGGAACGGCTTGGCTACTGGCTTTTCTCTCTCTCCTTTTCAGTTAAAATGTCTCTGTTTTTCCTTATTTATTTTAAAAAACATGAAAGTGTAGAAAAGTACACACGAAAATCACCTACAAGATAAGAGGCACCGTGGTATCGTGATTAAGAGCATAGACTCTAGAGCCAGGCTGCCTGGGTTCAAACCCTGCAGGTCGTGTGATCTTGGGCAGTTTCCTTACTGAGAAATCAGTTCGTTTCCTTCTCTGTTCAGTGGAAATCATAACAAAACTCCCTCAGGGTTGTTAACGATCTGTGTAAGGCTTTTAGAGATGTGGTGAGCAACCACTTGTTGTCGACTATTGGTGTTATAATCCCACCATCCTACCACAAGAAGTTAGAGTGTTCCTTGCTAATTTTTTTTTTTTGGCACGTGTGTAAATACACACATATTTATATTATTTAAAACCATGTACAAACAAGAGTTATACTGTAATGTGATTCTTTAGCTCCCCTTTTTGCTCAGTGGTGAATCGTGACATCTTTCCACGTTTGTAGATAGACTCCCCTTCGTCCTTTTCCCTGGTGTCCCACAGTAAGGAAAGCGCTGTCATTTACTTAGCTAGCCTCCCGGTGAGGGGACCTGATGGCTGCCACCTCAAGTCTTCTTGATGTGAAATGGACTCAGGCCTGGCTTTGGGTCTGTCTGGCTCTTCCTGGCGTCTGTCTCAGCCACCGCTGGGGAGGGGGCAGCGAGGAGCACCAAGTGTCCCACCCCTGCTCGTGCCTAAGCCCTGGCCCTCTCTCCCTCTCCCAGGGTGATGAGGGGGGCGAGCGGGTCCTGCAGCAGCGCTGGACGTCCTTCCTGAAGGCCCAGCTGCTGTGCTTGCGGCCTGACGATGGCTTCCCGTTCAACGTACTGCAAGACGTCTTCACGCTGAGCCCCAGCCCCCAGGAATGGCGTGACACCCTCTTCTACGGGGTCTTCACATCCCAGTGGTAGGGCCTCCAGGACCTAGCTGGGAACGGGGTTGGGGGGATGAGTTGGGGCCAGGATTGGGCCCCGCTGGCCTCATCGTGAGCCCCAGGGCTGCTGGGCTAATCTGGCCACTTCCTTGGTAGGCACAGGGGGACCACAGAAGGCTCTGCCATCTGTGTCTTCACCATGCGGGACGTGCAGAGGGCCTTCAATGGCCTCTACAAGGAGGTGAACCGCGAGACGCAGCAGTGGTACACCGTGACCCACCCGGTGCCTTCGCCCCGGCCCGGCGCGGTGAGTGCTGCCCCTGTGCTGGGAGGATGGGTCCCCAGCTGTGCTGGGATCACTTGCTTTCTCCGAGTTTGTTTTCTCACCTTGAAAGTGGGGACGAAGCCCAGGTCTGCTTGTCTTTCTGAGTTAGATGTGACCATGAATGTCGGGGTGGCTTCAAACCTGCTTTAGGCCGGGCAGGGGTGTCCCCCATCAGGACACTGACTGCACGTGCCTCTCCCCAACTCTGCCATGAGCTCCTTATTTATTTATTGAGTGACAGGCCATGGGAAAATAGTCCTTTCTTCTTTCCTTCCAGCCTCATGGGCTCCCCACAAAGCAGACCTTGAGACAAGGATGTGAGTGCCAGCAGTTTTTAGGGGAGGTGATCCCAGGAAGAAGCAGGAGGGGACAGGATTGTGGGAGGAGGGGGCGGAGCTAAGAAAGTGTGTGTCACTGAGCTGCTACTGCTGTGGGCACCTGGAGCTCGTTCCCTGGGGCCCTGGGAGGCTGCGTGGAGCACATCTCAGCATTGTCCCACTGGGGTGTTTGTCACCAACTCCTGTGCAGTTGAGGGTCACTCCAGGGTATTAATTCCTGGGGCTTTTACAGAGAATGACCTGGGGCAGAGAGAATCAGGAAGCGCCCCTGGCAATATGGGAAACTAACTGCAGGCACCCTCATGCCCCTATACTAGGAAGCCTTGGTCAGCCAGGGTGTCCTGAGAGAGCACTGCCAAAAGGATGCTACAGGAGCAGGAAGTGTGGTCATGCTTCTTGAGGCTTGCGGAAGGGGGTGGGGGAAGGGTGGGCAGGAAGGAGATGGTTGGTGGGCAGAGAGGGGGAGACCCTGGCAGCTGGGGCCCTTGGGTGCCCCACACCCTGGGCTTTGCCCTTAGGCCTGTAGATCAGTGCGCTGGCTTCGCAGAACTGGAGTGCTGTGCTGTGGCTTCCAAGGGCGGGGCAGGTACCCCTGCTGTTCACTGGGGAGATAGGGCCGGCAGTCCCAGTGGGATTTGCAGGACCCACATCCTGCTTGCTGCCCTGAGTGCCACTCACCTCAAGCCACCGCCTTCTCCTTCAGTGCATCACCAACAGCGCCCGGGAAAGGAAGATCAGCTCGTCCCTGCAGCTCCCCGACCGTGTGCTGAACTTCCTCAAGGACCACTTCCTGATGGATGGGCAGGTCCGCAGCCGCCTGTTACTCCTGCAGCCCCAGGCCCGCTACCAGCGTGTGGCTGTCCACCGCGTCCCTGGCCTGCAGCGCACCTATGACGTCCTCTTCCTAGGCACTAGTGAGTGCCCACAGCAGGGCAGGCTCAGAGTCAACGGGGCTAGCTTTTGGGACATGGGCTGGGACATGGGCCTCAGGCTCTGCGCAGGGCCTGAGTGCTGTCCATGTTGCAGGTGACGGCTGGCTGCACAAGGCGGTGAGCGTGGGCCCCGGGGTGCATATCATCGAGGAGCTCCAGATCTTCTCATCAGGACAGCCCGTGCAGAACCTGCTCCTGGATGCCGACAGGGTGAGCAGAGGAGGAGTCCGGGCAGCGTGCTTGGGGTGCCCGACCCCTGCCCCAGCCAGATGGAGAGATCCAGGCTTCTGGCATAAGCTCTCAGAATGTGGGGGCCCGGGAGCATGAGAGGAGGCCCCCTGTGGGTGGCTTTTGTGTGCACTCGAGCCGGGTGCAGCTCTGGGTGGTGGCCCTGGCTGCCTGTGCCTGCTTCTCATCCCCTGTGCCTGTGCAGGGACTGCTGTATGGTGCCTCACACTCGGGTGTGGTCCAGGTGCCCGTGGCCAACTGCAGCCTGTACCAGAGCTGCGGGGACTGCCTCCTGGCCCGGGACCCCTACTGCGCTTGGAGCGGCTCCAGCTGCAAGCACGTCAGCCTTTACCGGCCTGCGATGGCCTCCAGGTGAGCGCTCCTGAAGGCCCCACCCACTTGTCCAACGCTATGCACTAGGCCTCCGAGGGCCTTCCCTAGGCCCTCTGTGGAATCACCACACAGCCTCATTTGTGTCCACTGTCTGGGAATAATTATTAATCAGCTTCCCTTCTGACTCTCATCAAGTGTTGTAGTTCAAATGATAAATTATGTTTGCCTTACCCATCTGTAAAGCAGAGACAAGATTTGGTAAAGTATGAAATATCAGAGCTATGAAAAGCTTTGCAGGAGAATGTCGATTGGCACGTGAATGTAGTTAAGGAACAAAAAAATAAGGGCTACATAACACTCCGTTAACAAACCCATTAAGGGAATTCCCTGGCGGTCCAGTTGTTAGGACTCTGCGCTTCCACTGCAGTGGTCACAGGTTCGATCCCTGATTGGGGAACTCAGGTCCTGCAAGTGGTGCGGCCAAAAACCAACCAAGCCATTAAAAACTGTTTTCAAAATCACTTATTTAGATTTAAAATTTTCATATAGAAAAAAGATAAATAAAATTAAAACTACCCTAATCCTACCACCTAGAGAGACTTACAGTGAGATTTTAATATATATCCCCCCAGATTTTTCCACATATGTGTAAAATAAACAAAAATACACATATTTTAAGTAAATATGGGATCTGTCCTATTTGTAGTGTACATACTTCACTCAAGGGGATACCTGGTTCCAGTTTTATATTTCAAAACACCATGTATGCGTATACATATGTACACCTGAAGGCACACTCAAAAAAATGCTGCCTGCCATTCTCGCTGGATGGTTGATTGTGACTTTTGTAATGTTTTTAGCCTTTGTGCTTGTTTTTTTCCGGTTTTCTAAAAACAAATCAATGCATGTACATTGCTTTAAAAGAGACAGGTATATACATACAGATAGATACAGCTGTCCTTCCAGACTTTTTCTAAGAGCTCAACTCACTGCTTTTGTAATTCAGGGAAGTATTACAGTACCTCTTTTTTTTTTTTTTAAATATTTATTTACTTGGCTGCACCGGGTCTCAGTTGCAGTACACAGGATCTTTCATTGCAGCACAGGGGCTTTTCTGTAGTTGTGGCACGCAGGCTTTAGAGCGCGTGGGCTTAGTTGCCGTGCGGCTGTGGAATCTTAGTTCCCTGACAGGGATCGAACTCACATGCCCTGTGTTGGAAGGTGGATTCTTTACCACTGGCCCACCAGGGAAGTCCCTACAGTAACTTTTAACTGAAGTAAATACTGTGTAGACAGAGGAGATGCCGGCACAAACCCTGCGGGGTGGGGAATCCACCCAGGGAAGCCGCCTGCCTTTCACTCCCGCTTTGGGCCTGGTGGTCCCTGAGCCCTTCCCCAGGCCCACATCTGCAGGGCTGCGTGAGGGCGTGTGCTGCACGGAGGGCGGGCAGATGCGGTCTTGTGGGGGTTCCTGGCCCATCCCAGACTCTTCTTTGGTCCTCAGGCCATGGATCCAGGACATCGAGGGAGCCAATGCCAGGGAACTCTGCAACACTTCCTCGTCCAAGGCCCGGACTTTTGTACCAAGAGGTAAGGTGCCCTGTCAGGGTGGAGGAGATGTGGGGGGTCTAGTGTGCCTAGAAGGCTCCTGCAGCCACTGCTGTGTGTTAATGCCTTTCCTCACTTCCTCACCCCTTTGGCCCTGCAAGCAGGACCCTGGCAAGTGAGACCCCCAGTCCCTGAAGTCCCCAGAGTTGCTGTTACAGCAGGAGGACCATAGCGCAGAGGGAGGTGGGTGAGCCTGGGGCTACCGTGGACATCAGCCCCCCTTTACCCGGGACTGTGCCTCCTTTGCCTGCAGGTGAGAAGCATTGTGAGCCAGTCCAGTTCCAGCCCCACACAGTGAACACCTTGGCCTGCCCCCTCCTCTCGAACTTGGCAACCCGGCTCTGGCTGCACAACGGGGTCCCCATTAATGCCTCGGCCTCCTGCCGCGTGCTGTCCACCGGGGACCTGCTGCTGGTGGGCAGGCAGCAGGAGCTGGGGGAGTTCCAGTGCTGGTCGCTGGAGGAGGGCTTCCGGCAGCTGGAGGCCAGCTACTGCCCAAAGGTGGTGGAGGACGCAGTGGCAGACCGAGCAGACCAGAGTGGCAGCGTGCCCGTCATCATCAACACGTCTCGGGTGAGCGCGCCGGCCGGGGGCAGGGCCACCTGGGGTGCAGACAAGTCCTACTGGACCGAGTTCCTAGTGATGTGCGCGCTGTTCGTGTTTGCCATGGTGCTCTTCATTTTATTCTTCCTCTACCGGCACCGGGGCGGCATGAAAGTCTTCCTGAAGCAGGGGGAGTGTGCCAGCGTACACCCCAAGACGCGCCCAGTGGTACTGCCACCTGAGACCCGGCCGCTCAATGGCGTGGGCCCCCCTAATACCCCACTCGACCACCGAGGCTACCAGGCTCTGTCGGACAGCTCCCCAGGGCCCCGGGTCTTCACAGAGTCAGAGAAGAGGCCGCTCAGTATCCAGGACAGCTTCGTGGAGGTGTCCCCGGTGTGTCCCCGGCCCCGGGTCCGCCTGGGCTCTGAAATCCGGGACTCTGTGGTATGAGAGCAAACTTCTAGAGGCAGCCTCCCTCTAGGGGCCAGGAGTGCTCAGAGAGGGTCGGCTGGACCCCTGCTCCTTGTGGAACACAGCCGCGGTGCCCAGCCCTCGGGAGCGATGGAGCCAGCTTGCCTGGTGTCAAGCGACAAGGCCCCTCCACCCCAGATGGCCACAGCCCCACAGGGCCTGGCTGAAGATCGGGGCCTGCCCGGGTGGGCAGAACAGTGCTCCTTATGAAACTGAGCCCTTTGTTTCAAAACAGTTGAAAATGTGAAACAAGAGAAAACAGAGAACACAGAATGCCATGCACACGGCCGGCCCAGTCTCCGGACTGGGAGGGCTCATCCAAAGTGGTTGTTGGAGACAGAGTTGGACATCCCACACCAACTGGCCTCTTCCACCTTCCGCCTTATCCTACTGCCACAGGCTGCCCCTTCTCACGGCAGAGCCAGGGGCCAGCTCGGGCTCCAGTGGGTCCAGCCTCGCCAGCTGGCCAAGTTGTTGCAGCCATCATCCTGTCACCTCAGGGACCGGAAGGCCACGCTGGCACCACAGCCCTCACGATGCCCTGGGCTCAGACCCACCTCCTGGACCTTTCCGGCCTGTATCAGGCTGCGGCCACATGAGAGAGACAGAGGGCAGCGTGAGCCCAGGAGAGAGTATATGACAGTGTACACCTTCCCTCAGAATTCCAGAAGACTGTTGCCTGCCTTCCTCCATCCCAACCTGCAAACCTGTGTCCCTTTTCCCCACACCAGCCCTGGCCTCCTCTTCAAAACCAGTCCCCAGTTCACCCCTACACCTTGCAGCCTCCACTCTAAGGGATGTTGATACTGCCCAGCACAGGGGCCCTGAGTTTATGTGGGTTTTGTACTCTTTTTAATAAAATGCACTTTACTTTTTTTTTTTTTTTAATAAAATCTAAAGAATTGAAATTGAATCATGCCCCTTCCAAAAAGCAAAGGACTGTTGCTTTTTGAGGCTGGTATAGTTCTTTGAGTTCTGGGAGGTTCTAGGCCTCCTCTTTCAGGTGCTAGTGGGCCAGACCCAGCCCAGCCTGGCCAACCACACCTCCCAGCAGAGCCAGGTTCTTAAAGTGGGGAGTTCAACCAACACACTGATGGGCGGGGGAGGGGATTTGTTCACTTTACTTCAGTCCCTTTACTTTGCATCCCCAGTTCAGTTCAGGGATGGGGCACAGGGGACAAGGTCTTGAGTTTTCTTGTTTTAACTTGAAAAGAATTTTTATCTTTAAAATGATCATACAGTAAAACTAACTTTTTTCTTTTAGTACACAGTTCTGCAAGTTTTAACACATGTATAAATTCATGTAACCACCACCACAAATCAGGATACAGAAGAGTTCCACCCCTCATGTTACCCTTCATACTCACACCCTCACGAGAGGTGGGAAGCGCGGGGTACAAGCCTGACTTCCTGCTGTCCGCTTTAGATCCTTATTCCCAGTGTGACCAAAGGCTCCTAGAAGTCCACTCCTTCCTCATGCCAGCATTTCTAGTGTCACACAAAGGCCCAAAACTTACTAAACCTTTATTATTGACTAGTAGAAGCACAAACAGCGATGACAATGACAGTGAGAAGGGAAGAAGCCTTGACATGGAGGACCCTCCCCTGTCCCAAGCAAGACTGCGCAGTGCCACCTCCAGGCTGGGCCAGCTTGGCCGGCCCTGGCAACACAGGGGTAACCTTGGCCGTGGCTCAGCAGTGGAGTTTCTTCGACAGGGTGCTGGGACACACGCTGTGGCTCCTGTCACAGGACAATCTTAAAGGAGCTGAACAAAAGAAGAATGCATTGGGTTTTCTGCTGGCAGAGGAAGGTAGGGACTAAACCCAAACTTCCCTACCTCCCCCAAGACCCTTTGGAATGGGCTGTGTCCCATATCTGTGAGTCCCCTCTAGAAGAAGAGCTATTCTACTACATTCAGAGGAAGCGGGAGGCTTTCTCTAACCCCAGGTACCGCCTCCCATAATAACGTCGCAGACTCAGTGCAACAAATGAGCACCACAGTCATACCTGGCAAAGTCTGGTGAGCGGGAGATGACATGCTGAAATTCAGAAAGATTGATGGTCCCATCCCTATCAATGTCAGACTCTTCTAGGATCTGGGAAAGGGAAAGCTTCAGGCCAAAGCCCAACCCTTCCCTCCTGCTCCCCGGCCCGGCCCAGCCGAGCCCGGCCCCGTTGCTCACATTGTCGATGAGCTGCTTCATCTCTGAGGCACTGAGCCGTGTGTCCTCCCCCTCTCCCGTGAGGCAGTTCACGAGCTGGCTCAGGTCTTCTCTGTTCAAGGTTCCGTCATCATCAAAATCTAGAAAGCAGACGCAGGAAGCCAGAAAGGACGTGGTCAGGATGAACTCCAAGCTCCTGACCCCCAGCTCCCAAGCAGTACCCCCACAAAGACCATGTTGGAAGGGGTGGTGTTCCACCCGGCCCCTGGTTCTTACCGAAGATGCGGAAGGCATAGTGGGACTTGATGTCTGGGGTGGCTGTGTCACTGAATACACTGAGGAGGTCCAAGAAGTCCTCAAAGCTCAGGCTGTCTCTGGTTGGGGAAGTGGAGAAGACCCTGCAGATTCGCTCCTTGAAGGGGTTGGCCTAGGCAAGAGAGCCCTCTATGAATGCCACAGGATGCAGCCCAAGTCACACACTCAAACCCCACTGGGAAACTGGAGGGAACAGTTCAGGCTCTCGAGGGGAGAACGATCAGTGCTTTGGGGCCAGCACGGAGCTCAGGAGGACCAATGACCCAGCTGGGGATGGCTTCCCAGGAGTCAGAGCTTAACCCAAAGGCAGGCCTGGGAGCACAGAAGGAAGAGGAAGGCATCCTAAGCAAAGAGGACAAGATGGGCTGGTTATTTTAAAACAAAACATTTCACTGAGCACTTACTGTGTTACAGGCACTAGGCCAGGCACTTTGCATAGCAATTTTCACAGCAGCCCTATGGAGAGCAATCAGCCTCTGGAACAGGGTTTCTCAAGCTTTAATAAGGTAATTCAACTCCTCTTAAAGGATAAAACTTGTTTGAACCTCCAAGAATATGTCTGAGAATCCCAGGTTGCACAACACCCTTCTATATAATTCCCTTGGATGATTTTGGTAAAGCCCTAGCCCCCAGGAAATCAGGGCTAAAAAGGGAAAAGACTAGAATGGGGACCAGTGACCACATGATCTCAAAAGGAGTAGCAGAGGGAGGCTGGGGGGCTGGCACCTTGAGCTCTGGAAGGCTGAGGATCTGCTCCAAGGACACTCGTGCCTGCAGTGACTCCTCCACACTCCGGTGCTCCTGGGGAAGAAGCTCACAAAACCGCCTGTGGGCTCTGGCAGAAGGAGGGGAATCTGTTGTTGTCCTTTCCTGAGTGTATTACATCCCCACTCCTTGCCTTGCTACCCATTATAAACCAGGTGAGGAGCTAAGCCCCACACACAGTATGTCTGAGTCTCAGGCATAAGCCAAGAGGAGATGTATCACAAGACAATATAGGCTGGGAGTCCATTCTTGCAATGGGTATTGACTGTGGGCCCACTGTGTCCCAGGCACTGGGCCCTGGTTCTAGACCTCCTGAGGGATAGAGAGGTCTGGGAAGGAGCCAGAAGTTGGCCCTCAAGAACAAATGAAAAGAGCTGAACTGAAATCTCATTCTCATTTCATTTCAGGAATCTCCTGCTGCTCCTCAAAGCAGCTACCCTGAACTATCTCCTCCTTAGGCACCATCTCATTCCCACTGGGATTACTTTTGCCCAGAGAAGCTCAGTAATCTTCTCACTCAAGTGCCCTGGCCACATAAAGCTTGCCCACGGCTAGGAAGGGGGTTCCAGTCCCAGTTCAAATTCTCCTACTCAGTCTTAGGCAAATTATCAAACTGTTTCATTGTCCCCATACCTCCGTCGTGAGGGTTAAATTAGGTAATGTGGACAACCTCGTAGCACTGCCTGGCACATGGCAAGTGCTCAATAAGCGTTAACGGTTACTGTATTATTCCGGTAAAGGAGGAGCCAGGCTCCCCAAGTAGGTAAAGCAGCCCAGAACTACAGCAGCCCCTGCAGGACTGGAGCAGGAACTTCGGTTATGCAGAAGCCAGTGGAGCGAGGTCAAAGAACGCCCAACTTTGGCTGGAAGCTGCGAGGTGACTCCACGGTGCACAGCTGCGGCCGCCGGCGCCAGCGGGGAGGTCGTGCCGGGAAGAGGGCACAGCCTAGCGCCCAGGGCCCTGCACTCCAGTTCCGGGGCTCAGCTCCTGACCTCGGGCAGGCCCCTGCCGCTCCCTCTGGCGGGGCCTCAGTTTGCCCACCTGTAAGACAGAGCCTCCCCCCGCCCCCCACCCCCGAAGTCGTCCCTAGAAGATCCCGGAGGTGAGGTTCGAGACAGCACTTACAGGAGGATCTCCTGTTTGGTCAGGAACGTCAAGTCCTGGAAGGCAAAACAAGACAGGGGGTCAGCGTGCGGCCCGGGATCAGAGGCCGCGTCCGCCGCCCTGCCGCCGCTCGGGGACACCCCCACCCGCCCGAGCGCAGGGCCGCGCGCAAACTCCCTGGGAACTGGCGTCTCACGCACCTGGTACTCGACCAGCAGCTCCTTGGACAGGCGACTGCCCGAGCCCCCCATTGCCGCGCCGCACGTACAGCTCCGCCAACTCTTCTCGGGACGCCGGCAACTTTCTCACTTCCGCCCTCGGGCTGCGTCACCGCCCAGTCCCCGCGGCAACCGCTCCTGGGGCCACCGCCCCCAGGCCCGCCCCCTCCTTTAAAGTTCCCAGGCGCTCCCCGCCCGGTTCAGCCAGCTGGATCCCGGCTCTAGGCAGTTACCGGCGAGCTGGAGGCGGGGCCCGCGGCGGGGCCGGACGCTCCAGGGCGGAGCCCAGGCCGCACGACCCCGCCTCCTGGATGGGCGGGACGGGCCGCGCCGCGTGCCTGCGTGCAGGTTGCGCAGGCGTTAAGGGTGCCACGACCTCGCTATGGCCTCCGCAGGATTTCGGGGGAAGGCGAGCGTGTTCGCCTCACCTGCATTGCGTGGCGGCGGGGGCGGGGCGGCTTTGTGTGGAGACCGGTAAGGGGCATTAGGGAAGCGTTTAGAGCAAGGGTAACCGAGAAACCTCGTGACTCGCTGAGTGGCCCGAGGCGGTCGGCTGCCCCTCTGCCCAACGAGGGCTCTTCCACCCAGACGTTACCACCGATCACCTGCCGTACGTGTTGCAACCCTCATACCACCTCTCCAGAAATAACCATAACCTTTCTGCCTACTGAGGCCGTTTATTGAGGGCCCACTGAAACGCTCTGCATAGCTTCAATTCTTACAACAGTTCTGCAAGGTAAGTTACCGTTTTACAAATTTGGAAATGCAGAGGCTCAGGAGAGTTCAGTGACTTGTCTAGACTCGGTCATTTACAAAGCCGTCTCTCCAGTCTAAGGCTCTTTTCAAGAATCCACCCTGCTGTACTCATTCCAGCCTACATGCTGTCCTCTGACCCCACCCTGCCCCAGACTGCATGCTGGGCGAGGCAGCTGACCTGTTTGCTCTTGTCCCCTCTCAACTCCTAGGACAATGCTTGACACATGGTAGGCTTTCAATATTTATTGGATGTATGCATGAATGAATTAACCTACACTGTTCCAAAAGGTGAGAATCACAAGCTACTGTGTGGAGGAGGTGGAGGTGCGGTTAATTTTTTTTTTCCACATCTTTATTGGAGTATAATTGCTTTACATTGTTGTGTTAGTTGCTGCTGTATAACAAAGTGAATCAGCTATATGTATACATATATCCCTATATCCCCTCCCTCTTGCATCTCCCTCCCACCCTCCCTATCCCACCCCTCTAGGTGGTCACAAAACACCGAGCTGATCTCCCTGTGGGATGCGGCTGCTTCCCACTAGCTATCTATTTTACATTTGGTAGTGCATATATGTCCATGCCACTCTCTCAGTTCGTCCCAGCTTACCCTTTCCCCTCCCCGTGTCCTCAAGTCCATTCTCTACGTCTATGTCTTTATTCCTGTCCTGCCCCTAGGTTCTTCAGAACCATTTTTTTTTAAGATTCTATATATATGTATCAGCATACGGTATTTGTTTTTCTCTTTCTGACTTATTTCACTCTGATAAAAGACTCTAAGTCCACCCACCTCACTACAAATAACTCAATTTCGTTTCTTTTTATGGCTGAGTAATATTCCATGGTGTATATATGCCCATCTTTTTTTTTAATTTATTAATTTTTTTATTTTTGGCTGCATTGGCTCCTTTATTGCTGTGCATGGGCTTTCTCTAGTGGTGGCGAGCGGGGGCTACTCTTCGTTGTGGTGCGCGGCCTTCTCGCTGTGGTGGCTTCTCTTGTTGCGGAGCACGGGCTCTAGGTGCATGGGCTTCAGTAGTTGTGCCATGTGGGCTCAGTAGCTGTGGCTTGTGGGCTCTAGAGTGCAGGCTCAGTAGTTGTGACGCACAGGCTTAGTTGCTCTGTGGCATGTGGGATCTTCCCAGACCAGGGCATGAACCCATGTCCCCTGCATTGGCAGGCAGACTCCTAACCATTGTGCCACCAGGGAAGCCCATGCCACATCTTCTTTATCCATTCATCCATCAATGGACACTTAGGTTGCTTTCCATGTCGTGGCTATTGTAAATAGTGCTGCAGGGAACATTGTGGTACATGACTCCTTTTGAATTATGGTTCTCTCGGTATTTGCCCAGTAGTGGGATTGCTGGGTCATATGGTAGTTCTATTTACTTTTTTAAGGAACCTCCATACTGTTCTCCATAGTGGCTGTATCAATTTACATTCCCACCAGCAGTGCAGGAGGGTTCCCTTTTACCCACACCCTCTCCAGCATTTATTGTTTGTTTGTTTGTTTAATTCAAACCTATATTTGCAGTTTCTGAAATGCTGATCCATAGACCACTCTCTTGTTACACATGTGCACCAACGGAAAAGCAAAGAGAACCCCGGTCATCCCATGAGAGGAACAGCTCCTCATCCAGCAGCCTTCAGAAGGCTACACGTGCAGTCCCTGCGCCCGTCCAGGTGGCGATGCAATAAATACACAGCTCGCCCTGCTCACCTCGGTCCAGCCAGGCCTGCCACTACCTGTTGTAGGCCTGCTCCTTTTTGGACTTCTCCAGGGCCTTGTCCATGGTCTTCTCGTTCTCCCCTCAACATTTGGGGCAGTACCACTTGCCCTTGGGTTTATGGTTCAGCCCCACGCAGGAGAAGTGGAACCACTCGATGGGGCACTCGTCATTGTCACAGCCGATCATCTCTCCATAGGAGACCTGATTGCACAGACAGTACGTGGGCTCGTTCAGGTCAATGGGAAGGTCCACAGGGGATGCTTCCCTCTCGGCTTTGACCTTGGAGTGTTTCTTCTTCTTGGAGGCCTTTGCCTTTTTCTCTGTAGATTTTTTGATGATGGCCATTCTGACCCGTGTGAGGTGATACCTCATTGTAGTTTGATTTGCATTTCTCTAATGATTAGTGATATTGAGCATCCTTTCATATGTTTGTTGGCAATCTGTATATCTTCTTTGGAGAAATGTCTGTTTAGGTCTTCTGCCCATTTTTGCATTGGGTTGTTTGTTTTTTTGATACTGAGCTACATGAGCTGCTTGTATATTTTGGAGGTTAATCCTTTGTCAGTTGCTTCACTTGCAAATATTTTCTCCCATTCTGAGGGTTGTCTTTTTGTCTTGTTTATGGTTTCCCTTGCTGTGCATAAGCTTTTAAGTTTCATTAGGTCTCGTATGTTTATTTTTGTTTTTACTTCCATTTCTCTAGGGGATGGGTCAAAAAGGGTCTTGCTATGATTTATGTCATAGAGTGTTCTGCCTGTATTTTCCCCTAAGAGTTTTATAGTGTCTGGCCTTATATTTAGGTCTTTAATCTACTTGAGGTTATTTTTGTGTATGGTGTTAGGAAGTGTTCTAATTTCATTCTTTTACATGTAGTTGTCCAGTTTTCCCAGGACCACTTATTGAAGAGACTGTCTTTTCTCCATTGTATATTCTTGCCTCCTTTATCAAAGATAAGGTGACCATATGTGCATGAGTTTATCTCTGGGCTTTTTATCCTGTTCCATTGATCTATATTTTTGTTTTTGTGCCAGTACCATACTGTCTTGATTACTGTAGCTTTGTAGTATAATCTGAAGTCAGGGACCCTGATTCCTCCAGCTCCATTTTTCTTTCTCAAGATTGCTTTGGCTTTTCAGGGTCTTTTGTGTTTCCATACAAATTGTGAAATTTTTTGTTCTAGTTCTGTGAAAAATGCCATTGGTAGTTTGAGGGATTGCATTGAATCTGTAGATTGCTTTGGGTAGTATAGCCATTTTCACAGTGTTGATTCGTCCAATCCAAGAACATGGTATATCTCTCCATCTGTTTGTTTGTATCATCTTTAATTTCTTTCATCAGTGTCTTATAGTTTTTTGTCTCCTTAGGTAGGTTTATTCCTAGGTATTTTATTCTTTTTGTTGCAGTGGTAAATGGGAGTGTTTACTTAATTTCTCTTTCTGATCTTTTGTTGTTAATGTATAGGAATGCAAGAGATTTCTGTGCATTAATTTTGTATCCTGCCACTTTACCAAATTCATTGATTAATTCTAGTAGTTTTCTGGTAGCATCTTTAGGATTCTCTATGTAAAGTGTCATGTCATCTGCAAACAGTGACAGTTTTACTTTTTCTTTTCCAATTTGGATTCCTTTTATTTCTTTTTCTTCTCTGATTGCTGTGGCTAAAACTTCCAAAACTATGTTGAATACTAGTAGTGAGAGTGGGCAACCTTGTCTTGTTCCTGATCTTAGTGAAAATGGTTTCAGTTTTTCACCATTGAGAACAATGTTGGCTGTGGGTTTGTCATATATGGCCTTTATTATGTTGAGGTAAGTTCCCTCTGTGCCTACTTTCTGGAGAATTTTTATCATAAATGGGTATTGAATTTTGTCAATAGCTTCTTCTGCATCTGTTGAGATTATCATATGATTTTTATCCTTCAGTTTATTAATATGGTGTATCACATTGATTGATTTGCGTATATTGAAGAATCCTTGCATTCCTGGGATAAACCCCACTTGATCATGGTGTATGATCCTTTTAATGTACTGCTGGATTCTGTTTGCTAGTATTTTGTTGAGGATTTTTGCATCTGTGTTCACCAGTGATATTGACCTGTAGTTTTCTTTTTTTGTGACATCTTTGTCTGGTTTTGGTATCAGGGTGATGGTGGCCTCGTAGAATGAGTTTGGGAGTGTTCCTCCCTTTGCTATACTTTGGAAGAGTTTTAGAAGGATAAGTGTTAGCTCTTCTCTAAACGTTTGATAGAATTCACCTGTGAATCCATCAGGTCCTGCACTTTTGTTTGTTTGAAAATTTTTAATCACAGTCTCAATTTCAGTGCTTGTGATTGGTCTGTTTATATTTTCTATTTCTTCCTGGTTCACTCTTGGAAGGTTGTGCTTTTCTAAGAATTTGTCCATTTCTTCCAGGTTGTCCATTTTATTGGCATATAGTTGCTTGTAGTAATCTTTCATGATCCTTTGTATTTCTGCAGTATCAGTTGTTACTTCTCCTTTTTCATTTCTAATTCTGTTGATTTGAGTCTTCTCCCTTTTTTTCTTGATGAGTGTGGCTAATGGTTATCAGTTTTGTTTATCTTCTCAAAGAACCAGCTTTTACTTTCATTGATCTTTGCTGTCATTTCCTTTATTTCTTTTTCCTTTATTTCTCATCTGATCTTTATGATTTCTTTCCTTTTGCTAACTTTGGGGTTTTTTTGTTCTTCTCTCTCTAATTGCTTTAGGTGTAAGGTTAGGTTGTTTATTTGAGATTTTTCTTGTTTCTTGAGGTAGGATTGTATTGCTGTAAACTTCCCTCTTAAAACTGCTTTTGCTGCATCCCATAGGTTTTGGGTTGTCATGTTTCCATTGTCATTTGTTTCTAGGTATTTTTTGATTTCCTCTGATTTCTTCAGTGATTTCTTGGTTATTTAGTATTGTTTAGTCTCCATGTGTTTGTATTTTTTACAGTTTTTTTCCTGTAATTGATATCTAGCCTCATAGCGTTGTGGTCAGAAAAGATGCTTGATAGATACGATTTCAGTTTTCTTAAATGTACCAAGACTTGATTTGTGACCCAGATATGATCTATCCTAGAGAATGTTCCATGAGCACTTGAGAAGAAAGTGTATTCTGTTGTTTTTGGATGGAATGTCCTATAAATATCAATTAAGTCCATCTTGTTTAATGTATCATTTAAAGCTTGTGTTTCCTTATTTATTTTCATTTTGACTGATGTGTCCATTGGTGAAAGTGGGGTGTTAAAGTTCCCTACTATTTTTGTGTTACTGTCAATTTCCCCTTTTATGGCTGTTAGATTTGCCTTATGTATTGAGGTGCTCCTATGTTGGGTGCATAAATATTTACAATTGTTATATCTTCTTCTTGGATTGATCCCTTGATCATTATGTAGTGTCCTTTTTTGTCTCTTGTAATAGTCTTTATTTTAAAGTCTGTTTTGTCTAATATGAGAATTGCTACTCCAGCTTTCTTTTGATTTCCATTTGCATGGAATATCTTTTTCCATTCCCTCACTTTCAGTCTGTATGTGTCCCTGGGTCTGAAGTGGGTCTCTTGTAGACAGCATATGTACGGGTCTTGTTTTTGTATCCATTGAGCCAGTCTGTGTCTTTTGGTTGGAGCATTTAATCCATATACATTTAAGGTAATTATCAATATGTATGTTCCTATTCCCATTTTCTCAATTGTTTTGGGTTTGTTATTGTAGGTCTTTTCCTTCTCTTGTGTTTCCTGCCTAGAGAAGTTCCTTTAGCATTTGTTTTAAAGCTGGTTTGGTGGTGCTGAATTCTCGTAGCTTTTGCTTGTCTGTAAAGGTTTTTTTTTGGGTTCGCGGGCCTGTCACTGTTGTGGCCTCTCCCGTTGCGGAACACAGGCTCCGAACGTGCAGGCTCAGCGGCCATGGCTCACGGGTCCAGCCGCTCCGCAGCATGTGGGATCTTCCTGGACCGGGTCACGAACCCGTGTCCCCTGCATCAGCAGGTGGACTCTCAACAACTGCGCCACCAGGGAAGCCCAGTGTAAAGGTTTTAATTTTTCTTTCGAATCTGAATGAGATCCTTGCTGGGTAGAGTAATCTTGGTTGTAGGTTTTTCCCTTTCATCACTTTAAATATGTCCTGCCACTCCCTTCTGGCTTGCAGAGTTTCTGCTGAAAGATCAGCTGTTAACTTTATGGAGATTCCCTTCTGTTATTTGTTGCTTTTCCCTTGCTGCTTTTAATATTTTTTCTTTGTATTTAATTTTTGATAGTTTGATTAATATGTGTCTTGGCATGTTTCTCCTTGGATTTATCCTGTATGGGACTCTCTGCGCTTCCTGGACTTGATTGACTCTTTCCTTTCCCATACTGGGGACGTTTTCAACTATAATCTCTTCAAATATTTTCTCAGACCCTTTCTTTTTCTCTTCTTCTTCTGGGACCCCTATAATTCTAACGTTGGTGAGTTTAATGTTGTCTCTGAGGTCTCTGAGGCTGTCCTCAATTCTTTTCATTCTTTTTTCTTTATTCTGCTCTGTGGTAGTTATTTCCACTATTTTATCTTCCAGGTCACTTATCCGTTCTTCTGCCTCAGTTATTCTGCTATTGATTCCTTCTAGAGAATTTTTTATTTCATTTTTTGTGTTGTTCATCATTGTTTGTTTGCTCTTTAGTTCTTCTAGGTCCTTGTTAAATGTTTCTTGTATTTTCTCCATTCTATTTCCAAGATTTTGGATCATCTTTACTGTCATGACTCTGAATTCTTTTTCAGGTAAATTGCCTATTTCCTCTTCATTTGTTTGGTCTGGTGGGTTTTTACCTTGCTCCTTCGTCTGCTGCATATTTCTCTGTCTTCTCATTTTGCTTAACTTACTGTGTTTGGGGTCTCCTTTTCGCAGGTTGCATGTTTGTAGTTCCTGTTGTTTTTGGTGTCTGCCCCCAGTGGGTAGGGTTGGTTCAGTGGGTTGTGTAGGCTTCCTGGTGGAGGGGACTGGTGGATGAGGTTGGATCTTGTCCTTCTGGTGAGCAGGACCATGTCCAGTGTTGTGTTTTGGGGTGTCTGTGAACTTAGTATGATTTTAGGCAGCCTCTCTGCTAATGGGTGGGGTTGTGTTCCTGTCTTGCTAGTTGTTTGGCATGGGGTGTCCAGCACTGGAGCTTGCTAGTCGTTCAGTGGATCTGGGTGTTAGTGTTGAGATGAAGTTCTCTGGGAGAGCTCCCGCCGATTGATATTACATGGGGCCAGGAGGTCTCTGGTGGTCTAGTGTCCCGAACTCAGCTCTCCCACCTCAGAGGCTCCGGTCTGGTAGCCGGCTGGAGCACCAAGACCCTTTCTGCCACATGGCCAGGTATGTGGGGAGTTTTTTGCCTTTTGGGAAGTCTGAGGTCTTCTGCCAGCATTCAGTAGGTGTTCTGTAGGAGTTGTTCCACATGTAGATGTACTTTTGATGTATTTGTGGGGATGAAGGTGTTCTCCGTGTCTTACTCCTCCTCCACCATCTTGAGGGTACTCTCTGATCCATGTCTGAAGCTTCCAGTTCTGAAGCTTTGACAGCATTTCCTTCCCTCCATTCACAGCCACGTTTCTCTGCTAGCCTGTTGTTGGCAGGAGCCAGTTCCTCACAAGCTGGTGGAGTGAGCAGGTCACTTCCTCACTGCTTGTTGGCTGGAAGTCTCAATCAATTCTTTGCCATTTGAGTCTTTCCATAAGGTACCTTACACATGGCAGGTGGCTTCCATGTATATATGTCTCTGCAGATTCTCTCCCTGGTAGGCTGCTCTCGCACCAGCGTTCGCTGCCAGTCATGGAACTTCCAGAAGCTGAGGAGGCATGCTCCGAGGTTAATTATCTTTTATTGTTGTTTGTTTTCAGCTTTAATGAGGTATAATTTTTTTTATACAAATTTATTTATTTATTTATTTATTTATTTTTGGTTGCCTTGGGTCTTCGTTGCAGTGCATGGGCTTCTCATTGTGGTGGCTTCTCTTGTCGTGGAGCTCGGGCTCTAGGCGTGTGGGCCTCAGTAATTGTGGCTCATGGGCTCTAGAGTGCAGGCTCAGTAGTTGTGGTGCACAGGCTTCGTTGTTCCACGGCATGTGGGATGTTCCCAGACCAGGGCTCAAACCCGTGTCCCCTGCATTGGCAGGTGGATTCTTAACCACTGTGCCACCAGGGAAGTCCATAAATTATTAAATAGTTATTCTGAGTCATCCAGCAGTCCCTGGTAAGTCTGGTTAGCATATTGTCCTTCCTGTGCCCGATTAACCCTTGACACAGTGATAAAACTGAGTGGCTGATTTAAAAATAACTCGTAGTGCTATTTTTAAACAAAACAATTATTTTGTTTCTTGGTTGGGTCTTTCAAAGGTTTGTTCATTGATCATTTTTTTATTAAAGTACCCTCCCTTGGATTTGTGAATTCTAACTTTTTTTTGTTTTCCAAGACATTTCATTCCCTGCTTGTAATATTATTTCCCTCTTCCTCTTTTCCTTGAGACATTGCGTAGGATGGCCACACAGGGTTTGTCTGACGCGGTGATATTTGTTGTTTGATGTTTGAGACCTCAATGAGCCAGGCATGTGAAGAATACCTGGGAGGAGGGTATTTTAGGCTGAGAGAACATAAATCACCAAGGCCCTGAGCAGGAGCAAGTTTTGGAAGAGTGAGCAGCAGAGTAGGCCAGGGGAAGAGTGGTCTGGGAGGAGGTAAGAGGGGGAGGCACCGCTAAGCCTTGAGAGCCCGGAGGCCATGCTGAGGAAATGGACTTTGTTCTAGGGGCTCAAGGTTACATCCCTAGCGAATGGAAGAGCCAGAATTCAAACACCTTGTCAGCCTCCAAAACCACATCTCTCACCTTCCTGCCAGGATGATACTGACTACACAGGCTTGTTGTGAGGGTCACCTGAGTGCACTTGGAAAGCCCCCAACCCATGCCTTGCACAACATAGACATGCGAACAGTGTGCCCTTTCTCCTGGTTTTCCTATGTAGGTTCAGTCCTGTTGTGTGGTCACTATGATTTGTCACTTTCAAGTATTCCTCTTTATTCCTAGGTATTGTTTTTGCCCCCTAGTTCACTTGAATATAAATACAACCATACCCACTTTCTTTTTTTTTTTTTTCTTTTTGCGGTACGCGGGCCTCTCACTGCTGTGGCCTCTCCTGCTGTGGAGCACAGACTCCGGACGCACAGGCTCAGCGGCCATGGCTCACGGGCCCAGCCGCTCTGCGGCATGTGGGATCTTCCCGGACCAGGGCACGAACCCGTGTCCCCTGCATCGGCAGGCGGACCCTCAACCACTGCGCCATCAGGGAAGCCCCATACCCACCTTCTATTGATTCTATTGACTGATATGTCTTTACTCATATTTTTAGCCTTTTGGTATCATCTTGGCCCTAGGTCCTTGGTCCTAGCCCCTGGCTTTTAATGTTACTCCAAATTTGTATCTAGCCCAGACCTTACCCTTAACCTCCAGGTTTGAATGTCCTACTGCCTACACCACTTTTCTTAGATGCCCAGGCTGCCTCTCAGGGTCAATAATCAAAACTGAACTCTTGGTCTCTCCCTTCCTCTAGTCAACCTATTCTCACCGCACCTCCGCAGCATCTCCATCTCTGTAAATGCCACTGCAGTGCCTAGTTCCTGATGCCGAGTCACTCCCAGCTCTTCCTTTTCTGTCAGTCCCCATAGTCAGCCTGTCAGCAGGCCCTGTTGGTTCAGCCTTCAAAACATGACCCATATCCCCAGCTCCTTTGTCTCTGTTGCCATCTGTGTTGTCCAGTCGCCCTCACTGCTCACCTGGCCACCAGAGTGGCCTCCAAAGTGATCTCTGCTTCCCCTTTGCTCCCCTACAATCTATTTTCCACACAACAGTTAGAAAAAAATTTATAAAATACCAGACAATCCTTATACTTAGAACCTGCCAGTGATTTCTTACTCCGTTTAGAATAAAATCCAAGTTCCTGACCATGATGCATAAGGCCCTGCAGCTAATCTGGCCCCTGCCTTCCTCTCCAGCCTCATGGGGGAGGCCCTGTCCCTTGTTCGGCCATACCTCAGTAACACTACCTCCTTTCTGTTCCTTGAACAGGCCACCCACCTGCCCTGCGAGACTTATGGCCTTGGACTTACAGTTTCCTTTGCTTAGAGTACACTTTCCTCAGCTCTTCATTGTAGGCCTCTTCTCATCCTTCCTGTCTTAGTTCAGTTGTCATTTCAGAGGGCCCTGCCCCACCCTCTTGTAGAAGTGGGATGCCCTGATCCCACCCCTTAGTCACCCTCTGTTGTATCATTTGTTTATTTCCCACAAAATGCTATCACCACGGGTAGTTAATATTTTCCTTTTGCTTATCATCTGATTCCACCCCGGGATGTAAGCTCCATAAGGATATGTGTGGACTTTGTTCTCTTTATTTGCTACCATTTCCCCATTGCCTCATACACAGCAGTTACTTCATAACTACTTGGGTTTTGTGGCTCAGCTGAACGTGGAGCAGGGTGCACAGAAGAGGTGGCCCCAGAGTATCAACAGTGGGGATGACGTAGGCATTGATTCTGAATGAATGAATGAATGAATGAGTGAATGAGAGAGTAAGTGAATACTTAGGTTTAGCTCATCAAATGGTTGGATTTCTTAAATCTATTTTGAGACTCACTTAAATTTTTTCAAGTTGTGGTAAAATATACATAACATGGGGCTTCCCTGGTGGCGCAGTGGTTGAGAGTCCGCCTGCCGATGCAGGGGACACAGGTTCGTGCCCCGGTCCGGGAGGATCCCACATGCTGCGGAGCGGCTGAGCCCATGAGCCATGGCCGCTGAGCCTGTGCATCTGGAGCCTGTGCTCCGCAATGGGAGAGGCCACAACAATGAGAGGCCTGCGTACCACAAAAAAAAAAATAATAATAATAATACATAACATGAAATTTACCGTCTTGATATTTTAAAAGTTGTAATTAAGAAACATGTAGCAGGGGCTTCCCTGGTGGCACAGTGGTTGAGAGTCCGCCTGCCGATGCAGGGGACACAGGTTCGTGCCCTGGTCCGGGAGGATCCCACATGCCACGGAGCGGCTGGGCCCGTGAGCCATGGCCGCTGAGCCTGCGCGTTCGGAGCCTGTGCTCCACAACAGGAGAGGCCACAACAGTGAGAGGCCCGCGTACCTCAGGAAAAAAAAAAACAAAACAAACACGTAGCAGGGCTTCCCTGGTGGCGCAGTGGTTTAGAATCTGACTGCCAATGCAGGGGACACGGGTTCGAGCCCTGGTGTGGGAAGATCCCACATGCCGCAGAGCAACTAGGCCCATGAGCCACAACTACTGAGCCTGCGCATCTGGAGCCTGTGCTCTGCAACAAGAGAGGCCGCGACAGTGAGGCCCGCGCACCGCGATGAAGAGTGGCCCCCACTGGCCACAACTAGAGAAAGCCCTCGCACAGAAAACGAAGACCCAACACAGCCAAAAATAAATTAATTAATTTAAAAAAATTCCTCCATAAACATACCACTAAGCTTTAAAAAAATAAAAATAAAATAAAATAAATAAAAAACACGTAGCATAGGGACTTCCCTGGTGGCTCAGTGGTTAAGAATCCGCCTGCCAATGCAGGAGACACGGGTTTGAGCCCTGGTCTGGGAAGATCCCACATGCCGCAGAGCAACTAAGCCCATGCGCCACAACTACTGAGCCTGTGATCTAGAGCCTGTGAGCCACAACTACTGAAGCCCGCTCGCCTAGAGTCCATGCTCGTCAACAAGAGAAGCCATTGCAGTGAGAAGCCCATGCACCACAACGAAGAGTAGCCCCTGCCCACCGCAACTAGAGAAAACCCGTGCGCACCAACAAAGACCCAACGCAGCCAAATATAAATAAATAAATTTATTTATTTATTTTAAAAAAATATGGCAGTCTTCAAAAGTTAAAAAAAAAACAACATGTAGCATAAAATTTAACACCTTAACCATTTCTGAGTGTATAGTTCAGTAGTGTTAAATATATTCACATTGTTTGGTAGCCAATCTCCAGACCTCTTTCCTTCTTGCAAACTGAAACTGTATGCCCATTAAACAACAAACAATTCCTCATTTTCTCCTCCCGCCAGCCCTTGGGAACCACCATTCTACTTTCTGTCTCTATGAATTCGAGCACTTTAGGTCCCTTATATAAGTGGACTCATACAATATTTGTCCTTTGGTGACTGGCTTATTTCACTTAGCATAATGTCCTGAAGGTCCATCCGTGTTGTAACATATGTCAGCATTTCGTGCTTTTTAAGGCTGAATAACATTCAGTTGTCTGTATATACTGCATCTTGTTTATCCATTTGTCTATCGATGGATACTTAAGTTGCTTCCACCTTTTGGCTATTGTGAATAATGCTGCTATGAAAGTGGGTGTACAGATATCTCTTTTTGAGACCCTGCTTTTGGTTCTTTTGGATATATACCCCGAAGTGGGATTGCTGGATCATATAGTAATTCTATTTTTAATTTTTTGAGGAGCTGCTGTACTGTTTTCCATAGCAGCTGCATCACTTTACATTCCCACCAGCAGTGCACAAGGGTTCCAATTTCTCCATATCCTTGCCAACACATGTTATTTTCTGTTTTTGATAGTAGCCATCCTAAAGGATGTAAAGTGGTATCTTACTGTGATTTTGATTTGCATTTCCCTAATTAATGATGTTGAGCATCTTTTCATGTGCTTGTTGGACATTTGTGTATCTTTGGAGAAATGTCTTAGGCTCACTTTCAATAGAATAATTAAAGATTTTATGTTTTATTGTCAATATTATGCTTAGCTCGAGTTTAAAAAAAATTTTTTTATTGTGGTAAAAAACGCATAAGATTTACCACCTTAACCATTTCTAAATATGCAATTCAGTAGTGTTAAGTATATTCCCATCGTTGTGCTGCCAGTCTCTAGAACTTTTTCATCTTACAAAACTGAAACTCTATACTCATTAAACTCAACTTGACTTTTAATGTTGTTTTGTATGTTCTTTGTCTTTCTGTTTTACTAATATGAAGTTTCTGGAGCAGCAGAGCTGAGAGTACCCAAACTTGTACTGAGGCAACTCTACTGAGGTAAGCTTCATTCTGAAGTCCCATCTGGGCCAACAGCAGGTCATCTCCCTGACACTTCTGGGTCCACAGGGCTCCAGGGGCCCAGTGGGAGATGAAGACAGGCACCTATATTCCTGCCTTAAAGGATTGGCCTAGGGCACTTATGATGGGCCATCCTCACCCAAATGGTTCTATGTATGGCCATTTGGAATCACTACACAACAGTGGAAAAGCTGTTCCCATGAAGGAGTGGTCAGCTTTGAAACCTTGGCCATTCTCGTGCACTGGAACACTGGTGCAGTTTTCTGGAGGGCAGTTTGACACCCTATCAAAAGCCTGAGCCATGAGCCTACTCTGACCAGTGGTCTACAAAGATTTTATTTTAAAGGAAAATAAAAACATCTGCAAAGATAGATACACAGGATGTTCATCACAACATTGTATATAATAGTATGAAATTGGCAGCAACCTAAATGTACAGCAGTTAAAGATTTGTTAAAAAATTAAGATCCGGGACTTCCCTGTGGTCCAGTGGTTAAGACTCCACACTCCCAATGCAGGGGACACAGGTTTGATTCCTGGTTGGGGAACTAAGATCCCAGATGCCACATGGCACAGGCAAAAAAAAAAAGTCAAGATCCACCTACATATGAAAATGAGGCTAAATGTAAATTGTGATTTTTCCCTGGGCACTGGAATAAGGGTTGTAATTTATCTTTATTTTTTTAATCCATTAAGAAAGTTTACTCAATATATATAATTTTTAGAAAGAGAAAGAATTTGATTTATATTTTTAATTCAGTAAAAATGTATGCTAATCTGCGGGTGATAATTATGAGTGATTTCTGTGTTTTCAGAATATTTTACCAGAGGCATATATTACTTTTGTAATCAGAGCAAAAAGTAAAGGTTATTTGAAAATAAAAATAGGACAGTTCCCTGGTGGCCTAGTGGTTAGAATTTGGGGCTTTCACTGCCGTGGCCCAGGTTCAGCCCCTGGTCAGGGAACTGATATCCCGCCAGCTGCGTGGCACGGCCAAATAAATAAATAAATAATAAAAATAAAATCTTTGGAAATGGGATAGCATCATGTATTTTTCACCTTATGATTGTTTCAGGTCAGCCCCATGGCTATTCCACATGGTTCAAATGAAACTTCCTATTTGCTACCTCCAAACAGTGAGGACTGGGGAGGGCACGGCATTCCTGACTTTGTCTATGGGCAGAAGGAACTCGTGCCAGAAGGGATTCAGTGGCCAAGGAGCGGACCCAGCCTTCTGGACACACTGCCACTGTCTCGCTTTGACTCTGCCCTCTGCTTGGCCTGGAGGCAGCGGATGGAGCTGGGGCTGTTCCGCTACTGTCTGGGGGAGCTGCAGACCCAAATCCTTCCTGGTGCTGTGGGTTTTGTTGCTCAGCTGAATGTGGAGCGAGGTGTGCAAAGAAGGAGCCCCCAGAACATCAGGAGCGTGAGGCAGGCGTTTGACCCTGAACAGTTTAACTTCAACCAGATCCGGCCAGGAGAAGTCCTCTTCCGCTTGCACCGGGAGCCCGATCTCCCTAGTGCTGCTCTCCAGCAAGACGACATCCTCGTGGTGATCAATGTCAGCCCCTTGGAGTGGGGCCACGTGCTGCTGGTGCCCGAGCCCACCCGAGGGCTCCCCCAGCGCCTGCTGCCAGGGGCACTGGAGGCCGGGGTTGAAGCTGTGCTGCTGAGCTCACACCCAGGCTTCCGAGTCGGCTTCAACAGCCTGGGTGGCCTGGCCTCAGTGAACCACCTCCACCTGCATGGCTATTACTTGGCCCACAGACTGCCCGTGGAGGGGGCCCCAAGCAAACCCCTGGATCCTGGGGGCCGTCTGCATCTGCTCCAGGACCTCCCAGCTCCTGGCTTCCTCTTTTACACAAGCGGGCCAGGGCCCGACTTAGAAGCCTTGATAAGCAGGGTATGTCGGGCCACTGACTATCTGGCTGACCACGAGATTGCACATAACTTGTTTGTGACCCGGGGGGCTCCACCTGGAAAGACATCATCTTCCTCAGCCCTCACGGGGGTCCGAGTAATTCTTTGGGCCCGGAAGTCCAGCTTTGGGATAAAGAAAGGCGAGGCCTTCAATGTTGCCCTCTGTGAGCTGGCCGGGCACCTCCCTGTCAAAACGTCCCAGGACTTCAGCAGCCTGACAGAGGCGGCGGCTCTGGCCGTCATCCGAGACTGTCTGCTGCCCCCAGCCCAGGCGGGAGAGGTGCAGGCAGCACTGGTGGCCTTGATAGCCAAGGAGGAGCAGTAATCCTTCCAGAAGTATTTATTTTGTAACCGATCTAAGTCTCTTTCCAGAAAGCTGTCCATCATGATCATGTGGGCACTTTCATGAATGCCTTCTCACCTGTCTCAGCCTAAGGGGAGGGATAAAGAACTGGTAAGTGGTCTCTTTAAGGAGGAGGATACCTTGGAGTAAATCGAATGAATGAGCCCTCATGGATGTATCTGCTGCTTTTCACCTTTCTTCTTAGATAAGCCCCAGGAATGTCAAGCCTATTGTTAAGAAGGGAGTGTGTGCAAGAGTTAACACACTCCTGACTTGTATATGCCAACTTTTCTCTTCCTGTCTTATTAAATCTTAGCAAAGTGATAGTTTATCACTTCCTCTGTTCTTGCCTCTCTGCCTGTTCTCCCTTTGCCCACCACTGAGTTGTATTTCTTCATCCTGTCCCTACACATGTCCCCTCCATCCATATGCCCTATTTATAGCACATTCTTCGCCTACCTGGCCACCTTGAATTTTCCTTCAGCCCCAAAGCTGAGCTGAGTGTTCTTCACATACATCATTTCATGTGAAAACAAGGTGTCCTCACAACTTGAAAGTTGCAGGTCCTCTTAATACCCCTATTTAACAGACGAAGATATGGAGGCTGACACAGGTTTAGTAATTTATCCAAGGTCAGATGGCTCAAAAGTAGTGGAGTCAGGACTGCAACACAGGCAATCAGACACTTGAAGCTGAGCTGGGGCTGTGCATGTGTAAAGTCTCATTGAGATGAAGCAGAATATGCATCACAACCCATTTCATAGAAAATCAGTTTAACATTTAAATTCCTATAAACAGTTTTGGTCACCCTCATGTTTTGGGCACACTGCAGTAATTTCAGCCTAATGCCTCTTTGTGCAAGCCTTTGCAAATATGGGCTCCAATACCATCACTTTATTTTGCTCGCTCACTCTCTGAAGGGAGTGCAGATGACCATTAGAGTTAAGTGGACTTTGTGTGTCGAAGGTGATGAGTCCAAATACCAGGATTTCCCCAGTTTTTCCTTAGGATTAATGTTCAGAGGAAAGCCTTCTCTGGCCCCAAATAAGTTTTTCCACAAAAAGTAAAAGTCAAATAGGTTTTCTTTGTGGTGGTACTTCTTAGCCATGAATACTTTGTGAATCGTCCAGAAGGGGATTTATGGAAGCTTTTTCTGAGCTTGAATATGGAACACTTAGGAGACCCTTTGTATCCAGAGCCCTGGGCTTTGAGCACAGTAGGTAAGTAAGAAGGGACAATCCAGCTCAGGGCCTCTCCACCGCTTTGCTTGCTTTTTGTTTGTTTTATTTTTTGATGGAAGGTCTTTTGTACTAAGGGGTTTTGGACTTGATCTAATGGGAAACCTTGAAGAGTTTTAAATTGGGGAGTAACAAATATGCATTTTAGGGCGAATACTTAAGCTGCAGTGGATGGATGGATGGATGAAGGAAGGAAAAATAGAATAAGGGAATCCAATTAAGAGGCTGCTTAATGGTGGCAATTCAGGCAAGAAATGATGGTTCAGGTACTAGAACAGTGCCTGGAACGTTAAATATCTGTTAAATATGTGCCTGGAACGTTAAATATTTCCATTGGTTCAGAAGCCCCATGGCCAGGGGCTTCTGCACCAATGGAAATATTCTCCTCTTGGGTCTCTGGAGCTTCTGTTATCTGAACGAAGTGTCTGCTGGCCACATCCTATCTCAATATATGCTGCTTGCCTGGAAGCAAGCTCAGCTGGTCCCTCCAGGGCAGGTGAGCCTATCTTAGGGGGAAGACTGGGAGCTTCAGAGCCAACAGTAGAGCCAGCTGAATGATCCAGCCTTCTAAGCAGCTTAGCCTAGCACTCCACATCCATTAAGAGTCAGTGTGGGGTGAGAAGTGGAGTCAGAAAGAGTGAGAAAAATGTGCGTCCTGAAAGGCAAGGGACTCCAAAGCATTTCAAGGAGGGGGTAATAGAGTATCATACACTGAAGGGAGGTCAAGAAATCTATGAATCGGAAAATGTACATGTCTTTTTAGAGGAGCGAAATTTTTTAAGTGTCCTTTAGATTTAGGCACATGGGATAATCTTAAAGTGACAAATTGGGCGGAGTTTGGTGGAGGTGGCAATCAGAGGTAAAGCGGATGGACATAAGGATAAGATGGCGAGAGTAAAGGAGCAGTCTGATGAGCACCTCCAGGGCACGTGTGATAATCACGGCCGTCCCTCCCAAGTGCTGGGACTGCGCTAGACATGGTTACTAATGGTTACTAATTACTTGGATAATTGGGGATTCTTGTCCCGAACACTGCGTTGGCCAAATGCCGGGAGCTTGGCCCGCGGATTCAGGAAAGGTCAGGAAAGGGGGTGGGGCTCGTGCGAACTGGCGTGAAAGCGGAAGGACTAGAAGTCCTATCACGCATCGGGTCAGTTGCCGCAAGAATCCGCCCTCCAGTGCCAGGCGCTCGATTGCGCTTCCTACGGCAGCCCAGGGGCAAACGTCTCAGGCACCCGCCCAATATGGCCTCTGCTGGCGCCAAAGTGGGTGTGGTTCTCGGAAAGGCCCCGCCCCCAGAACGCTTCTCCAATGGGGGCCGCCCTCGTGTCCATGGCGACGGCGGCGGCGGCAGCCTGCTTGCTTAAGGCGGCGCCGCCGGGATCTCCAAGATAGGTATGAACCCCTGGTGCAGGGGGGAGCGGGCCCCCTCGCGATCGCCGGGGATAGCCATTCCCGTGGAACAAGGAGGCGGTCCCGGAGGCCCAGCAACGCCCGGGAAGGAGCGAGAGACGGCCGAAGGGCGGTCGTGAGCGACCAGCTGAGTCCAGCACCAGGCCGATAGGGGCGGACCCGGCAGCCCCTCCGCTCTCGCAACCTGCGGTGGGCATTGTCCGCCGGGGGCTTCCCCTCCGCTGTCAGAGCCCAGGGGGTCTTGGTGCCTGGCCCCAGTGTGTCTGTATGGAGAAACTGAATCATGGGACAGGGAAAAGGCTGGCCTAGGCGACCTTTGGTCTTCAGCTCTATTTTTCAAAGTGAAGGTCCCCCCAGCACACCCAGCCATCCCCCATTACATTCAAGAACAGAAAAGCTATGGTCATGGTCCCTGCCAGCTCAGTTCAGCTCCTGCATGCACCCCAGAGTATTGTATGGAGTGATCTTGGATAATTGGGGCTTGTCAGCGAATCTAACATCTCATAGGCATTCCACGGACCCCATTACCTATTTGGAAACATCCCATGCTGTAGTGGGACTGCTCTGTTCTGAAGGAGCAGCAACATTCCCTTATAATACCATGAAGGTCCTTGGGTGGATTCCTGCCGTCCTTCCTGGGCCTAGAGGGAAGTCATATACATTTCACTCCCACCCCTCTCTCCTCAGAATCTAAGAGGATGGAGCCAAGTACCTGTAAGACCAGCGAATCAGAGGAAAACTATGGTGAAGAAGAGGAATCCGAGGAGTGTGTTAAAGGGGAAGCTACCATCCCTTCTAACCCTTCTCAGCAGGCACTCTCAAAGCTGACTAATGCATTTAGGAATAGAGTTCCTTTATCCATTGTAGCCAAGAAAATACCAAAGAAAATCATAACCCCAGCTGACCCAGATGAATTAGAAGTTGGGAGGAGAAAGAGAAGGTGGAAACACAGGTAACCGTTCCCTGGACCCCCTCACTTGCCCAGCTCCAGAGAGTAACCCTCTGCCCTTCAGCAGTCGGGCTGGGATCCAAAGTCTTCCCTTTAGCCTAGGAAAGAGAACAGGAAATACAGGAGGTCATTAGCCTTTTTGTACAACAAAAACAAAATTCAGAATCACTTGGGCTGGCTTAGTTTAGAATTTCAGCACGTTTATATCATCCTGGTCTTTCCTTTAAGTGGCTTCTAGAGAAAATGAATTGCACTGTTAATCTGTTGGGTGTCTCTTCTTCTGGGTGCCTGGCAGCCCAGGGTCCTTCTCTCCTTCTGCCTGATTTCTGCTATTCCTCCATTCCAGACCCCTGGCCATCAATCTGACCAACTGCAAGTATGAGAGTGGTAAGCACCCAGCTCGTCACTCACACCACTGGGCATGAGAGGACATTTAGGGCTGCGACTTTCACTCTGGAGGTGGTCCCCTCAATCTGCTCCCAGCCCCTGGATCTTGTTAGGCTGGCCTATAACCTGTACTGAGCCTCCTGGCTCAGCTACCAGTAGCTGACACATCATTGTTCCAGTTAGTCTCAGCAGTAGAGTAGGAATCTCCAGTTAGCTAACAAGAAAAAAAATGACAAAAATCACCATCCCTCCCCCCACCCTGCCCCAGATTTTACCAGAGATGAGATGAGACCAGGTTAAAACTGTTTTTTCAAGGTAACTTTTGAGGTGGCTTCAGCAATTAAGAAAAAAGAAAAATCACCAGCTAGGTTAGTCATTTCTTCCTCCCCGCATCCCCACTGGCATCTACGGGTGCCCCAAAGTGTGAGGCGCCAGTGTGACCCCTTCCAAGGGTCAGCTCTGCAGGCCAGAAACCATCCTAATTGAGAGGACTGACAGGAACAGAGATCCAGTCTATAGTTTTCTGTCAAATTTTGGAAGGACCCTGACAGCCTCATGAACTTGGAGTTGTCGCAATGGTAACTAAACTGAGGTAAGCAGAGCTGAGGTAAGAACTACCTCCTTCTTCATCACACTCTCTGGTCAGGTCTGTTCCTCACCCAACCCAGCTGCAGTCCCAAGGTTTGCTGCCAGTGCCCAGGCTGGCTCCACTGACCTCCCTCTCTCCACAGTGCGTCGGGCAGCCCAAATGTGTGGCCTGAAGGAGGTGGGGGAGGACAAAGAGTGGACTGTGTATTGGACAGACTGCTCTGTCTCACTGGAACGCATCATGGACATGAAGAGGTTTCAGGTACAACCTCCAGACCCAAGATCCTAAAGGAACTATGCCCCAGAATGACTACTCCTACACTTGCACCCAGGCACCCGAGGCTGCCACTCTTGGTGGCTATACCCCTATGCAGAGCAGGAAAGGCCATGGCCAGGGGCTTCTGCACCAATGGAAATATTCTCCTCTTGGGTCTCTGGAGCTTCTGTTATCTGAACGAAGTGTCCGCTGGCCACATCCTATCTCAATATATGCTGCTTGCCTGGAAGCAAGCTCAGCTGGTCCCTCCAGGGCAGGTGAGCCTATCTTAGGGGGAAGACTGGGAGCTTCAGAGCCAACAGTAGAGCCAGCTGAATGATCCAGCCTTCTAAGCAGCTTAGCCTAGCACTCCACATCCATTAAGAGTCAGTGTGGGGTCCTGCATGGCAGCAAGAAAGTCAGGAAAGGTAGACCAGGGTCCACAAGAAGATATTACTTCTTTTTCTTTTCTAAATTAATTTATTAATTTATTTTTGGCTGCATTGGGTCTCTGTTTCTTCGCCCCTTGGAGGGAGGGGGGCTGGGGGGACTACTTTACATTGCGGTTGCACGGGCTTCTCATTGCAGTGGCTTCTCTTGCTGCGGAGCATGGGCTCTAGAGCGCAGGCTCAGTAGTTGTGGCACACGGGCTTAGTTGCTCCGCGACATGTGGGATCTTCCCCAACCAGGGCTTGAACCCGTGTCCCCTGCACTGGCAGGCGGAAGCCCCAGATATTACTTCTTCATGGTATTTTTGTTATCCTCTAATTGGGTCTTTGTGGTGGTTAGCAAAAAAAAGTGTCTGTAGGCTTATTTTGAGAGAAGGCAAGCAGGGAGCTGAGACTATCACCTATCCCACGAATTATGGGAGAAGAGCGAGAGCAAGAGTGAGAGCGAGAGCGAGAGACTGCTAGAAGTGCTCAAAAAGCCCCTAAGAAGGGGCATGCAGAGAGCAGTTGTGAGATGAGGGTAACAATAACAGCATTTATTGAGGTCGGACACTGTTAAGTGCTTTTACATTCTCACCTCATTAAATCCTCAAAAAGATACCCTTATGTTTGTTTTGTTTTGTTTTGTTTTGTTGGCTTCGGCCACAGCTTGTGGGATCTTAGTTGCCCGAACAGGGATCGAACCCGTGCCCCCTGCAGTGAAAGCACCAAGTCCTAACCCCTGGACCGCCAGACAATTCCCAAAAGATACCCTTATGTTAAGGACACTGAGGCTCAGAAATACTCAGTTCACACAGCTCATGAGGGGAAAAAGCAGAGAGCACTGAACCTCCCAGCCCTGAGGGCCAGAGCAGCGGGGCGGGGGCTTCCAGCAGGCCACCCTGGCAATGCCTTGCCCTCTGAGAGTGCCACTGCCGTGCATTCCCTGGGGCTGCTCCTTAGTTTCCTTTCTCTTTGGGGAAATGTTTTCTCATTTGCTTTGTGTTATTTTGCACCAGTTATTCCTATAGGGCTAGTCCCCGGTAGTTGAGGGATGTTATAAGGTGGCTAGAAGGCCCAAAGTCCTGGCTAGCCCTTCTCACCGACCCTCATTTGCTAACCTTGCTGTGTATGTGTGTTTTGGGGAGAGGCCAAGCAGCAGTTTCCCACCTGCCTTAGGGAGCCTTCCTTTTCTCCCTTGGGGACTAGGTGCAGTGTTTACCTCCACTGTGACTTCTCCCTTGACCTCCCCAGTTCTTTTCCACTGCTATCTGGAATGTTCAGGCCCCAGGAACTGCCCCTTACTCTGGGTGATAGTATAACCAACTGGCTGTGTTTCAGAAAGTCAACCACTTCCCTGGCATGACAGAAATCTGCCACAAAGATCTGCTGGCTCGGAACCTCAGCCGCATGCAGAAACTCTATCCTACTGAGTGCAACATCTTCCCATGCATCTGGTGCCTCCCTGCAGAGTGAGTGAGCCTGGCTCCCCAGGTTGAGATTCTGGGGGAGGAAAGGGTTCGCCATCTCAGTTCCCACCAGACTCTGGCTCTGGGACCTAGAATGTCTCAGGGGGATGGAAGTAAAAGGGAAGTTTTAGCTGAAAAGAGAAGGTTAGGGCTTCCCTGGTGGCGCAGTGGTTGAGAGTCCGCCTGCCGATGCAGGGGACACGGGTTCGTGCCCCGGTCCGGGAAGATCCCACATGCCGCGGAGCGGCTGGGCCCGTGAGCCATGGCCGCTGAGCCTGCGCGTCCGGAGCCTGTGCTCCGCAACGGGAGAGGCCACAACAGTGAGAGGCCCATGTACCGCCAAAAAGAAAACAAAAAACCAGTAACTACCTTATATGGTTACTGTGAAAAAAATTTTTTTTTTGGTTACTGTGAAAATTAAATGAGTTATTATGTATTTGAAGTGCTTACAACAGTTTATGGTACATAGTAAGTACTTCAAAAGTACAGTCGGCCCTCCCTCCTTATCTGCAGATGTGGAACCCGTGGATGTGGAGGGCTGACACCATTTTATACAATGGACTTGAGCGTCCGTGGAGTTTGGTATCCATGGGGGGTGGGGGTCCTGGATCCAATCTCCTGCAGATACTGAGTGACCACTGTATTATTACTTTTCCCTGGTGGGTTTGCATGCTCTCAGCCCTTCCTCATTGATGGCTTCAAGTTTGACATGCGAATGTATGTCCTGATCACACCCTGTGACCCTCTTCAGACCTCCATGTATGAGGAGGGCCTGGCCAGCTTTACCACCATGCCCTACGTGGAGCCCAGCCACAGCAACCTGATAAGAGGCCAGCTGGGGAACTTACCTGGCAGTCCAGTGTTTAAGACTTCGCCTTCCAATGCAGGGGGTGTGGATTTGATCCCTGGTCGGGGAGCTAAGATCCCACCTGCCTCCTGGCCAGAAAACCAAAATATAAAACAGAAGCAATATTGTAACAAATTCAATAGAGACTTTAAAAAATGGTCCACATAAAAAAAAAAATTCTTTAGAAAAAAAAAATCCTTAAAAAAAAAAAAAGAGGCCAACCAGCAGCACTAGAGTGCAGGGCAGCACCTTCTTCTCTTCCACTGCCACAAGTGCTGAGGTTCTGTGGAGAAACCAGGTAGAGGGGCTTGTCACGCAGCTAGCTTGTCACACATGAACAAGGAGTGAACCCTGGAGCGCCTTGGCACCTGGCTGGAAGGACAGCATTGAGGGGGTGCTGACTGCAGAAAAGCCATGCCTGCAGGAAGGGCACACCCCTTCCCCAGGAGCTTACAGGACAGTCCTCTGTGAAGAGGGACAGGAGATGAGCCATCCAGGGGTGGGGCAGGTAACCAGAAGGCAACGAATGGCTGGAGAGAAGAACTGCATGGAAGTAGCCTGACCACAGGGCCACTCTCTTCCCAGGATGACCCCTGCATGCACCTGACCAACTATGCCGTCAACAGACACAATGAGAATTTTGTCCGGGATGATGCTGTGGGCAGTAAGAGGTATGCCCTACTCTATTTTCTCCTCTTTTTCTGCCCTTTAGCCCCACAGTCTCAGCAGAGCTGAGTCGGCCCTTGGGAGGTTGAGCTGGCTCAACCCTTATAGACCCCTGTCCTGTGCCTGACCACCAAGTGCAGCCCCAAACCCCACCCTATAATTAAACCCTGCTCCAAGCTGGCGGCAACCCCTTAAAGCACAAGGAACCTAGGCATGGAATTAGGATTAGTGTTAGGGAGCTTCCCGTCTGCAGCCCGGCCCCACTGATCTTCCTCTGAGCATTGGGCCTCACAGGAAGCTGTCAACACTCAACGCCTGGCTGTGAGAGCACAGCTACGACCCCCAAGAGCTGTGGGGAGATATTGAGGACATCATCATCAAAGCCATCATCTCGGCACATTCTGTTCTTTGCCACAGCTACCGAACCTGTTTTCCCCAGAATCTGAGTAGGAGGTACATGTGCCTGTTTTGAGATCCTCGGTTTTGACATCTTGCTGGACCACAAGCGGAAGCCCTGGCTGCTGGAGGTGAGGATTACCTCCCGGGCTTTGCAAAACCAAGGTCCACCCCTGAACAGGACACCTGGGATAGGAGTGTACTCAAGTGGTGGAACACAGGATGAGGGATGCAGAGGCACTAGGGTGGATAGGATCTAGCAGAAGGTGTAAGACATTTGCACTTTTGACCTGCTAAATCCAATCTTGGTGGTCTCTGGCCTCCACCGTAGGAACCCAGGTTTTGGATCCCAAAAGTTCCTCATGTAAGCCTTGCCTTTAAGGACACTATCGCTATAGAGTCAGACTGTCTGATTTGCTCTCACCAGCCTATGCACTGGAGGGATCTCTGTGGCAGAGTCCTGTGGTCTTGGAAGTCAGTCAGAACATCCAGCTTCCTTGGCTGAGGCCACGAAGCGGGGGGCGGGCACTGGAGGGGGATGTCTCTCCTAGAACCTCCAGCTGGGCCTGCAAGAATCATGACCTGCTCAGGTGGTCTAGGAAGGGGATGGATAATGACTCCTCCTGGCAGGTAAACTACTCTCCAAGCTTCACCACCGACTCACACCTTGATTGAGAAGTGAAGGATGCACTTCTCTGTGATACCATGACCCTTGTCAACCTCCAGGGCGTGACAAAAGAAAGGTGACAGAAGAGGATAAGTGGCGAGTCAAGGAGCGGCTTTTCCAGTGCCACCAACAGCCAAGAGAAGCCAGGGGCCTCAGGTGTTTGACGTGTGTTTAGTTGTGTAACTTACCTTATTACTTTCCTGAGAGTAAAAGTCCTTCTCTAGATGGAGAAGGCAGTCTGGGGTTGATTAGCTATTAAAAACATTTTTTTTGCATCGATAATACACCACATATCATAGATAAGTGATGCATTATCTATGCAAATTCCAAAGACACAGTGAATAGTCTCTCTCCTACCCTCCTCCTCCAGCTACTCAGTTTTCCTCCCTGGAGCCAATCAATGTTCCCTGGGTCATGTGTATACTTTCACAAACATTTAATGCACATATGTACATGTATTTATATAAATTGTTTTCTCCCTTTACCCAGACAATAGCATAACTTTCACACTGTCTGTATCCTACTTACCAATGCATTTTACAGCTATTTATGCATTTTATAGCTATTTCCTATTAGCATGTAAGGAACTTTATGGGGTTTGTTCTTTTTTTTTTTTATTTTCAACAAAGCTCCTCTAGAAACCATTACCTAAGAAGGTTTATAATTATGAAACAGAAAACAGTTTAGTCATTCAATAATAGGTTATTGTTTAAATCAGTATTGTTTACCCACTGTTGTTTTAATTGTAAGATGGGTTACAAACATGGTAATGTGTTGCTGATACTCAATTATAATTTGTTAATAATAAAAATGAACTTGAGTGGAGTGAGGATTATTCTTGTAATAGTATCACTCTTCACCACTTGCATTGCGATATGCAGGCCAGTGTGTATCTGATTTGCCATGATATCCTGAGGACCTGGCACACAGTAGGCACTCAAATGTCTGTGTGAATGAAGGTGAAGTATAACTGTAAATACCCTAGGTATTCCCACAAGACTGGACTGTGCACATGTCTTTCAATGAAAAAAAGTTGAAAACTACTGGACTTAAAAAACAACAGTACAATCATAGAATCAGAATACTAGGCAGCCATTTAAAAATGTTATATGATCCCATTTTCATCTAAAGCAAAGAAGGAAGGAAAGGAAGGAAGGAATAAAGAAAGAACAAGGTAATGAGTGGCAAAGCCAGGGTTCAAACTCAGTAAGTCCTGCCCTAGAGTCCATGCTCATGGCCAATATGCTTATTTCACAGTAAGATTAGAGGTTTTTATCTTCTTTTTGCTCTTCTAAATTTTCTGTAATTAACAGATACTACTCTATAATCAGAAACCTAAAAGACTATGATAACTTGGAGTGCTAGTTTACAAGTGGACACCATTGCACTTAAGATGAAAACCAGAAGCCTGCTCTGTAATTACAACGGGTGAGGGCGGCTGCCAAAGCAGTTCAAGCCCAGAAGTCACGCCCTCAGACGGAAGCGGAAAAGACGCGCCAGCCCCTCAGCTTCCCGCCCAATTCCGGTCCCGCCCCCCCGGCTTCAGGAGCTACCCTGTGGCGGGGGTGGGGGAGGGCCTTTTCTCGTCGACATGGCGGTTTCTCTGAACTGCTTGCTGGGCGGGGGTGTCCGTGCCGCGGTCGCTCGCTGTGGGTTTGCTACCCGAGGCGTGGCGATCCCGGGATCTGTCGGCCGTGAGCCGGACCCCGATTCCGACTGGGAGCCGGAGGAGCGGGAGCTGCAGGAGGTGGAGAGGTACCGGCTCCTTCCCGGGCCCTCAGCCTGAAGCAGGGCCTCGGGCCTGGGCGCCCCAGGCCGCGCCCCCTTGGCGCCGGGCGTCCTGCGGCGGTCCTTATTTCTCACCCGTTGTCAGGGGCACAGGAGCAGCTGTTAGCTCCTTTGGGACCACGAGTCCCTTCACCAAGGACGTATTTCATCACGCGTTTAAAGAATTCGGCAACAGCTTATGGACTGTTGTTGTTCTTGGTGTTAGATTTCTGGGGCGGTGTTCAGAGCAGGTCTAGGCTGACAGACATGGCCAGGTTGCCCTTGCAAAGAGAAGCGGGCTGGGCGCTCTGACTTAGCCCAGGGCTCTCAAACCACCCATCTGGCTTCCACGCATGGCTTCTGCCATTGGTTCTCTCTCCCAGCGCCCTGAAACGACAGAGAAAAGCTATCCGGTTCCAGAAAATTCGGAAGCAAATGGAGGCGCCAGGTTCCCCGCCCAGGACCCTGACGTGGGAAGCCATGGAGCAGATCCGGTAAGACTGTTGGCAGTTAGGATCTGCTGTGATGAGCAGTGAAGGATACTGGGGCTTAGAACTTAGAACGTTGTTTTTGTATTTTTTGCTTTTTATCTTTCAAGATTTCTAACAGAAAAGTCAAGTAATAAGATAAACGTCGATGAGCCCGCCATCTAGATGTAATAGTTTTTAACGTTACGACACGGTTCGTTTTTTGCCGAAATTTTAAAATAGTAAGTTACAGGCGTCACAACATTTAACCCGTGTATAGTTAAGTAGATCATGACGTTCTTGATCTAAGGACCAGGGATGGAGCTTCCATGGTCACGTTGCTCTGAAGAGAGGATCCGTATCTTAGAAAAGAGATCCTTTTTTAAATTTTAAGTTTTTTGTTTTGAATAGATAATACATATGGCTCAAAATTAGAACAGTATAACAGGGCATACGCATTGAGAGGTGTTAATCCCCCCTAGTCTCCTATGGATACTATTTTTAATAGGTTTTTGGGTCATTTTCTAGGTTTCTTTATGCAAATAGAAGCAAGCACGTATGAATACAGAATTTTTTTTTCACTTCTATAATCACAAACAGTAGAATACTATCAATGCTGTTCTGTACTTTGCTTTGTTCGCTTACTATATTCTGAAGCTCTTTTCACTTCCCAAGAGAGAGCTCCTCATTCTTTTCTGTAGGTGCTTAGTAAACTGTAGTTTATTTTACCTGTCTTTTATGGTGGGCACTTGAATTGTTTCCACTCACTTGCTGTAACAAATAGTGCTCCAGTGCATAACTTTGTGTACTCTAAATATCTGCCAGAAGTTTTTACACTTACGTAAATGTATGTGTTACATACCTTCCTAGAGGTAGGGTTGCTACTGAACCGAAGGGCCAATGGACTTGCATTTTGATAAATATTGCTAAATAGTCCTTTGTAGGTCATGTTCCTTTTTCCATTCCCATCAGAATAACTCTGGAATTGAGACTTAGAATAAAGGGGGTTTTATAGAGCTGATCAAGATTTTATGAGCCTGTAGCAGCTTTCTCCTGTCAGCTTCCTCTCCTATCTTGAACACCAGCCTTTTCAACCTTTCCATCTTCCCACCTGTCACCTCCCCTTTTGTGATCAATAAATATCCTTTTATTTCAGAGAAAAAACAGGCTATTAGGTAAGAACTGTTTAAAGCTTCTTGGTCTCCTCCTTACCTTCCACTCTCAGTCTTGTACTCTGTTCACACCTCTGGGGAAGTGGTAGTCCTTCACTTGTCTAGGACCAGTCCTCTGGGTGCTCTAGGTCAAATCCCTACCTAATTTCTCAGGGACCTACATCTGTCAACTTAAGGTTGTCCATGTTGTGTGCCGGTCTCAGTCTGTCAATAACCAGTGTTGTGGCTGAGCCAGCCCTTGTGGTTCTTAAGACTGCAAGATGCCCTTCAGCAATAACCGTCAGAAAACTGCTGGGTCGGGAGGGGGGGTGGTGGGGGGATGAGGGGTGAGGGGGAGGGTTATTATTTACAGGACCTGGAAATTATATGGCACACCTGAGGCCACACAGCAAGGTCATGGGTAGAGGTGCAAGGGCCTGGGGTTCTTCTTTTATTGGGGTTGAGGGTGGGGGCCTAGGGTTTTGAGGGCTCACTCTTTATTGGTGAATTTAACAGGAATTAAAAATTTTTTTTTAAATTTTATTTTAAATTATTTATTTATTTTGGCTGTGCCAGGTCTTTGTTGCGGCATGCGGGATCTTTAGTTGCAGCATGCGGGGTGTTTTTTTTTTTAAGTTGCGGCACACGGGATCTTTAGTTGCCGCATGCAAACTCTCAGTTGCGGCATGTGGGATCTAGTTCCTGACCAGGGATCAAACCCGGGCCCCCTGCATTGGGAGCATGGAGTCTTAGCCACTGGACCACCAGGGAAGTTCCTTAACAGGAATTTAAAGTGCAAGAAGAAAAAAAGCAAGTGGCCCAAGTGGTTAGTTATTGAAGCCAACCATAATCTCTAAAACAAACGTGCCTCAATGGAGGGGTGGGGGGAAGCCTGGCTTTTTATCTAGTTGTGTGGCTGGCAGTGTGTTTATTGGAGATAGCCATCTTTGAAGTGCATACCTTGGCAAGCAAAGCTTAAGTCAGTCACTTGGGTTACAAAGAAAAGGAAACCCAACTGTCAAGGCTATACTACACTCCCTCCTCCTTTAGTTCCCTGCTGGCTCCCTGGCTCCCCACCCTCATTTTTGTTTGTTTCATCACAACAATGAAACTATTATCCACAAATCTACCAGTGACTTCCTCGGTGCTAGGCATAACTGACACTCAAGGCTTTGGCGTGACTAACATTTCTGCAGCATTTGACCTTGTCTGCATTCTTGAAATTCTCCCTTGACCCAGGCTACCACTCACTTCTGTTTCTAGGACTGGTTTCTGTTTCCTCCGTGGGCTCCCAGTCTTCCTCCTGTATCTTAATTATTGTAGTTTTTAGGGTTGTGTCCTTGGTCATTTATCTCACTCTGCATATTTCCCTGCCTAATGCCAGCCACTTGCATGGCTTCAACCGCTCCTGCTATTGGCTTATGACTTCCAGATCTATCATATCCAGTCCATGTTTTTCTTCTGAACCCTATATAGTCAGCTGTGCACTAGATATTGCTGTTTGGCTGTCACACAGGTTCCTTAAACTCAACATGTACGAAATAGAATTCATCATTATTCCCTAACAATTTCATTCTCCTATTTTTGCTATAACCCCAAATGGTCCCACCAATCACCCACTCTAAAGATACTGAATCTTGGGACTTCCCTGGTGGCGCAGTGGTTGGGAGTCCACCTGCCAATGCAGGGGACGCAGGTTCGAGCCCTGGTCCGGGAGGATCCCACACGCCGCAGAGCAACAAAGCCTGTGTGCCACAAATATCAAGCCTGTGCTCTAGAGCCTGTGAGCCACAACTGCTGAGCCCGCATGCCACAACTACTGAAGCCCACGTTCCTGGAGCCTGTGCTCTGCAACAAGAGGGGCCACCACAATGAGAGGCCCACGCACTGCAATAAGGAGTGGCCTCGCTCGCCGCAACTAAAGAAAGCCTGTGCAGCAACAAAGACCCAGCACAGCCAAAAGTTAATTAATTAATTAACTAAAAAAAAAAAAGATGCTGAATCTCAGCCTATTTCTTTGCCCAGTATTTAGTTCCTTACCAAGTGTAACCACTTGGCCTTCCTAAAATATTCCTCAGTCTCTTTCCTTCTCTGCTCTCATTGCCACTGTCTCGGTTCAGACTGTCTGGATTACTGTGACAGCCTCTTGCCTGATCTTTCCATCTCTAGTCTTGCACTGAGAAACTACTGTTACTGAACCAGGTTCATTTGCCTGATGCACAGCAAGTCATTGCTAAGACCCCGAGGTTTGCAGCAGAGAAAGGGTTTATTCATAGGCAGCCAAGCAAGGAGATGGGAGAACAAGTCTCAAATCTGCCTCCTTGAAGAAAGAGGCTTAGGATATTTATGGGGTAAAGAAGCAGGGTGGTCTGAGGCTTCGGGAGAGGTGATTAAATTTTTAGAAAAAGATGAAGTAATTGGTGCTCTGCACAGGGGTATCTGAGTTACCTGGTTCTTCATGGGATGCATGCTCAGAAAATGGTGGGCAGCATTAGCATGATCTGAGGATGGAGTTTTTGGCCCTTGACATTGAAAGGTCACCCATTGGACACTTGTACAGGCCCAGCTGAATGGTCAGTGGTCTCAACTAGTTTGAACTGGGCAAAACTAGCCCCATGTTCCTGAACAACAACTTAAGCAACTGTTACCAGAGTGACCCATGGTCAGAGGTGTTATCTATAGGGGGCAGTTAAAGGAGTCTTGTGATACATTGTCTAGGCTATGTGAAGCTTGGAGGGTATGCAGTTTGCATGAACAATTAAAGCAAGCTTGGTCAGTGAAGGCAGGTTACAGGTTATTATTCATTAAGCAGGTTATAGTTCAGGGAATCTAACTGATGACTGCCGTCTTTCACTACCACTGGATTGAGCTTCAAAATGAAAATTTGCTTATGGCATTCTGCTCCTTAAACGCCATCCTTGGTTCACTGTTGCGTTGGGGTGGGCTCCGGAATCCCTGAGCGTGACATGACCCTGCTCCTGCCGCCCCGTCACACAGACTGAGCTGTTCCCAGCAAAGGTGATGTGCTTCTTCGTGTTCCACCTGCTGCTCACTCTACCATCAGTACCTTTGACCTTTTCTTCCTCTCCTCCCCTCTGCCAACTTATGACAACTTCTCATCTTTTCAGACCAGCTCTAGCGTGGACTTCCTGAAGCCATTCCTGGGCCACCCCGCAAATGTGGTGATAGCCTGTCCCTGCCTCTCCCTCCCCAGTGCTCTCACAGCATCCTCTGCTGGGATATTTCTCATAGTGTTTTTGTATGTTACTGTATCTGTCTCCACCACCAGACTGTATGCTCTTTGAAGGGAAAGACAGTCATCATGCATCCCCAGGATCTAACTGGGGCCTGCCGTGCAGTGAGAGAGGAATTCAGTTGATATGAAATGAAATGACTAAGAGTAGTTGGGTGTCGCTGTTAGCACACAGGAATGGACCGCAGCCATTTAGTGGCACAAGATAAACACTGCGTTTGCAGTTTTTCCAAGCCCTCTTCTTTTCGTGTATTTATCACTAGTATTATCAGTTAACTGTTCTGATAGAAGACTTCTTTACAGATTGAAAACCTGCTTCTTTTTTTCTTAGGTATTTACACAGGGAATTTGCAGAGTCCTGGTCAGTTCCCAGATTGGCTGAAGGCTTTGATGTCAGCACTGATGTGATCCGAAGGGTTTTAAAAAGCAAGTTTGTGCCCACATTGGAGCAGAAACTGAAGCAGGATCAAAAAGTCCTTAAGAAAATTGGGCTTGCCCGATCACTCCAGCAGGTCCCAGGCTCTGGGGATACCTCAGCACCGCTTTCTGCAAGCCATTCTGTATCAGGCTCTTTGCTGATGCCAGGGGATGAAGCCTCACCCAAAGGCCATGGTCACAGCACAGCTTTGAAAGTGACAGAATTGAACACTCACAGAACAAATACACCAAGGAGACAGAAGGAAAGGAATAAAGGAATCCAGGGCCTGGAGGAGGAGAAGAGCTTTGTGCCTGTTGCTGCAGCCCCAGGTCATCCGAGAGAGCTGCAGAAGTTCACCAGTGACTGTGGAGGCACCAGAGGAACTGACAGTGATGGATTGCCAAGTGACAAGAAGCTGGCAGAGTTGAAGGCAGAGGAGCCAGGTGACCAGAACTTTAGCAACAAAGTCGTGCAGAGGGGACGAGAGTTCTTTGACAGCAATGGGAACTTCCTGTACAGAATTTGAGCTGGAGCCTGGCTTGTGGAAATGCCACAAGAAACACAGCTGGGCAAGTATATTTGGTTCTGCCTGGATTTCTGTGTGTGGATTAACCACCTTGGAATGGGGGGTAGTGATGAGCCTGGAATGTGGGATGAAAGAGCTTCTTGGATTTGAATCTGACAAAGGGCAGAGAACTTCACAGGGTAGTTCTGTGTGGGAGCGGGGTGAGTGACTGGGTAGATTCCAGCCTCCTGGAGCACTGCTCCTCCTGTGACCCACATGGATCTTCAGGACTCACCCTTCTTGCTTGGGCTCTCTGTATGTTGAAACCAGCCTGTATTGCATGTGTTGTTACAAGTTTCTGTGATACTTGCAGTATGTTTGGGAGGAAATTAAAAGTTTGTCTTCTCACCTCATTTACTTCTTGATTAATGAATACTAACAGTTCTGGAACTGCTTAGTCAGTTATCTTCATTATGTGCAAAATAAAGTAAAATGTAGCAGTCTGTGTTGATTGATGCTCTCTGGGATTGGGAGGGTTTACCTGTGAAGGGAAGGGAAGAGGCAAAGGGTCCCTTGTCTAAATATTGGGAGAGAGATGGGGCCAGAGGAATCCCTAATAAAGGGCTCTGTGCCTATCAGCCCTGCTCAGTGATGGACTTTGACAGCCAAAAACTGGACATTGGGCCTTCCCTAAACACCCAGTCTAAAGCAGCTCCTCTTTTAGTTGCTAGGGCTCTAAAACAAAATGGGGCTGTGGGGATTTGACCAAACAAAACATGTAAAGCAGGCAAAGGCTCTACAGGCTCTCAACGTAACCTCCAGCCACTTCCAAAGGCTTAAGTAGTATCTTATTTTACAGCTTTAATCAGATTTTTACAAGGGTGTTGTGATTTAGGCAAGAATAGATAATAGATCCCTTTTACAAATATGGTCTTGGGACTTCCCTGGTGGCGCAGTGGTTAAGACTCCGTGCTCCCAATGCAGGGGGCCCGGGGTTCCATCCCTGGTCAGGGAACTAGATCCCACACGCATGCCGCAACTAAGGAGCCGGCGAGCCACAACTAAGACCCGGTGCAAACCAAATAAATAAATGAAAGTAAATAAATACATGAAAAAAACCCCAAATACGGTCTCAAAGGTTTTTGGATATGCCCAAGGTCACATAGCTGCAAGTGAGTGACAGCGGTGGGACTTGAACCGAGGTCTGATTCCTAATTCAAGGTTTCTAAAATTCCAGGAATCTATCACTGCCTGGCATAATTTCTGTTAATTCACTGATTCTTTTAGAATATTAATATCAGAAAGTGATTATCAAAAGACTAATGGAGACATATTCAAGCAACATAGGAGTCCAATGACAGTTCTCAACAATGTCTCATTTTAACAATTTACCAGCAAAAATTGGCTATTCAGAATTTAAATACATGCAGGATGTTTTTCTAATGAAAACATTGATATTCCAGCCGTCACTGACAGCCTGGTCATGTGTCTTGTTGCTATTGCAAATGTCATTCATGGCAATTATATCACTGATTACTGTTAACTTGAGCATCTGTTCAGTAGAAATGGGCAAGGCCCTATCACATGCCAGTCAAAGTTAGGGAATCCAGCTTCTGGTAATAGAGCAGTGGACAGATAAGGCCCTTGTTCTCACTGCTCTGTCACTATCATGTAACTTATAATAAAAACGTCAATATAATTATGATTTTTAAAAGGGTAATTTGCCATTAGAACCTTAGAGGAGGGACTTCCCTGGTGGTGCAGTGGTTAAGAATCTGCCTGCCAATGCAGGGGCCACGGGTTCGATCCCTGGTCCTGGAAGATCCCACACAAGCCGCAGAGCAACTAAGCCCATGCAGCACAACGACTGAGCCCACGCACCGCAACTACTGAGCCTGCGTGCCTAGAGCCCGTGCTCCGCAATGAGAGAACCCACTGCAATGAGAAGCCTGCGCACCGCAATGCAGAGTAGCCCGCGCTCACTGCAACTAAAGAAAGCCTGCGTGCAGCAACGAAGACCCAATGCAGCCAAAAATAAATTTATTAAAAAAAATTAGAGGAGCAAGATGCTATTTGACTGCTTAAATATGCATTTCTAACTCCTGCAAATCATTTGTGTCCTTTCCCCAGGGGACTATGAAATAGTAGAAGCTTTTATTGCTAGCTTGGATATGTTTTCCATTTACCTCATCCACCACCATCCTAATGCTCTCTAGCTTAAATCTTTTGTTTCCATTCTTGTAAATGCTAATCTAAGGCTTTTGCACTTACTAGTTCTTTGTCCCCAGATTTTCACTTGGCTGGGTCCTTGCCATTCAGGCCTCAGGTCAAATGTTACTTTCACAGGCCTTTTCACCCTAGTCTAAAACAGCTCCCTTCGTGTTCTATCACCACACCCTGTTTAATTTTCCCTAGTATTTGAAATGTATTACTAATCCATTATTTGTCATCACCCACCTTGCCCCATTAGAAAGTAGATCCCATAAGGGTAGGAGACGTGTATGTGTTCATTGCTGTAGTTCCACTCCCAACATAGATTTCTTTCTTTCTCCCTTTTCTTTTTCGGCTGTGCCACGCAGCAGGCGGGATCTTAGTTCCCCGACCAGGGATTGAACCTGTGTCCCCTGTAGTGGAAGTGCGGAGTCTTAACCACTGTACCGCCAGGGAATTCCCCCAACATAGATTTCAATATTGGTTGAGTGAATGAAGAAATGGCTGGGAAACCTTACACCAATCAGCCAATCCACAATGGCAGAAAGCCCGGCCTTTTACCTTTGCCAGCCTGTGCATCCAGATCTCAGCCAAGAAAGCCTAAACTTCCTGCAGGTTGACCTGTTCCTGCTCTATGCTGACAGTGTCTCAGATCCTAACCCACTGTCATTGAGGTGTTTGGGGAAATTGTCCCTTCTCCCCGGGCCCCCACTGCCCCATCCCAAGCAGGGAGGCTGGACAGGCGAATGGGGACTCACTCAGCCTGTGTTCCATTGGGTGGGGGTCATAGGACTCCATGGTGCCCTATCCCCAGGCAGTCCTGTTTCATGACACAACAAAGGACTTTGACATCACACTGGATGAGGTGGAGATTTGGGGGTGCAGGTGCAGCATCTGGTGGAGGAGGCAACAGATAACAAGACTGCTCAAGCTGGAATAAAAGCAACTGTGGGTGAAATGGGCACCTCACAGCAACTTGGGGCCAAACTCAAGAGGCTGGCAAACTGTACAACAGAAGGGACTTAAATCCCTGCAACCTGGAGGGTGTATATGTCACTCATCTGTGAAGGGCAGCTTCTACATTTCTGTGCAGCTGAGATTTGATCTAAGGGGAGGGGGTGAGAGGAAGCTCAGTAAAAAATACTAAACAAGCTCTTGAAGCCCAGTATGAGCATAAAAGTTTTGTTTTGTTTTGTTTTTTTGCTTAATCTTCTATTATAGAAGTTTTCGAACATTCGAAAGTAGAATATTGTAGTGCAATGAACCCCTGTGTACCCATCACCCAGCTTCAACATTTAACAAATGGCCAATCTTTCTTCATTGCCCCACAGCTCCCTTTGGCTTATTTCAAAGCAAATCCCAGACATCATATTATTTCATCTGTAAGTACTTCAGTCTGTGTCTCAAAGAGATAGGGGCTCCTTTTTAACATAGACATATAAGCCATTACTATACCTTGAAAGTTTTAGGAATTCCTTATTATCAGCTAATATCCTAATAATATTCTGGTTGATTTCTTTGAATTAGGATCCAAACAAAATCCACACATTGCAATATTGCATTGTGTTGTTATGTCCCAGAAGTCTTTTATTCTAAAGTAGTTTCCCCTTCCACTTTCTTCTCATTGTCATTTGACAGGTTATTTGACCCATATAATTTTCTGCTTTTTAGACATGGTTGATTTTATCCTTGTGATGTCTTTTATCGTGTTTCCACTACCCTCTGTATTTCCTATGAACTGGTAATTAGATCCTGAGGCTTGATCAGGTTTAACATGTGTTTCCCATGCATCTCACCAGGAGATGATGATGTGATGTCACGATTGATTAGTGAGTTCAGGTATTGTCAGCCGATCTGTCCATTATAATGTCTCTCATAAGCTTTTTTTTTTTAACAAGGTAAATATAGATCTTTACCATCACCCCTGAAAATTCCCTTATTTTCTTCCCAATTTTCATCCCCAAAGTCAATCACTTTTCTGAAATTTTTCACTATAGTTTTTCCTGTTCGAGAACCTGATATAAATGGCATACAGATGCCACTCTCGTGTCTGGCTTCTTTCATTTATTCAGTTATTTTTATTGTATGAATATGCCACAGTTTAATTACCCATTTTCCTACGAAGTGCATTAATGAGCCAAAACTCCGTATTGAAAGGTCACAGCTGGCGAGACTTGGCTTCCATTGGCTACTAACGCGTTCCTCTTCTCTCCCCTCACACCCGCCCCGCATCTCCACGCGTCTGGCCTCCCGCAGTTCGGAAGCGAGAGAGCTCCCAGCCTGCAGCTAAATTTGTGGAGTAGATTTGATTGACAGCCCAGATCCTCAGTGATCAATGCCCTCCGGATTCCGAGTTGGTTTCGCCGATTTCACCAAGTTCTGAAAATCGAGCAAGTGCCCATCGCTTGCTTGAGTGAGCTAGGAGAATTGGGTGTACCCCTCAAAGTTAGTTTAAGGTATAATTGTTTTATCACAGGAACACTCGCCTCTGGTCAGGAATGAAACTGAACCTTGACGCGTTGCCGCTTGTTTTCAAATGTCCCTTCCAGGACGCCGTCCTTTTCCGGGTACGCTAAGCGCTGGTAGAGTGCACGGGACTTCCGGGAGGTCTAGGAAGTCGTCCCTCTCTTTGGCAGGAGGCGGGTATCTCTGCAGGTGTAGACCCAGATCCTGCGGACCGGCAGAGTGGACCGGGAGGGGTGGGGTGGGACAAAGTGGCTGCAAGCCTGAGGCGAGGTCCCCCGAGGCTGCGGCTGTCCGGCCAGGAGGTGGCCATTCATTCCTCCATTGTGGCTGAGGAGCGAGGGCCCCTTCGGGGGCTCTTTCGAAGTCCGTGCCCTTACCTGAAGGAGAGCCATCCTGCGCTTACCCTGGGGTGCTGCCGGCCTTCTCAGAGCGGAGGGCGTCCCCCTTCTTCCACCCTGCGGCCCAGGTGACCGCTGCCATGGCTTTTCCCCATCGGCCGGATGCCCCAGAGCTGCCTGACTTCTCCATGCTCAAGAGGCTGGCCCGAGACCAGCTCATCTATCTGCTGGAGCAGGTCAGTGCCTGCCACGCTGGGGGCCTTTACTGTATCAGCAGCCAGCACTCACTGGATGCATAGTTCTTTCTTACTGAGCTCCCTTGGTCTTGCTCTTGGCCCTTGGTATTGTCCTTGGAGCTTCTGTGGCAGGTCCAAAATGAAGCACTCAGGGAGGGAAACTTGGGACGATCTGGCCAGAGAGTTAATGGAAATCCCCCCCCCCCGCTTTTTTTTCATACAGACAAGGGAGACACCACTAGTGCCAGGCATCACTGGGGATGGAAAGATGGTTAAGACAACTTTGTCCTTAGGGTTCTTACGTTCCAGTGGGAGCAGTATGAAACACAAATTACCACACACAGGGTATCATGTGGTGAAAGAGTGATAGCTAGGGTGCCTGAAACAATCATTTCTAGCTGGAGTGATCTAGGAGTTTCAAGGGGCTGGAGTGTGAAGATGAGCATATTTTCCTTGGAGATGGGAGAGGATGTTCCAGGCAGATGGACTGGTAGGAGCAAAGTTGAGGAACCAGGGAAGGACAGGCATGTAATACAGAGAAGAGAGGGATGAGAAGTTACACAATAAGCATTAGGCAGCTACTGAAAAATTTTCCCCAATATGTGACATGAAACAATACTTGAAGATGATTCTAATAGCCATTGTGAAGTTGGATAAATGGGCAAAACAAGAAGGCCAGTGAGGAGACCATAGATCAGACTGAAGTAATAAAGGCCCACGCAAAATTAGTGGCAGTGGAAATGAAAGGAATTGATGGGTTTTTTTGAGTCAAAGACTCAAAGACATTCATTGGTCGTAAAGGTTAAGGGAGAAGCAAAGCTGAGTTTGACATTTTTAACTTGAGCTAATAAGAAAGTAATGCTATTACTGTAATTTTAATGGATTACATATATAGTCTTGTTTAATGTTCATATTCCCCACTAGATTGGAAGGTCCTTGAGGACAGGTACATACCTATTTTGTTCAACATGTATGCCTAGTGAGTACCTAGCTTAGAGTCAGGCACTTAGCATGTGCTTAATAAATATTTGTTGCATGAACATTGAATAGAAATGAGAAAAAGACTTAGAAAGAGGAACAGTTTTGGTGGGGGAAGTTGAGTAGTTTGGGTTCGGATAGGATGAAGTTAAGATGCTAGGAGGAAATACCGCTTGTAACATCAGAAGATAGAAAGGTAGAATTGCAGCTAGGGTAAAGATGGGGACTTGGGAGAACCTCAGGGGATGTGGGACCATATTTTATTTCTCTGTAATATGTCCTGTAGTGGTAGCACTATGATTTGGCACATGAAAGACACGCAACAAACGTCTGAGGAATTGAAAAGAGATGCTAGTTAGAACCACTAGTTCAGGTGAGATCCCCATGAAAGAAAGTAAATGAGACCAAGGATAGAAACTTGTAAATAGAATGACCTGAGGAAGAGCTGCCCACAAGGATGACTTAACGTGGCCAGAGTGGATTTCTGTGCAGTAATGTCCTCTTCAAACTAACTTCCTCTGACTTAATTCTTATTAATGGGCACTGCTATTCAGGCTTGAAACCTCAGAATCATCTTTGACTCTTCTTCCCTCCTCACACTTAACTAAACCAGTTGCTGAGTCCTGTGGATATTTATTTCCTTACACCTGACTTTTTTTTTTTTTTGCGGTACGCGGGCCTCTCACTGTTGTGGCCTCTCCCGTTGCGGAGCACAGGCTCCGGATGCGCAGGCTTAGTGGCCATGGCTCACGGGCCCAGCCGCTCCACGGCATGTGGGATCTTCCCAGACCGGGCACGAACCCGGGTCCCCTGCATCGGCAGGTGGACTCTCAACCACTGCGCCACCAGGGAAGCCCTACACCTGACTTTTTAAATGGTGATTATAAAATAGCACTAACAAATTCTAGAAAATGCAGAAGATAAAGTGTAAAGAACAAAAAAATCACTTACAACCCTACCATCAGATACAAGCACTGTTAACACTGTTAATTTCTTTCAAGTATTTTTAAAAATTCGATTACATGTTCCATGTATCTCTTAAAAAACCTATTTTTGTTCACATCACCACCAGCCTAAATCAGGTCCTCATTCATTACCACAGGCTTGGGCTGCTTGTTTGTCTTTTGTTTTCTTGCCGCACCCCGTGGCATGCCGCGCATCCCCGACCAGGGATCGAACCCTCACCCCCTGCAGTGGAAGCGCAGAGTCTTAACCACTGGACTGCCAGGGAAGTCCTTGGGCTGCTTGGACTGTTGCATTAACCACATAAGTGTAGTCCTTACCTCTAGTTTCTCATGTCTCCAATCCATTTTACCCACAGTTCCCAGATTTACCTAATGAAAATTCCCAGCTGATTGGATGCTTCAGTGTACAAAAGCTTTATATTTTTCCTTGTTCCATAGAGGATCAACACCAAACTCCCTAACTTGGCATTTGGGACGCTTCATGCTCTAATTCCTGTCAAAGATTTCAGTCTTGTTTCACACCATTCCCCTACATCAAGATTTCTCAACCTTGGTGCTATGGACATTTTGGGCTGCTTAATTCTTTGTGGTGGGACTGTCCTGTGCATTGTAGGATATTTAGCAGCATCCCTAACCTCTACCCGCTAGATGCCCGTAACACCCCCTGCCCCAAGGTGGACAACCCAAAATGTCTCCAGACTTTACCAAATGTCCCCTGGGGGGCAAAATCAGCCCTGGTTGAGGACCACTGCCTTACATGTACCTTACCCATCAGGCAAACTGAATTGCTTGTTCTGCCCTTACCATTCAGCCTGTTCTCTTTCCCTGGCCTTTGCTAGATTGCCATCTCAATCTATCACTGTCAACATCCTACCCATTTGTCAAAGCCTAGTTGAGAGGAAACTTTCAACGACTTCCCCCTCTCTTCTGCTCAGTGTGACCTCTCCTTCCTCTGGACAGATGAAAGGGCAGCATCAGGAGTGATGAAGCGGGAACCAGAAGACAGGGATTTGGCGTGAGAGAGTGGGTGTGAGGGTGAGGACTGTCCTGGGTTAAGTTTTCCGCCTTGAACATAGGTTATTTTTGTAATTAGAAGAAAAATGCCATTTAAAGAGATATTTGGCAGTTAGTTGAGGGGCTGGAGGATACACGGTGTGTTTTTGTTTTGTTTGGCTTCGTTCAGCAGGAAATCGATTGGGTTATCAGGAGACAGTGGAAGAGGCGGTGGAGTAGAGGAGCAATAATGTAGAACAAGGTCACAGGCGAGCAGGAGGGTTGAGTGACAAGGACTTAACCTTAGAAAGAAGGTGAAATATCTTTCCACTGGTACAGAAAATGAGAAGACAAAATAGGTGAATATGTAGAGAAATGTCAGCTGTGGATATAGGCAATTAATAAGGTGCTGGGGGGGCTTCCCTGGTGGCGCAGTGGTTGAGAGGCCGCCTGCTGATGCAGGGGACGCGGGTTCGTGCCCTGGTCCAGGAGGATCCCACATGCCGCAGAGCGGCTGGGCCCGTGAGCCATGGCTGCTGGGCCTGTGCGTCCGGAGCCTGTGCTCCGCAACGAGAGAGGCCACGGCAGTGAGAGGCCCACGTACAGCAAAAAAAAAAAAATAAGGTGCTGGGGTAGATGAGGTCTAGTGCCCTTCCAACTCAGAGACTGTGCTTCTATTAAATGGATGGCTGGATGAGCTGTCAGCCGAGGGAGCTTGTGTGACCCGAGAGTAACCCAAGATACTGTGTCTCCTTCAGCTTCCAGGAAAAAAGGACTTGTTCATTGAGGCAGATCTCATGAGCCCATTGGATCGAATCGCCAATGTCTCCATCCTAAAGGTACCTGCCCCTTTCTCCACGTGGATCAGGCCCTTCTTTCCTATTAAGCAGTTTTTCTTTTGATGAACAGTACATATTACTGAAGAGTGACTACCCTTATAGGGTAAATAGGGGATGGCAGAGTTACAGTAAATAGGGGATGGCAGAGTTACGGTGACAAGGGGGGATTGATACTCTTTGTATTGTTTTTGAATTGTTTTATTTTGGGGTTTTCTATTGACAGTTTGAGGAAGGTTCAGTGGGATGGTTGTCAGGGAGGTACTTTGACTGCTAGAATTAGTGTAAATAGGAGGAAGCCCTTCCAGAAGACCCCTGTCATTGTATCAGGCTTTGGGTTTCCAAGCACACTTATGTCCATTGTTTTGTTGGATTCTCTCTGTAGCAACATGAAGTAGACAAGCTGTACAAAGTGGAGAACAAGCCAGCCTTCAGCTCCAGTGAACAGTGAGTGTCTGGGAGACTCTGTCTCGGCTCCAAGCTGGAGGAGGTCCCTACACATTTGCCTTTGATTGGTCCTTGGCCGAGATCTGGCACCATGATGTTTGTGACATGGTTCGCTTCCCTCTTCTTTTACAAATTCATCCTTAGGTTATGCTTTAGCCTCTTAATTGGTCTCCCTTTCTGCGGTTTCTCCCTCCCTTGTCCTCATCTCTCTTTAACCCAATCTACCATCTCTAACCAGATTGATTAATCTTTCAAAAATATTTTCATTGGGCTCTCCTGAAGAACCTTCAAGGCTTCCCTTACTTACCGAGTGAGGTCCTCATTGTTCGTCATAGATTCCAAGGCTGCCTCCAGGGAGGCCTCTCACCCCCTTTCCAGCCTGGTCTCTTTCATGTCCCCACTATTCAGCTCGCACTTTTGCGTGCTTCCAGGCTCTGCACACGTACCTCCGTGTTTTTGGCCACTCCACCCACTCTGCCTGAAATTCTCTCCTCTCCTCACTGTTCTTGCGACAAATATCCAGCCTTCAGAATCCAGCCCCACCTCCTCCACGCAGCTGTCAGTTGCCATTCCAGGGTGATTTTCTCCTCCTCTAGATTTGCATGGGGTTCAGTGTTTGTCCTGTTCACCTGGTACACAGTCACATCCTGCCTGTTGTCTGATGTTTGTTTTTATTTTTAATACTTCTCAACTTAAGCAATGTATACCCTCCCTTAGAGGAAATAATTCTCCTAGATACATGGAGAATACATCCAAGAACCCCAGTTTGAAGAACACTATTTTATATACTTTCTTGTATTGTTTTTTAACACTTGATTGTTAATATACTCCATACATATGTGCATCTTATTTTGCCCAATAGACTGTAAATTATTTGAGAGCAGGAACTCCTGGGTCCACCATAAGGCCAATAAGTGCCCCCAGCCCACCACGATATACCTGTTTTATCGAGGGGAGTCTTGTGTGTGTGTGTGTGTGTGTGTGTGTGTGTGTGTGTTTAAACTCTTAATTATATACTCATATTTTTAAAAAAATTTTATTTATTTATTTGGTTGCACCAGGTCTTAGTTGCGGGAGGTGGGCTTCTTAGTTGCAGCAGGCGGGCTCCTTAGCTGCGGCTCCAGGGCTCCTTAGTTTTGGCTCGCCGGCTCCTTAGTTGTGGCATGCTAAGTCTTAGTTGCAGCATGCATGTGGGATCTAGTTCCCTGACCAGGGATTGAACCTGGGCCCCCTGCATTGGGAGCGCAGAGTCTTATCCACTGCGCCACCAGGGAAGTCCTGGGTCTTGTGTGTTTGATATGTGGTGAGCCAAAAGAGCTGGCAGGGCTTTGGCTGCGGTGAGAGCTGTAGCAAATGATGAAAGAGTTGGCATTGTTTAAGTTTCTTCTAAGCTGCTATCACCAACTTCATGATTTTTCTTCACTGAGGTTTTTTTCCCCCTTCTCTCCCATAGATTATGCTTCCTGGTCAGACCTCGCATCAAGAATATGTGGTACATTGCCAGTGAGTGTGCCATGGTGTTCATTATAACTAAGACCTGGGAAAGGGTGGGAAGGTCTAAGGACCCTGACCATAAGAACCCTTTAATAAGAAAAGAATTGTTTGGGTAGGCCATACTCCTCGTAGAGGCTCTCTGCTTCCTTACTTCTAGTCTAACAAAGGTCCATGGCTTTTGAGTTGCATCCTTTCTGTCTGTAGATCTTGTCAATGCTGACAAAATGGCTGGCCGAACTCGGAAATACAAAGTGATCTTCAGTCCTCAGAAGGTGAGTTTGGACCCTGGTGGAAATGACATCGGGTAGAACAGGATTGGGGACTAGGAAGGGGTAAGGGGCCAACACTATATAGCTGTATCTCCCTCAAAGCAAATTATAGGTGACTGAGCAAAATACCTGTCACCATCTTTTTATTAAGGTAGCAGAGAGTCTGTCATCAAATTGCCCCAAATGTAGATTGTACAGTTGTGAGAGATGTCCTCTACATAGATTTCTTTAAGTGAAAAGATTGACATTTTTGAAGTAGAACCTGCTATGTATCCCTTCTAACACCAATTCCTATATAGTAATGGTGCACAATGTTATGGCTTTTCAATGACTTTCTCCCTATATCCCTTTAATAACAAACACAATAAATCTTCACCCCCGCCCCATGCTCATCGAAGGCGTGTGGCTGGGCTGCCCTTGGGTTATCAGAACCATACCAGTGTACTTTGGAAGAGATTTTTCTTACACAGGGTGCAGTAAAATGTTCTCTAAGCTTGGAGCAACTGAGGGAACTGAAGCCCACAGTCACATAGTGAATTAACATAGCCATGCTAGGTTTCTTCCATCTTTACCTCAATAATTGCAGTAAGTGTTAGGTGATCTGTCATAGTATCTCCGTTTCTCGATTCCATCAAGCTCCCCTGTCATCCCCACATCAACGGGGTGCATTGTAGGTACATCCTCAACCTGATTGATTGGGAGGAATGATGTACCAGGTCTGTACATTGCCCGTCGTAGGACTATACAGTTATACCAAGTAGTGCATGCCACACTTGGAGCAGGTAGAAATTAAAGTTGAAAGGACAGGGATTTATTCCTTTGCAATTCTCCCAAGAAAATTCTAAAGAAAATAGAAGCAGTAGGTAAGACTAAAGACACTGAAGCCAAACTGTCTGGCTGTGAATCCATGCTTTAGCACCTATTACCTGTGTGATCTTGGATAAGTTACTTCACTGGTCTGTGTCTCAGTTTTCTCATCTATAAAATGGAGTTGATAATAGTACTTATCTCTTTTAAATGAGGTGACTTCCAGTTTCTATTAAGAAGTCTAGAGGAATCATAGGCTTATATTGTTTTCTCATCATTTAAAAGGAATAAGAGGAAAGAACCAATGATCTTCCTTTGAAGATCATTTGAAGATTGATAGCACAGTCTTACAGCTATTAATCCTGTTTAACAAATATATCAAGTGTAGCATTATTACCAGGGCAAGAAAATTATTGAGTAAAATAACCGATCAGAATTAGAGGTTAATTTTTTTTTTTTTTTTTTTTGCGGTACGAGGGCCTCTCACTGCTGTGGCCTCTCCCTCTGCGGAGCACAGGCTCTGGACGCGCAGGCTCAGCGGCCATGGCTCACGGGCCCAGCCGCTCCGCGGCATGTGGGATTCTCCCAGAATGGGGCACAAACCCGTGTCCCCTGCATCGGCAGGTGGACTCTCAACCACTGCGCCACCAGGGAAGCCCTAGAGGTTACTTTTGAATGTTATTAAAGGAGCTGTAGCAGTAATCTCTAGTTTTTGGAGTCTTACAAAACCCTTTTTTTCAAACTATACTTCCAAGGACAGATTTGTTTAAACAGGGAATAGAACAAGTTGGTAACAGTTTCAAATAATGCTACAAGCCTCCATATCACACAGAAAAAAAGAAAATTGATATTTTTATGAATTTTTTTCTAACACCCTATCTAATCAAATTTTTTGACCTAATTTTCCATTACAGGACAGTGTCTTCCTTAGTTGCTGTAGGGAAGAGGAATTTTCTCTCTCTTCCTGAGACTCCCTTTGTTAATTATGAAGATTGGCAGTTTTCAAACTGGGCTATGGAGTTCCATTAGTTAGCATTAAAAGTAGCCCTATAGGGACTTCCCTGGTGGCGCAGTGGTTAAGAATCCACCTGCCAATGCAGGGGACATGGGTTTGAGCCCTGGTTCAGGAAGATCCCATATGCTGCGGAGCAGCTAAGCCTGTGCACCACAACTACTGAGCCTGCGCTCTAGAGCCCGTGAGCCACAACTACTGAAGCCCACGTGATACAGCTACTGAAGCCCAGGTGCCTAGAGCCCATGCTCCACAACAAGAGAAGCCACCGCAATGAGAAGCCCACGCACCGCAACAAAGAGTAGCCACCGCTTTCCACAACTAGAGAAAGCCCGCGCACAGCAACGAAGACCCAACACAGCCAAAAATAAATTAATAAAATTAATTAATTAATTTTTAAAAATAAAAAAAAAAGTAGCCCTGTAGGATTTCAGTTTTACTGACATAAATGAATGAGGGATGAATAGGACTCTTCTGTGTAACCATAAAATAAGGAGCACATAGCATTAATCTTCCACACCTCATAGAATTATGAGGATCAAGAGAGGTAATGCTTTTATTTTTTATTTATTTACTTTTCAATTTTTTATTTATTTATTTATTTTTTGGCTGCGTTGGGTCTTCGTTGCTCCACGGTGGCTTTCTGTACTTACGGCGAGCGAGGGCTACTCTTCGTTTCAGCGCTCGGGCTTCTCATTGTGGTGGCTTCTCATTGCGGAGCACAGGCTCTAGGCGTGCAGGCTTCAGTGGTTGCGGCACGCAGGTTCAGTAGTTGTGGCTCTCGGGCTCTAGAATGCAGGCTCAGTAGTTGTGGCACACAGGCTTAGTTGCTCCACGACATGTGGGATCTTCTTGGACCAGGGATTGAACCCGTGTCCCTTGCATTGGCAGGCGGATTCTTAACCACTGCACCACCAGGGAAGTCCCTCTTTAAAAAAAATGTTTATTTATTTAGTTGGCTGCTCCGGGTCTTAGTTGCAGCATGCAGAATCTTTAGTTGCAGTCTGTGGGGTCTTAGTTGGGGCATGCATGTAGGATCCAGCTCCCCGACCAGGGTTCGAACCCAGGCCCCCTGCATTGGGAGCACAGAGTCTCAACCACTGGACCTCCAGGGAATTCCCGATGGCACAGTCTTACAGCTATTTATCCTGTTTAGGAATACAAATATATCAAGTATAACATTATTACTAGGGCAAGAAAATTATTGAGTAAAATAACCAATCAAAATTACAGGATACTTTTGAATGTTATTAAAAGAGCTATAGCAGTAATTTCTAGTTTTTGGAGTCTTACAAGAACCTTTTTTTCAGATTATACTTCCAAGGACAGACTTGTTTAAACAGGGAATAGAACAAGTTGGTAACAGTTTCAAATAATGCTGCAAGCCTCCATATCACACAGAAAAAGAAAATTGATATTTTCATGAATTTTTTCTTTCTAACACCCTATCTGATCAAATTCTTTGACCTAATTTTCCATCATAGGATGATGTCTTCCTTAGTAGCTGTAGGGAAGAGGAAATCTGTCTCTCTTCCTGAGACTCCCTTTGTTAACTATGAAGATTGGCAGTTTTCAAACTGGGCTATGGAATTCAATTAGTTAGCATTAAAAGTAGGTCCATAGGGACTTCCCTGGTGGTCCAGTGGTTAAGACTCCTTGCTTCCCCTGCAGGGAACGCAGGTTCGATCCCTGGTTGGGGAACTAAGATCCCACATGCTGCATGCGGCGTGGCGTGGCCAAGAAAAAGGCCTATAGGATTTCAGTTTTACTGACATAAATGAATGAGGAATGAATAGGACTCTTCTGTATAACTGTAAAATAAGGTGAACCTAGCATTAATCTTCCACACCTCATAGAGTAATTATGAGGATCAAGAGAGGTAATGCTTTTAAAACACTGACAACAATGCCTAGTACATGTGAAACAAATAATACACAGCCACGATTATTATTGTCATCATCATTATCAGACAGAAGTGCCCTCAACTTTCTTCCTCATTACCTCCAAATATTTCACCCTTTTCCCACCTGTCTCAAAGGAGCATGAGGGAATTCCCTGGTGGTTCAGTGGTTAGCACTCTGTGCTTTCACTGACAAGGGTGTGGGTTCAATCCCTGGTGGGGAACTAAGATCCCCATGAGCCATGCAGCATGGCCAAAAAAACATAAAATAAAAAATAGAAAATAATTTACAAAAAATAAAAAAGGAGGACAAGACACTGGCCTTTCCCCATCTAAGAGCGGAGGCTCACCTGTGTTCTTGGCCCCATCCCTGCCTGCTTTCTCCACTCTCTTGCTTCATCAAGTAGACTCTTTTATGTCTTCAACCATATCTATCCCTTCTAAACAGTTCTCTCTCCTCATCTCTTGTCCCTGACAGCGACTCTCCCTTAATTTGTGTCCAGACTGAAGAATTATCTGCTGCCACTGCTTCTGCTTCCCCACATCCACCTTCACCTTTTTTTTTTTTTTTTTTTTCAGTATGTGGGCCTCTCCCGTTGCGGAGCACAGGCTCCGGACACGCAGGCTCAGCGGCCATGGCTCACGGGCCCAGCCGCTCCGCGGCATGTGGGATCTTCCTGGACCAGGGCACGAACCCGTGTCCCCTGCATCAGCAGGAGGACTCTCAACCACTGTGCCACCAGGGAAGCCCCCACCTTCATGTTTTAATCTAGTCGCCTAAGATCTCCGTTGTCAAATCCAGTGATGTCTATGTCATGCTCTTCCTACTTAACTTCTCTGGCATTTGAGACTGTTGCCCATTCTTTCTTGAAACTCTGCCTTTAGAGGTGCTATTTAGGGGTGCTGTTTTCTCCTAGTCTCACCTCTCTATGTATTCTTTCTCGGTCTTCTCTGCCCGGTCTTGGACTGTACACCCTTTTAATTTTGGTTCCCTAGAGTCCTGTCCTAAGCTCTCTTCTCTCTGTGTGTTCTTTTGGACAAGCTGTCCACTTTAAATGCAGTGTATGTGCCTTTAGCCCCCAAGGCTGTCTGTCCAGACCTCCCTCGGTGTCTGCAGAGGTCCCATGGAAATGTCCTAACCAGAACTCCATCCCTGCTCTCTCCACACCATTGCTTTTTACCTCCACCTGCTCCTCCTCCTCTGTTCCTATAGCACTGTCATGCCCTGCTTCCCGTCTCTGCTGGCAGGACCCACCCTTCCCTGACAGCTGAATACTTTCTCCTTTGTAAAGCTTTTCTAGTCAATCAGGGAGAAAAAAGCAATTGACTTAATAAGTGAATGAAATGGCTGAAAAGGAAACAAAGGGTTGGGCCAGTGATTCCAGTGGTCCTTTCTAGATCTAAGAGTCTGGGTTCTTTTGTCTTTTTCACTGGGTTCAATAAGTGTGGTCCTTGGGCTTCCCTGGTGGCACAGTGGTTGGGAGTCCGCCTGCCGATGCAGGGGACACGGGTTCGTGCCCCGGTCCGGGAAGATCCCACATGCCGCAGAGCGGCTGGGCCTGTGAGCCATGGCCATTGAGCCTGCGCGTCCGGAGCCTGTGCTCCGCAACGGGAGAGGCCACAACAGTGGGAGGACCGCGTACCGCAAAAAAAAAAGTGGTCCTCATCAGTGACCACAAAGGAACTCCAGAGAATGGAAAGAATGGAGAAGGGGGTTACTAATCAGCCCCCCTTTCTCTTTCAGTTTTATGCGTGCGAGATGGTGCTTGAGGAAGAGGGCATCTATGGAGGTGAGAGGAGTCGGATATGAGTGGAGAGGGGGAGGACGTGTGGAAGAAGGCCGTGATGGTTGTTCCCTGTACCCATCTCCTTCTTTTCCCTGCCTCATTCCTGTTGGCCTGGCAGGAGGAGAGGGTACTGAGAATGGGAAGGAAGACCCCAAATTAGAATACTAGTGGGGCTATAGTTGAAAATCACCGATGCTCTCTTCTTACCTCCCAAGACTCCCACAAGCAAAACTCGTGCCTTCCCTCCTGTGTGCATTCCTCACTCCATCCTCTGTGCAACACAAACCTGGTCACCGTCCTCCCTACTGGAAATCCTGCAGTGGCTCAGAATAAAGCCCAGGATCCTCAGCATGGCCTCCTGTGCCTCTACAGTCTGGCCCCTTCCTGGCCCTTTAGCCTCCTCATGTGCCACTCCTCTCTCCTGACTCACTACCCTCCAGCCATGGGGACTTCACACACCTGTTCTTGTTGCCTGGAACATTCCTCACCCTACAGCTTTTTGCCTACCCAAATCATACTCAAATTCTAAGCCAAATGTCTCTTCTTTAGGGAAGTCTTTCCTGTGCCTGTAGTTGGGGTTAGATCCGTGAAATATTTGTGCTCATAGGTTGCTGTTTTACTCCTTTGGAGCATATAACTGTAGTTAGATTTGTCTGGTGTATACTCTCTCACTACCTTGTCAGCTCCAGAGGTCAGGAGCATGTCCATTCTGTTTACCACCATGTCCCCAGTATTTAGCCTAGCACCACACATATGTGGCTCTCCGTCAGTATTTGTCCAATAATGCATAAATGAAGGAGTGTTTCATCAGCACTTTCGGTCGGCACTCTAATGAAAACACACCACTGAGATCCCACTGTATTACAGGCTGTTACGTACATGTCTCCTTTCCTTATCAGCCTGTGAGCCCCTTCCGGGCAGAGACTGTATCTTATACACCTCTGAGCATCCCGTGCTCAGTGCAGTACCTGGCGTGTGGCAGGCACTGAGGAGTTTTTGCACGGCTGTAGTGGAGCTTCCCTCTTAATGTGGAGCCACGGCAGGGAGACTGATGCTCTCTGTACCCACAGATGTGAGCTGTGACGAATGGGCCTTCTCTTTGTTGCCTCTTGATGTGGATCTGTTGAGCATGGAACTACCAGAATTTTTCAGGGACTACTTCCTGGTAAATGCAGGGCCCTTGGGTCTTGGCATCAAGGAGTCGGGACAGACATGGGGTCCTGTGGGCTAGAAATATGGATTCAACCTTCATCCAACTCATAATTTATCATGAGTGATAGTAATTTGGAGACGGAATACCACTGCTTGAGGTTCATGGGGCTTCCATTGGGGCCAATGAAAATGGACTTTAGCAAGCGTTGCCCAGACCCTGCCTTTCTGCTCAGGGCTTCTAGGCCTCTCCACTTTCCAGATGGATCTGTCGGGTTGATCCATATCTTTGTGGCCCATGTGGTCCCTGCAGGAAGGAGATCAGTGTTGGATCAACACTGTGGCACAGGCCTTGCACCTCCTCAGCACGCTCTATGGACCCTTCCCTAACTGCTATGGAATTGGCAGATGTGCTAAGGTGAGCAGTTCTATGTCCTGATAGCCCCTATTCACTTGTTTTCTAAGCACCAAGGATTGTTCATGGGCATCTGGGATGTGAGGTATATTCTTTACCTTGCTTTCATTGCTCCAGAGTAGGTCCCCAGAGGGGAGAACTTGTGTGGCTAACAGAATGGCAAGGGCCCAGGACCTCTAGGTAGCATCCCTAAAACTTTGGGGGCGGAGAGACTCCTTCACTGGTGTGGGGCAGGATGGGGAGGGGTAGGAACAGGTGGGAGTAGAAGAGGTAATATCGTTAATAATTAGCTCCTCTCTTGGGGTCAAGGAGAAGGATCACATGGAAAGGGGTTGGGTTCTGTAGGTGTGGGGCTGCACAAGGGACCTGGACATAAGATTGCGAATGTCTTGGGCCCTGACAGATGTCACATGAATTGTGGAGGAAACTGGAAGAGGAGGAGGATGGTGAAACCAAGGGCCGAAGGCCAGAAATTGGACATGTCTTTCTCCTGGACAGAGGTGAAGTATGCTCAGCACTCCTCTCATCTGTCGACCCTAGAAGATACTGGAATATGGGAAACATGGTGGCACAGCTGGGATCCTCAAGTTGAGGCTGTGAATGCCAGTGTTGACTGGGGGCTTGGGCACTTGGGCCCCATGGAAGGCACTTGAGCGGATACTGAGCAAACTGGGTGGGAGGCTGCATCGGGGAAGACCCTCACGGTCAGGGATCTCGGTTTCAGACGTGGACTTTGTGACGGCACTTTGCTCCCAGGTGGTTTACGAGGGTCTGGTGGATGACACCTTCCGCGTCAAGTGTGGTAAGTGGCATCTTAGCGAGACGGAGGGGTCCTCAGCTCCTGGGGCTTCCCACGGTGAGGGTGCAGGACTTGTGGGAGAGACCCAGGCTTGGAGTGAACTGCTGCCTTCCAAATAGTTTGGGGGAACGTTTAAATCTTTATTTCTTTTTTTTGGGCGACACTCCTTGGGGGATCTTAGTTCCCTGACCAGGGATGGAACCTGGGCCCCTGGCATTGGAAGCTCAGAGTCCTAACCACTGGACCACTAGGGAAGTCCCTGGGGGACCTTTAATGGCAGTTCCGGAAAGAGAGGGGAAGGAAGGACTCATCAGAGATCCTCATAGCTGTTTCCTCTGCTCTCGAAGGGAGTGTCGACTTTGGCCCAGAAGTCACATCCTCTGACAAGAGTCTGAAGGTGCTGCTCAACGCCGAGGACAAGGTGAGCACATGGGTTCCGGCAGAGGATTTCCCCAGGGCCACTGCCACCATGAGGCTGTGGGCCCCGGCACTGGGAGGAGAGGCCGAGTCCCCAGGAGAGAGGGACACCCAGCCAGTTAAGAGCACAACCCAGAGCACATAGCAGGGATTTGACATGTCCTTACTGTTACCAGCTCAGCTTCCTTTGTACTTCTGCTAGAATAGCTGAGCACTCTCGCTGTGCTGTTGTTACCCTGATGAGGCAGGAAGGAACAAGGTATGCGTCTGTATAGTAATTTGTTCCTGTCTCATTCCCCTTGCAGGTGTTTAATGAGATTCGTAACGAGCACTTCTCCAATGTCTTTGGCTTCTTGAGCCAGAAGGCCCGGAACCTGCAGGCCCAGTATGACGTGAGGCTCCCAGCCCGGGTCCTCCGTCTGTTTCCTCAGTGGCTCCCCAGGCTGCTGCCCTTTGGCTCCCCTTCTGATGCTACAGTGGGTGGGAACTGAGGGAGGGTAGTGTTTGCTCACATCTGAGGGCAGAGGGGCTGACCTCATGGGAATGTCCCCACAGCGCCGGAGAGGCATGGACATAAAGCAGATGAAGAACTTCGTGTCCCAGGAGCTCAAGGGACTGAAGCAGGAGCACCGCCTGCTGAGTCTCCGTAGGTTTCAGCTTGAGGGTAGGGCAAGGGGAACCCTGCAGAGGAGATCTGGGAGGAGATCCCTGTTCATTTGGAAAATAGTGCTCTTCTTTGGTCTAAAGTGTGAAGAAATGCTCCTGCACTTTGCCTTAAGAGGTCCTTATTCTTCTGGACAATAAAGAGGCATTCTTTCAGAACCAGGAATATGTCAGCTCCCCTTTTGTCCTGTCTGCAGATATCGGGGCCTGTGAATCCATCATGAAGAAGAAAACCAAGCAGGACTTCCAGGAGCTCATCAAGACTGAGCATGGTGACTTGGCTACTTCTCCTGCTTCTGCTTCCGTGGCTCCCAGTCCAAGCCTGACCTGAAAAGATGCTCTCTGGCTCTTTCCAGCTGACGCTGGCTGTGTGGAATGTTGGTTCCTGCTAGAATCCCTGGGGGCCCCTTAACCCACCCCAAGGATGAAGAAAGGGATGGGGAGACCAGACGCCCATTAGCATAGATGGCAACAGCTGAGCTGCTCCCCCAGTAACAGGCTCTCCTCTGATTATTTGCAGCGCTGCTGGAGGGCTTCAGCATCCGTGAGAGCACCAACTACATTGAAGAGCACATAGACCGGCAGGTGAGGCGGGAAGGGGGGAGATATTGGGAACAGCGTTTAGAGGTGGGGCTCAAGCGGAAGCAAGAGGAGAGAGCGTGTGTTATGAAACTTGAATTCTCCTTGACTCTTCCTTCCTGTGCAGGTGTCACCCATAGAAAGCCTTCGCCTCATGTGCCTTTTGTCCATCACTGAGAACGGTGAGCCCCAGGGACCAAAGACGCCGGATTGAAAAGCTGTACCTTAGGGATAGTTCCCTGTAATCTCGTGGATTCTTTCCCCTGTAAAATAAAGCAGCTTTTGTTTTGGGTGAAACATCCCCAGGTCATAAGGTAATTTATTGTTCCAGCCCTAAACAGGACCACATCCACCCTCCTCAACGCTCCCGGCACATGGCCTGTCCCATCGTAGGACTGCAAAGGGGTAGAGCTGAACGGCATTTCTCTCATCATTCCATCTGGCTTCCTACCCGCAACAAGATTTCATAATCAAGATACAGTCCAGGAAAAACCAATTTCATAAACATTTTAAAAGCTCAGATTCTGCAACCTTTCGTGGCAACTTGTTTTGAATGTTGAAGTCTTCCAGTTGGCAAATATTCTTTAAGGTTGCTTTCTACCCAAAGATGTTATTTGCTTATTCTAAATACCCTTTATTGTAGTTGGAAGTCCATTTCTTCTTACCTCTGTGGAGAAAAACATCTAAGGCTGCACTTTGGGAACTCATTTGAACACTTTTCCTATTCCCCACTAGCTGTTGAGCAGTTCCCCAGACAACTGGCCCATAGCCAGGGAGAAACGCACAGGAAGGCCCTTGTCCTCCCTCCTGGCGCATCCCACCCCCCACTACGGATTAGATTAGCTTTCGTTTCAGTGTCCCTTCCTCAGGGCTCTTCCTTGGAACTCTCAGATCCAGGCTATATCTTTCAAAAAGCAAGCTTAAATTTAGGAGTCAATTTAGAATCAACTGCATAGGATGCAAGGTTAACGTTATGTACTGACTCCTTCCTTCTCACTAGGGTTTTTTTTTGCTGGGGGGACGAGGGTTGGTTTGTTGGTTTGTACACCTTAGGGCATCTCAGCTGGCTCATGAACCTTTATCTTCCTTACCCTCAGGTTTGATCCCCAAGGATTACCGATCCCTGAAAACCCAGTATCTGCAGGTAAGGCCAGGAGACTGTGTTCTTGAGGGAACTTGGTGGAGGGAGGTCATTGGACATTTTCGAAAGAGGCAAAAGAAGAAACGGTCCCTTTCCTGTCCCCATCACCCTCCTGTTCCCATGTGGCCTCCCTCTCAGAGGTTGTGGGGATGGTCACCTTTCAGCACGCAGAGACCCTTCCCACTACCCTTGTTTCACTCTCCTCCCCTCTTATGTGGCCAATGCGGGGGGAGTTTGAACAATTCAGCTGTTGGACCCAGTGGTGAGTTCTTACTCCTGGATTCTCCCTTTATTTAGCACCTTGCGAGGCGTCAATACACCTTTCCTTCCAGGTCCTTCTCAAGTCCTACCTCCTCTGTGAAGCCTTCCCCACCTCCTTACATCGACAGCTTTCTGTGATCTTTAATTGTTCCATGCTGCTTTTATTCTTTGTTTGGCATTTGGTGATTTCTGATATGAAAATCTTCCCCACAAACAAGTGTGCGCTGCTCAGGACACAGAGCGCATAATCCTCTCCCCCACCTCCATATCACCCAACAGTGCTAGGCCCCTGGTGAATGCTCGGTAGAGAGCTGAATTGCATTTTCTTCAGAGCTATGGCCCCGAGCACCTGCTAACCTTCTCCAATCTGCGGCGAGCTGGGCTCCTAACGGAGCAGGCCCCAGGGGACACCCTCACAGCTGTGGAGAGTAAAGTGAGCAAGTTGGTGACGGACAAGGCTGCAGGTGAGCAGGGAGTACAGGTAACCCCTTTCACCCTCCTCGGCTGTTGTTGCCTGTTCTCTCAATAGGCAGAGCACCCTGGTGGGGAGAGAATGAGCTGGGGAAGGAGAAAGTGATTCCTTACTGTTACTGTCCTTACTGCCACTACTGCTGCTTGTAAGAGCAGCTTCCAGTTATCGAACACTGATGTGCTAAGCCTTTTAGATACACTTTCTCATTTAATCCTCACAAAGTTTCTATGTGGTAAGTTTTATTATCTCCATTTTACACATGAGGAAACCGAGGCTTAGGGAGGTTAAGTGACTTCTTCAGGGCCCCTTAGTAAGTCAGATTTAACTCCAAAGGCCGTACACTTAACCAGTAAACTAGGATCACCCTGTAGATTGCATTTAGTAGAGGGCTGGTACCCTGTAGGAGGAGGAAGACTGCGGGTGGGAGAAGGGTGGTGATTGTCTTAATCAGTTCCAGGGAACTGTAGGTGAATGGCTTTGAGGGGGATCTTCAGATGTGATAGGTCCTGCTGTTTGAGAAGAGGGGGTCCTGTCATTTCCTGAGTGGTATCACCTGTGGCAGCATCATTAATCCATAAACCTTAGATGAAACCAGCGCAGATTTCTTTCCCAGGAAAGATTACTGATGCCTTCAGTTCTCTGGCCAAGAGGAGCAATTTCCGCGCCATCAGCAAGAAGCTGAATTTGGTATGTAGAACAGGGGTGGACAAGGGAGGCAGTGGGGTCAGTCCTTTGTGAAGTACTTTGAACCCACAAAAACCTCTCTGTCATTTTGTTTTTATAAAGATCCTTTTGTGTGGTAGCATTATAGCATGAGCTTAATAATGAGACAAGACACAAAGGTTCATTCATTTAATGAACACGTAACTCACACCTACCAATGTCAGAGAATACACTAAGTGCCGCTTCAGTGACAGACATGTCCCATGTCGCTGAAGGGTCAGAAGGGGTCCCTCTTTCCAGCGAGCATGGAAACGCATTCAAGAGAATCAACAGGCACTGAACAGCTTTCATCTTTGGTTATGGATTTTTTGTTTTTTTTCCTCCAAGGCTATTATTGCTGGTTCTTACTTTAGTTGAAGTAAGAACTGTTCTTAGGGGTATGCCACTTTTCTCTGACCCTGTAAAGGACTGGAGGGCTGAGTGGTCACTTGCCTCATACAGTCCCCTTTGCCCTCTAGATCCCACGTGTGGATGGCGAGTATGATCTGAAAGTGCCACGTGACATGGCGTATGTGTTCAGTGGTGCTTACGTGCCCCTCAGCTGCCGAATCATCGAGCAGGTGAGAAAGAGTGGCTCGCTCCTGTTCATATTTCATGCTCTCTGCTTTCTCTTAGTCCCTGGCCTGGCCCAACTTTTAACTACCTGAGTGACTAGCAAGAAATGTGACAGTCTGGCTGCTGCTAGACTTGAAACTAGCGCTTGTGCCTTCCCAGGTGCTGGAGCGGCAAAGCTGGCAGGGCCTGGACGAAGTCGTGCGGCTTCTCAACTGCAGTGAGCTGGCATTCACAGGTGCATGGCCTTGCCCAGTGGGGGCGGGGGGAACCTAGAGGAGGGCCGGATGCATCATCCAGTAGTGCCCGTAAAGAGCTGAGTCTGGTCTGGTCTTTGCAGACATGACCAAGGAAGACAAGGCTTCCAGTGAGTCCCTGCGCCTCATCTTGGTGGTGTTCTTGGGTGGTTGCACATTCTCTGAGATCTCAGCCCTCCGGTTCCTGGGCAGAGAGAAAGGTGAGATCAGGCTTCCGTGGGATCTGGGGGACAAAGGGCAGCCCTCAAGAAGGCTTCTTTAATGGCCTCTGGGTACCACTTGCTGCCATCTTGCTGTGGGCTGAATAGCAGGAAGCCCAGTTCCACCAAGCATGGCAAGTTGCTGTGCCCAGGAGCATGGCACTGACGCATCTATGACTATAAACTGGTGCTCTGACCCAGCCAGGGCCGTGGAACTGGAGGGGCTTGACATGGCTGGTGTTAGGGGCTTAAATCTGCTCTCAGTCATGTATGGTGTTGCTTTTGACTCCTTAGGGTACAGGTTCATTTTTCTGACGACAGCAGTCACCAACAGCGTTCGCCTTATGGAGGCCATGAGTGAGGTGAAAGCCTGAACTTTTCCCGGCCAGTGTTGATGTCTTCCCTGGACATGTTCCGCAGTGGGATGCAGGAGTTTGAATCCCAGCTGCTAATAAAATGTCTACCAACTATGCTTCTAAGAGCTGGGGAGCAGGGAACTTATTTGGATTTAGAGAACATATCTGAGGAGAGAGTTCACTTCCTGCCCCCAGGATATTTCTTTTTTGTTTATGAAGTACAGCCCATGCTGATGAAATAAGGAGGAAGAGGATCTTTTGCTAAATCCTGTTTGAGTATCATTGTAAATAAAGCCTCTACTCTCAATGTATCAATATTACGTTTAGTTCTAGACAGGCACTTCCATGTATACTGGTGAAGCAGAGGGGGCTTTACATAGGGGCTTCGTGTATTCTACGGCCTGGACTGGGTAGTAGCTCTGGGCCTGGTCTGGTTCTTCCTTGAAACTTGCACTGGTCTGGTTCTTCCTTGAAACTTGCACTGTACTGGACTTTCCTCAACCGTAAAATGAGGATTAGTTAGATGATCAGTACCAGTTAGATGATTGCACCCTTCCAATTCTAAAATTCTGTGATTCATTACACTTTAGAAAAAATGAGCTTGCTATTGTTTTAACTTAAGGAGTCGCTTGAATTTTAAGCCTTTTGTTTCTTATTGCAGAATGAAAAATTATGTCCCTTGTTAGAGCAATTTCAGGCATTGGCAAACTGTGCTCCTGTAAAGGTTACCAGTGCCCTCCTAAGTGCTGATTCTAGTGACCTTTCTTTCCCTTTACCCTTTAAAAATTGTGAACACTAACCACATCTATTAGTGGTCGTCTTCTAAGTTGATCTCACTGATAATCCCCTTTACCTTCTTGTAATTCTCATATTCAGCTTCCATGACACACTTCTTTGTCCTCCTGCATTCTCCTAGGCTGCACTTCCATCTCCTTTGGTTTCTCTCTCTGTGTATCCTCCTTTGTTGCATCTCCTGTCTCTGTCCTTTATTGTTATCCACTTGCCCATCCCAAACTTTTATCTCACTGCTGAGATTCACGTGATTATTTACAACCTGGTCGTTCCATGGGCAGTTCACAGTCAGCATGTCTAAAATAAACTCTCACACTGAACCTCGTGTCCCCACTTGGGATCCCTAAATCTGCTCCTCTTCCTCTGTTTCCTTAATTGACATTCTCATCATCTACCCAAGTTTTGTTCATGCAAGAAATTATATCCTTGGGACTTCCCTGGTGGTCCAGTGGTTAAGACTCCATGCTCCCAATGCAGGGGACCCGAGTTCAATCCCTGGTCAGGGAACTGGATCCCACATGCATGCCACAACTGAGAGTTCGAATGCCACAACTAAAGATCCCACATGCGGCAACAAAGATCCCACATGCTGCTACTAAGACCCAGTGCAGCCAAATAAATAAATAAAATTTTAAAAATTAAAAGAAAAAAAAGAAATTATATCTTTGACCTCAGATTTTTTTCTTTTTATCCCCCACATTCAGCTGGTCCCCTTACCCATTATTTCTAAATGCTTCTGGTTCATCTTCTCACCATCCCCATGGCAGAGGTACTTGTTTTTGGCCTGGGCTTTTGCAAGAGCAAGCTCTGCCTCCTATCTGTTGCCCAATCCACAGTGCTGCCACGTCTTTTTTTTTTAATTGGGGTATAGTTGTTTTACAATGTTGTCTTAGTTTCTACTGTACAGCGGAGTTCCCTGTGCTATACATCAGGTTCTCATTAGTTGCCTATTTTATACATATTAGTGTATATATGTCAGTCCCGATCTCCCAATTCATCCCACTCTCGGTGTCCATACGTTTGTTCTCTACATCTGTGTCTCTATTTCTGCCTTGCATGCCACTTCTTAAAAGAAAGATCCAAACCTGTGGTGTTGGATCATCAAAAGTATTTTTTCCACAGGAGAATGATAATGCTGTGAGTGCAAATTCCAAGGAAAATGCAGTACCTCAAGTATCTAGCTAGAATCTTGACAGTGCTACGTCAAGCTAGTGTGCAAGATCAAAGACACTGCTGACAGGGCTGTTAGTTTGTAGAAAGAATATTTGGCAGTCAGAAAAAGTTCTATGCCCAAATGAATAAACAGTGGCAGTGCATTCTAGAACAGTGCTGTTCACTAGAAATATAAAATGGTCCTTTTTAATACACATTACAGAGTGTTTTACATGCTGAGTATGTGCTCTGAATTGATATCGTCCAACGGTTCTATGATCGTTGACCGCGGGATCTTTGTTAGCTTCAGAATTACAGTGTAAAGCACATTATAGCAAAATCGTCTTATGTCTGGATACTTACAACCGTGGCCCTGGGAACCTGTCTGAAGATCACAAGTTTTTGAAGCTTTCTGGAAAACTCTCAGGTTAATCAACAAAGAGCGCAAAGTAAATTTAAAAAGTGGTGGCTGCAGGCCACATACTAGTGGTGCAGATGTTTGGCACGCTGCTCATGAGTTAAAGGATGTTGAAAGCACCAATGAAGTTTTTCCGAAAGTGAGAAAAACACAGTCCGGAAGGTGAAGCAAACAGGCATCCTTTACTTTTCCTTCATGGAAAAGACAAATGAAGAGAATTCACAGAAGTTACAGTTGACCAATACACATGGGGAAAATGTGCAATTTCAGCTATAATCAAGCAAGTATGAATCAAACAAGGAAATGCCACTTTGCCTAGCAAAGTGGTTTAAAAGGACAGTAGTACTCCATACTGCTGAGGGTGAGGAGGGTACTCTTCCTTGGTGGTGAGGGCAAATTAATAAATACAGCCTGTCTGGAGAGGGAGCATAAAGTAATTACACTTCTAGGAACCAACCCTAAGAAAACAATGCAAAATGCCAAGTTTTAGGTATGAAGACACTTATTTGTACAAAGTACAACCTAAATATCCATCGATGGCAAAGTAGTTGAATTATGAATCTACACGCCAATATATTACGCAACCATGAAAAAAGGAAAAAGTGATATATAAGCATTAAGGCATGTAGCAAGGATACAAAAGTACTGTGTCGATTTTGAGTTTTTCAATTTTTATATAACAATTATATAAATCCAGGTAATTTGAAAGAAAACCACAATCCAGGTAATTTCCATTCATTTACCAGTCGTTACTTGGGCAAGTCACTCAGACCTTTCTGAGACAGTTCCCTTTGTAGAATGGCGATAATACCTAGCGGGATGGTTGGGGAGATTAAATGGGATCACTCGTCTAGAAAGGTACCATGCCGGTGAGCAGGGTTCAGTGTCCGTCCCTTCCCTTTCCCTTTAGGTCATGGTTTCCTACATCTGGGGAAACTGCTCGGTCCCCAGCCTTGCTGCCTGAATGAGCAAGGGAAACAAATTACGGCGCCAGGCTTTTCTGTTAATCCCTCTCATGTCACCCCTCCGGCTGAGGGCGGCAAGGCCGTTTACGCGCCACGCCGGGGAGATCCGGACACCGGGGGGGGTCTCTGGGCAGCGACGTGCACTTCGAATCAAAACCGCGCCGGGGCCGGGCGGAACTCCGAGGAGGTTGCCGTCTCGCAAGGTTTGCACGTCCCCTCCCGGCTACAGCAAAGCGAGGCAAGAGAGCCGCGCGCACGCGCACACAGCGATTCGGTCTCCCGCCGGCGCGCGAGCGCTTCCCACGCCCAGTGCGCGAGTCCCCGCCCCTAGCCATGGCGCGCCGGGGGGCGGGGCGAGGCGGGGCTTCGCGAGGAGCCACGGGACGCAGCGCCAATCGCGGCGCTCCTCCGCCTCAGGGTTCGGTTTGAAATTCTGTGCAGGCCTAACGGCTCGCGGAACGGCTACCGGGAGTGAGACCGCCGGTGCTAGCGGGTGGTTGCTGCGCTCGGGCCCGCGTGGAGAGGGTCGGGGCCTCGACGCCCGCCCGCTTGGAGCGTCCACCATGAGGAGAAGGTGCGGGTTGTGGGGGAGTCGAGGGGGCGTGGGAGGGATCGGTGCCGGTCCCGGGTGCGGGGCGGTGGCGGGGTTGGGCGGAGTCCGAAAGGCCGCCTTAGGCCGTGGGCCGGGGTGTCTCGTTAACCGGCGCCCGAGTGAGGCTGGAAGAAGCCAGCCACGGTTGGGAAGTGGCGAGCCGGTGCACGGGCCGCGGGCCCTTGGCGGGGTGGAGGCCAGACCTGACGCGCGCCTTCCCCGGAGCCGCGGGCTCCCGCAGGCCCCGACGCCCGGGTGCGGGCCGAGCGCAGGTGCCCGGGAGAAGCGGCGGGAGGCCAGGCGGGCCCGCGGCGCACCCGGTGCGGGGCGGTCAGAGCTGGCGTCCGCGAGCCCCACCCTCTCCGCCAGCAAAGCGTCTCAGGTGCTGCTGCTTGGCACCGACGGCTTGTTCTAAGTCCTGAGTCTTTTATGGTCAGTGTTTCTAGTTTTTCTTTAAATAAAGGCGTGCAGTTTTTAGTTTATCGTTGCTTTTCGATGTATCTGGGTTGCAGTGTTAACACTTTACTTGAATTGGAAAGATAGCTTGGTTTTCCTGCAAGTTGAAAAACTCCGATAAAGGAATTTTTTCCCCGTCGTTTTAACAACTTCTCAGGCAGTGCTGGGAAAGGAGTGTCCGAATTGAAATTGGGACCAGACGCACCACACTGCCACCTACCAGCCTATGACTTTGGGCAAAAATGTTGAATGTCAGTTTGCTCATCTCTAAAATAAAAATAATGCTGGTGCATAGGACTTTTGTGTTAAAAACGATGCAGATGTTAACCTTATTTTCTATAAGTAGTGGGTGAAGCATTGTGATGATTCATTATTAAATAATTTATAGGTATTAGTCAAACTGATTGATGTATGGCTTTGTAAGTTTACTCTTTCCATGATTACTAATTCCGACCGTTCTTTTTCAAATGCTTGCCCTCGTGAGAATGGGAATGTAGTACAAATCACTGCTACCATTGGAAAAACAGATCTCAGGTGTAAGGTTGTGGATTACAAATATCTTATATAAAAGCACATTTAAGCTGCTGTGCGTTTCAGCTAATGACGCATTTTGAGGACTAGTAAAATTTTAAATGACATTTTACAGGAAACTCTTACTCCAAGTCCATTAACAGTTTTTGGATTGTTCAGGCATCTACTGCTTTCAAGAAAGTAAACGAAGAGGGAGGAAAAGTTATCAATTAACTTTGGTTCCAGGCTGACAGATATAATTAGGCTTTAAAAGAGCAACTGGAATTACTCTACTAACAAAACCAGACTTTCAGGTAATCTGGATTTCAGGTATTCATATTTAGAGAGGACTGGGGGGCTTCCCTGGTGGCGCAGTGGTTGGGAGTCCGCCTGCCGATGCAGGGGTCGCGGGTTCGTGCCCCGGTCCGGGAGGATCCCGCGTGCCGCTGAGCGGCTGGGCCGTGGGCCATGGCCGCTGGGCCTGCGCGTCCGGAGCCTGTGCTCCGCAGCGGGAGAGGCCGCAACAGTGAGAGGCCCGCGTATCGCAAAAAAATAAAAATAAAAATAAAAATAAATAAATAAATAGAGAGGACTGTGAGAAGTATGCCTGAGGAACATGATTACCAGAATGGTCACTGAGTTGACTATTGGCTATCGATTTCTGAAGCAGGTTGTACAGAGGAGCTTAACAAAGCTGCTCTGGAGGGCTATTTAGGAAAAAATAGGACAGTGTATCAGTAGAATGCTGCCAGAAGGTAGGAAATCATTTAGAGGGTCATTTGGGATATCTTCCAGTCTAGTGACTTAAGTTCAAGAGACTGGAAAAATTGGCCCCCTTTTCAACCTCTGTATTCTTGGGTGGTATTCTTGTAAGCACCCTCAGTTTTTCAGTGATGTATTAAGAAAAAAGTCTCAAGTTTGCACCTTTTAGGGGATTACCTGAAACCGTTTAGAAAGGCACTACATAATTGTACCATGATGATTATTTTTGTAACATTTTTTATGCTTTTATTTATTTTTAAAGTCTTATTGAAATTTACAATGTTGTGTTTAATGTATGCTGTACAGCAAAGTGATTCAGTTATACACATATATATTCTTTTTTTTCTTTTTTTTGTGGTACGCGGGCCTCTTACTGCCGTGGCCTCTCCCGTCAGGGAGCACAGGCTCCGGATGTGCAGGCTCAGCGGCCATGGCTCACGGGCCCAGCTGCTCCGCAGCATGTGGGATCTTCCCAGACCGGGACACGAACCCGTGTCCCCTGCATCGGCAGGCAGACTCTCAACCACTGCACCACCAGGGAAGCCCCTATTCTTTTTTTTAAACACTATTTTATTTATTTATTATTATTTTAAAATTTTATTTATTCATTTATTTTTGGCTATGTTGGGTCCTTGTTGCTTCGCGTGGGCTTTCTCTAGTTGTGGCGAGCGGGGGCTACTCTTTGTTGCGGTGTGTGGGCTTCTCATGGTGGTGTCTTCTTGTTGTGGAGCACGGCTGCAGGCCCACAGGCTTCAGTAGTTGTGGTTCACGGGCTTTAGAGCGCAGGCTCAGTAGTTGTGGCGTACCGGCTTAGTTGCTCCGTGGCATGTGGGATCTTCCCAGACCAGGGATCGAACCCGTGTCCCCTGCATTGGCAGGCGGATTCTTAACCACTGCACCACCAGGGAAGCCCCACATCTTCTTTATCCATTCATCTGTCAATGGACATTTAGGTTGTTTCCATGTCTTGGCTATTGTAAGTAGTGCTGCTGTGAACATAGGGGTGCATGTATTTTTCAAATTATAGTTAGTCTGGGTGTATGCCCCAGGAGTGGAATTGCTGGATCATATGGCAACTCTGTTTTTAGTTTTTTGAGGAACCTCCACACTGTTTTCCATAGTGGCTGCACCAACTTACATTCCCACCAATAGTTTAGGAGGTTTCCCTTTTCTCCACACCCTCTCCAGCATTTGTTATTTGTAGACTTTTTATGATGGCCATTCTGACCAATGTGAGGTGGTACCTCACTGTAGTTTTGATTTGCATTTCTCTAATAATTAGTGATGTTGAGGCATCTTTTCACGTGCCTGCTGGCCATCTGTATGTCTTCTTTGGAGAAATGTCTATTAAGGTCTTCAGCCCATTTTTCGATTGGGTTGTTTGGTTTTTTTGTTGTTGAATTGTATGAGCTGTTGGTATATTTTGGAGATGAAGCCCTTACCTGTCGCATCGTTTGCAAATGTTTTCTCCCATTCTGTAGGTTGTCTTTTCATTTTTTTATGGTTTCCTTTGCTGTGCAACAGCCTGTAGATTTGATTAGGTCCCATTTGTTTATTTTTGTTTTTATTTCTATTGCCTTGGGAGACTGACCTAAGAAAACAGTGGTACAATTTATGTAGGAGAATGTTTTGCTTATGTTCTCATCTAGGAGTTTTATGGTGTCATGACTTATATTTAAGTCTTTAAGCCATTTTGAGTTTATTTTTGTGTGTGGTGTGATGGTGTGTTCTAACTTCATTGATTTACATGCAGCTGTCCAGCTTTCCTAATACTGCTTGCTGAAGAGACTGTCTTTTCCCCATTGTGTATTCTTGCCTCCTTTGTCAAAGATTAATTGTCTATAGGTGTATGGGTTTATCTCTGGGCACTGTATTCTGTTCCATTTATCCAAATGTCTTTTTTTTTTGCCAGTACCATGCTGTTTTGATTACTGTAGCTTTGTAGTATTGTCTGAAGTCTGGGAGGGTTATGCCTCCTGCTTTGTTCTTTTTCCTCAGGATTGCTTTGGCAATTCTGGGTCTTTTATGGTTCCACATAAATTTTAGGATTATTTGTTCTATTTCTGTGAAAAATGTCCTGGATAATTTGATAGGGATCACATTAGATCTGTAGATTGAGTAGTATACCATGATAATTATTATTCACAGTGACTGCACTCAGGTGTCGTAAGATCATACAGCTTTTCTGAAACGTCTTTATTTGTTCAAAAATTCTTCTTGAATGTTTATTATATATAAGACACCATTCTAAGTGTTGGGGATTCAGCAGTGAACACAACTGACATCCTTGCCGTTTAGAGGTTACATTTTAATAACAAAATAAAAAGGTAATAAGTAAGCAAATTTTACATTAAATGGTAATAAGTGCTATGGAGAGAAATCAAGCAGAGAAAGGGGATAAGTACTGAAGGTGTGGGAAAGGGGAGTTGCAGTGTTAAAGAGATTGGTCAGGAAAGGCCTCCCTGAGAAGGTGATCTTTGAGAAAAGATCTAAAGGCGGCAAGGGGCAAGCCATGGGACACCTAGGGGAAGACAGTCTAGGTTGAGGGAATAGCAAATGCCAGTGCCTGAGGTAGGATAGTGCCCGGTGGGTTCCCGAAAGAGCAAGGAGTCCAGTGTGACTGGAGTAGATTAAAGGGCTCTGGAGGCCTTTATAAAGGCAGAAGCTTTTCCTCTAGGATAAGGAATCACTGGAGGATTTTGAGGGCATGGAGGCTTGTGGCTTCTGTGCACACAGTAAGCTTAAGGAGGCCAAGGCAGAAGCAGGGAGACCAGTTAAAAGACCAGGGCAGTGGTACAGATGAAGAGATGATAGTGGTGACCTGGACCAGGGAGGTAAAGGCAGAAGTGGGGAGGGGTGAGATTCTGGCTGTCTTTTTTTTTTTCCTTCCCCTTAATATTTATTTAGGCCGCACCAGATCTTAGTTGCGGCACACGGGATCTTTAGTTGCGACACGTGAACTCTTAGTTGCAGCATGCGTGTGGGATCTAGTTCCCTGACCAGGGATCGAACCCAGCCCCTCTGCACTGGGAGCTTGGAGTCTTACTCACTGGACCACCAGGGAAGTCTTTTGAAAGTAAGGGTATGGCAGGGATGTAAGAAAGAGGTGTCAGAATGATATAAGAATTAAACTCGTATAATTGGAATGTTGTGAAGAGTTTTTTAATTCTTTGAAAATTTTACTGTCTTCCAAAATATATAAACAGCTCATGCAGCTCAATATTAAAAAAACAAACAACCCAATCAAAAAATGGGCAGAAGACCTAAATAGACATTTCTCCAAAGAAGACATACAGATGGCCAAGAGGCACATGAAAAGCTGCTCAACAGGGCTTCCCTGGTGGCACAGTGGTTGAGAGTCCGCCCGCCGATGCAGGGGACACGGGTTCGTGCCCCGGTCCGGGAAGATCCCACATGCTATGGAGTGGCTGGACCCATGAGCCATGGCCGCTGAGCCTGCGCGTCCAGAGCCTGTGCTCCGCAATGGGAGAGGCCACAACAGTGAGAGACCCGTGTACTGCAAAAAAAAAAAAGCTGCTCAACATCACTAATTATTACAGAAATGCAAATCAAAACTACAATGAGGTATCACCTCACACCAGTTAGAATGGGCATCATCAGAAAATCTACAAACAGCAAATGCTGGAGAGGGTGTGGAGAAAAGGGAACCCTCTTGCACTGTTGGTGGGAATGTAAATTGATACAGCCACTATGGAGAACAGTATGAAGATTCCTTAAAAAACTAAAAATAGAGCTACCATATGACCCAGCAATCCCACTACTGGGCATACACCCAGAGAAAACCATAATTCAGAAAGAAACATGCACCCCCAATGTTCATTGCAGTACTATTTAAAATAGCCAGGTCATGGAAGCAACCTAAATGCCCATCGACAGCCGAATGGATAAAGAAGATGTGGTACATATATACAATGGAATATTACTCAGCCATAAGAATGAACGAAATTGGGTCATTTGTAGAGACGTGGATGTATCTAGAGACTGTCATACAGAGTGAAGTAAGTCAGAAAGAGAAAAACAGATATCATATATTAATGCATATATATGGAACCTAGAAAAATGGTACAGATGAACCGGTTTGCAGGGCAGAAATAGAGACACAGATGTAGAGAACAAACATATGGACACCAAGGGGGGAAAGCGGGGGTGGTGGGGTGGGGTGGTGGGATGAATTGGGAGATTGGGATTGACATGTATACACTAATATGTATCAAACAGATAACTAATAAGATAGATAACTAATAACTGCTGTATAAAAAATAAATAAAATTCAAAAAGAAAATTATACTGTCATGAGAACTGCTTCTGGAATATTTGGTAATTCCAAACACTTGTTAAAGTAATCAGCTCCAAGGGAGGGTTAACTTTTTCATTACAACAAATTGTGTTTAGGCCCATCTGCTGGAGTTTAGCAGTCCATCTGCTGTATAGGTGTTTGTTTTGGTTTTAATTGAATTTGAGATCTATGAATTTTATCCCAATTTCATGTCATTTTATTTTGTAGAAGTAATTTGACTAAATGAATTAGCAATCATATCTGTTTTTCAAGTCACAAATTTCACAACTTCCTATTATGTGCCAGATTTTTTAAAATAACAGCTTTATTGAGATATAATCCTCATACTATACAATTCATCTATTTAACATGTCACAATTTAATATTTTTAGTATATTCAGAGTTGTACAACTATCACTGCAGTCAGTTAACATTTTTATCATCCATTTAAAAGCGTTCAATCCCCTTTTCCCACCCACCTCCCTCCCCTGAATCCCAGCCCTAGGCAATTGCTAATCCACTTCTTTCTCTATAGATTTGTCTGTTCTGGATATTTCACATAAATGGAATCATGATATGTTCTCTTTTGTGACTGGCTTCTTTCACTTGGCATGTTTTCAAGGTTTATTGTCAAATATTATTCCATTGTATAGGTATATCATATTTACCTGTTCATTAGTTGATGGCCATTTGGGTTGTTTACACTGTCTTAGTTGTGGCATATGGGCTCCTTAGTTGCGGCTTGCTGGCTCCTTAGTTGCAGCAGGTGGGCTCCTTAGTTGTAGCATGAGAACTCTTAGTTGTGGCATGCATGTGGGATCTAGTTCCCTGACCAGGGATTCAACCTGGGCCCCCTGCATTGGGAGCACAGAGTCTTAACCACTGGACTGCCAGGGAAGTCCCTCTTGTAGGTTATTTTATTTTATTTTATTTTTTAATTTTTAAAAAAATGTTTATTTGGTTGCACTGGGTCTTAGTTGTGGCACACAGGCTCCTTAGTCACGGCTCGCTGGCTTCTTAGTTGTGGCTCACTGGCTCCTTAGTTGCAGTAGGTGGGCTCCTTAGTTGTGGCATGCGAACTCTTAGTTGTGGCATGCATGTGGGATCTAGTTCCCTGACCAGGGATTCAACCTGGGCCTCCTGCATTGGGAGCACAGAGTCTTAACCACTGCGCCACCAGGGAAGTCCCTCTTGTATTGGTTATTTTACATAAAATGCTAAAATTAGTATGCTAAAATTGTGGGTTCTTTTGTCTTAAAAGTGAAGTGCAAAGGGATTATTTGTCTGAGGAAGCACTTTAGTTAAACTTGAGTTAACTGAGATTATATTAAATACCTTGATACCTGTTAACATTTCTAAAATGGAGTACAGTAAATTCTTTTTTTTTTTTTTAATAATTATTTTTGGCTGCACCGGGGTCTTATTTGCGGCATGCACGTGGGATCTAGTTCCCTGACCAGGGATCAAACCCGGGCCCCCTGCACTGGGAGTGCCAAGTCTTACCCACTGGACCACCAGGGAAGTCCCTGTAAATTCTTTTAAACACTCTTATGTGGGTATTGATAATTGGCCATCTGGTATAGGCAGCTGGTATTTGTGCAAGAAGCTTTTCTTGAACTAGGTAGGACAGGCAACCTTTGAATTGGGATTTCTTGGCTAGAGAAATGTCTTGGATGTGAATATATTAAAACCTAAGAAGGACTTCCCTGGTGGTGCAAGGTTGGGAATCCGCCTGCTGATGCAGCGGACATGGGTTCGAGCCCTAGTCCAGGAGGATCCCATGTGCTGTGGAGCAACTAAGCCCATGCACCACAACTACTGAGTCCACGTGCCACAACTACTGAAATCCGTGTGCCCTAGAGCCTGTGCTCCACAACAAGAGAAGCCACTGCAATGAGAAGCCTGCACATCACAACGAAGAGTAGCCCCCGCTCGCCGCAACTAGAGAAAGCCAGCGCAGCAATGAAGACCCAATGCAGCCAAAAATAACATAGAGAGAGAGAGGAAGAGAGGGAGAGGGAGAGAGAGAAGGAAGGAAGGAAAGAAGGAAGGAAGGAAGGAAGAAGTGAGCAGAAAAGAAAAAAAAAGCCTATGGAGAAACTGATGTTCGTGGAGATCTAGGCTGGTGATTCAGAACCCCTGAATATGCTGCGACAGAGAGGGGGCCAGTGAGAGCCTCTATCCTCATCATTTGCACACAGAGAGCTTCAGTGACTTGTTGGAGGCCTCCTGGCTGACTGATAGAAAAGCACATCCAGAGTTTAGTCTCTGGTGCCAGAGTGGTCTCTTTGTTATCCAGGTGTACCAAGAAAGGAGAGAAAATCTCTGTTATTTAAATGCTTTGTGAAGCAGACTAAGCAAACTTTTTAAAGTAAAGGTTTTTTGAGAATTCCCTGGCGGGCAGTGGTTAAGACTGCACTTTCATTGCTGAGGGCGCAGGTTCCATCCCTGGTCGGGGAGCTAAGATCTCACAAGTTGTGCGGTGAGGCCAAAAAAAAGAAGAAAACTAAAGTTTTTTTTGAAAGATGAAACACAAGGTACACAGTTAAATTTGTGCTTCAGATAAACAGTGAATAATTTTTAAATAAACTTTTTGTAATTGTAACATATATTCAGAAATGCACACAGATCAAGTGCAAACTTGATGGATTTTCATAAAGTCAGCACACGCTGTGTAACCACCCCTCCTTGTGCTCTCCAAAAGTCACCACTTCCCAGGACAATGACAACCACTATCCTGACTTCTCAAAGCAAAGCTTAGTTCTGCCTGTTTTTGAACTTTGTATAATTGGAATCACGTAGTGATAGATGCTTGCTTATCTGGCTGTTTTTCCTCTTCTTCCCCAACTTTTTGTTCTGTTTTTCCATCTTAGTTGTTTCTTTTACCTCCCTTTTTTTTTTTTTTCTTTAAGATTTGAGGTATAATTTACATACAGTAAAATTGACTCATTTTACATGTACAGTTTGAATTTTGGTCACTGTGTATAGTTATGTAATCACCATCACCATTAAGATCTAGAACCATTCTGTCACCCTAAAAATAGTTGCCGTATGCCCCTTTGCAGTTGATCCCCTGCCCCGATTCCAGGCAGTTCATTTGCTTTCTTTCACTATAGTTTTGCCTTTTCTAAAATTTCATAAGGTAGAATCATATAGTATGTAGTCTTTTTGCATTTGACCTCTTTCATTTAGCACAGTTCAACATGATGTTTCTGAGATTCACCCATGTTTTTTTATTCATTGCTGTATTATTCCATTGTAGGAATGTACTGTTTCTCTATTCTGTTGATGGACATCTAGGTTGTTTCTACCTTTATGATATTATGAGTAGTGCTGCTTTGATCATTCTGGTACACACCTTTGGTACATATGTGTGCATTTCTACATATGTAGACATGGAACTGCTGGGTTCAGCTTTAGCAGATACTGCCAACAGTTTTCAAAGTGGTTGTACCAATTCACACTCCAAGCAGTAGTATACGAAAGTTCTGGCTTTTCTGTATACTCACCAACACCTGATTATTTTTTAACTTTTAGTCATTCTGTAAATTAATAGTTGTAATTTAAGAACAACAACAAGGCCACCTACTGAATGGGAGAAGATATTTGAAAATATCTGAGAAGGGGTTAATATTCCAAAATATACAGAGAACTTACACAACTCAACATTGAGAAGAACAGGCAACCTGATTAAAAAATGAGCAGAGGATCTGAATAGACATTTTTCCAAGGAAAACTTACAGATAGTCAACAGGCACATGAAAAGATGCTTAACATCACTAATCAAAATGGAAATGCAAATCAAAACGACGATGAGATAATCACCTCACAACTGTCAGAATGACTATTATTAAAGACAACAGATAACGCGTATTGGTGAGGATGTGGAGAAAAGGGAATGCTTGTGCACTGTTGGTGGGGATATAAATTGGAGTAGCCACTATGGAAAACAGTATGGAGATTCCTCAAAAAATTAGAAATGGGGGCTTCCCTGGTGGCGCAGTGGTTGAGAGTCTGCCTGCCGATGCAGGGGACACGGGTTCGTGCCCCGGTCTGGGAAGATCCCACATGCCGCGGAGCAGCTGGGCCCATGAGCCATGGCCGCTGAGCCTGCGCGTCCAGAGACTATGCTCCGCAATGGGAGAGACCACAACAGTGAGAGGCCCGCATACCGCAAAAAAAAAAAAAAAAAAAATTAGAAATAGAACTACCATATGATCTATCAATTCCACTCCTGAGTATTTATCCAAAGAAAACAGAACACTTAATTCGAAAAGATATGTGCACCTCTATGTTCATTGCAGCATCCAAGATATGGAAGCAACCTAAGTGCCCATCAGTAGATGAATGGATAAAGAATATGTGTGTATGTTTGTGTGTGTATGTATGTATGTGTGTGTGCATGCACACACACACTGGACTATTACTCAGCCATAAAAAAAGAATGAATTCTTGCCATTTGTGACAACATGGATGGACTTAGAGGACATTATGCTAAGTGAAATAAGTCAGACAGAGATAGACAAATACCATGTAATTTCACTTATATGTGGAATTTAAAAAGATAAACAAATGAACAAACATAATAAAATGTAAACACAGTTATAGATACAGAGAACAAACAGGAATTTGCCAAGAGGGGTCGGGGGGTAGGGGGAGGAAAGAAATAGGTGAGGCAGATTAAGAAATACAAACTTCCAGTTGCAAAATAAATGCATCACAGGTATGAAATGTACAGTGTGGGGAATATAGTCAATAACTATGTAATATCTTTGTATGGTGACATATCATAGCTAGACTTATTGTGATCAGTTTGAAATGTATAGAAATATCAAATCACTGTGTTCTGTAACAGGAACTAACGTAGTGTTATAGGTCAGTTATATTTCAAAAACAAACTCATAGAAAAAGAGATTAGAGTCTTAGGTAGAGGCTGGGGGTGGGGAATTGGATGAGGGCAGTCAAAAGGTTATAAGGAATCAGTTTTAAGATAAATAAGTACTAGGGATGTAATATAGAACATGATAAATATAATTAGCACCACTGTATTTTTAAAAATATTTATTTAATTTATTTATGGATGGCTGTGCCGGGTCTTCTTGAGGCATGCAGGATCTTTAGTTGCAGCATGTGGACTCCTAGCTGCGGCATGCACTTGGGATCTAGTTCCCTGACCTGGGCCCCCTGCACTGGGAGCGCCGAGCCTTATCCACTGGACCACCAGGGAAGTCCCAGCACCACTGTATGTTATTTATGAAAGTTGTTAAGAGAGTAAACCCTATGAGTTCTCATCACAGGCAAAAAAATTTTTTTTCTATTTCTTTAATTTTGTACCTATATGAGATGATGGATGTTTACTAAACTTATTGTGATAATTACTTCATGATGTATGTAAATCAAATCATTATGCTGTACACCTTAAACTTATACAGTGCTATATATGTCAATTATAGCTTAGAAAAACAGGAAGGGAAAAAAATGAGTAACAAAATCGCAATAAATTGCCAGCTGTTTTATAGGACCTGACATTTTTGTTTGTTTTTTCTTTAATAAAAGCATTTAAAATTCTGTATTGTCCTGCCATAGGTAGAATCATTGATCAAAGTCCAGATTCTGAGTATTATTCAGAAGATTGAATTTCCACACTGAATTGATAATACGATACTGGATTTTGCTTTGCCAGTGTTGTGGTGTTTGGAGGCAGAAGGATAGGGGAGTGTTCAAGATGAGTTAAGCTGAATGCTTGTTTTCAGTTTGTTTTAGCCTTGAGCCCACTGCGAAACTAGTTTGTTTAGTTTCTGTAAATACTGCTTTTAGTCTGGAGGCAGTGGCTCATGTAGCTGGTTCTCTTTTGCTTTTTAGTGAGGTGCTGGCAGAGGAGTCCATAGTATGTCTCCAGAAAGCCCTGAATCACCTTCGGGAAATATGGGAATTGATTGGGATTCCAGAGGACCAGCGGTTACAAAGAACTGAGGTTGTAAAGAAGCATATCAAGGTGAGTTGAGTAATACTGATCTCTTTGTAGTGGGACAGGGGTAAGGATGTTGGTGTCTCATCTAAGATAGCATATAGAAGTGACACTAGGATGTCACAGGCTCCTCCTGGTTTTTTGTTTGTTTGTTTGCTTGTTTTGGCTGCGCCGTGCAGCATATAGGATCCTAGTTCCCCAACCAGGGATTGAACCTGTGCCCCCTGCATTGGGAGCACAGAATCTTAACCACTGGACCGCCAGGGAAGTCCTGGTTTTGTTTAAGTCCTTCCTTTAAAATTTGAAATTATGAGGATTTTGGTGTTATTTGTTGTTTGAGGCCAGTGGGGAAAACACCCGAAACTTTTATGGGACTGTTTCATCTCTCGTAGGACCTCCTGGATATGATGATTGCTGAAGAGGAAAGCCTGAAGGAAAGGCTCATCAAAAGCATAGCCATCTGCCAAAAAGAGCTGAACACTCTGTGCAGTGAGCTACATGTCGAGCCATTTCAGGTACATGGCAGGGTGTCAGGGGATCCTGCCTGGGTCTGAGATTTAGGGAAGAACTTTGATTTGGGGCTACAGGTGGAAAGTTTCCTTGTAGGGCTGATACTGGACATGAGAAATGGGAAAAATGTGCTGCCTAGTTACTTGGTTCCAGCAAAGCAGTTTTCACTTACGTGAAGAGTTGCCCTGTTGAGAGGTGAAGCAGCTAAGTGTTGAAATGTTTTAATCAAAAACAAGCCTCTAACTATCAATTTGTAGGACACAAAAATTTTTTTAAACTCTGAGCTAGGCATAGATGATATCATTCCATTCTTTCTTTGAAAGAAAATGAAGAGAACTACTTAGGATACAAAAGTGACTAGTGATATAAGGAAAAGTTACCCAAAAAACCTGCCTCTGTGGATTTTTTCATACCCGAAAGCTACACATCACTGAACTAGCCAGAATGGCCACTTGAGAAGAGATGTCTCCACAGCTGGAATATCAAGAGAGCATAGTCAAATTCAGGGCATGCCATGTTTATCTGTGTACCTTGCTGAGAGGTTGCTGTCCTGTGGTCCAGCACAAATCAGACTTAAATGAGGACACCAGCAAGCATGACATGAATGACAGAGGGACCCCAAAACATATCCCTGGTTAGAACAGGTAAAAACAGTGTTGGGATCATAAAAATGAAGACAAACGTGGAGATTGGGAAGGTAATTAGAATAGATGTGGGTGCAAGGACAGCACACAGTGGCTAATGTGGTACCAATAAGGTCTCAGGTCCCTCTCCCTGTTACAGAAAGAACTGCCTGGGTATCTCAGGTCCCTCTCCCTGTTACAGAAAGAACTGCCTGGGTATCTCAGGTCCCTCTCCCTGTTACAGAAAGAACTGCCTGGGTATCTCAGTGGAGTCAGCCTAGGAGGAGGAGACTGTCTCTAAAGGGTTAAGGCTAATTCATTTCTGGTAGCCAAGAACAGTCAGGCAGACTGACATCAGTAGAGCTTCCTGAAATCAACACAAATGGCATAAATATCATTGATTTTGGACAAATAGTTTCTTTAGTCTTTTTTTTTAAATTTTCAATATGAAATTGGGTGAGAAGTTAGATATACAGTGGTACATCTCCCTTAAATTATATGACAGTACTTAGTTCACCAATGTTGAATAAAATTTATAGGACATATAACTGCCACTTGTTTTTTCTCCTGCTTATCAGTTAGGAGTAGAGCAAGGAGTACTAAATTGATTTTTATTGGTTGAGTGATGTTTAGGATTATTGGGATAAACATTTAGTTAGGAGCTAAATATACTACCCTATAGCTAATTCAAAATAAGCTTTTCAACCAATTTTTACCTCTTGTAAAAGTGCCCTGGTACCTTTCCTTACTGGGGACCTTTGTTAGGGGACCCTCTTTGTGCCATATTCTGTTAGCTGTAAGTTGATTTATTTGTAAGTTTAACTAAAAGTCTGTCATCCTAGTCCTCTTTCGTTGTCTTCTCTTCCTTTGAAGAAATCCGCTTGGAACCTTAACACAATAGTACATTGTCTCATACAGGAAGAAGGAGAGACGACCATCTTGCAGCTAGAAAAGGATTTGCGCACTCAGGTAGAACTGATGAGAAAACAGAAAAAGGAGAGAAAACAAGAACTGAAACTACTTCAAGAACAAGATCAAGAACTGTGTGAAATTCTTTGCATGCCCCACTATGACATTGACAGCACCTCAGTTCCCAGCTTAGAAGAGCTGAGCCAGTTTAGACAACACGTGGCAACTCTGAGGGAAACAAAGGTGTGCTTACATTCATAGTTCCTAAAAGTCATTTGACTTTCCTCTAGGTATCTTGTAATCTTTTTTTTTTTTTATAGGCATCTAGGCATGAGGAGTTCGTCAACATAAAGAGACAGATCATACTGTGTATGGAAGAATTAGAACACACACCAGACACAAGCTTTGAAAGAGATGTGGTCTGTGAAGATGAAGATGCCTTTTGTTTATCTTTGGAAAATATTGCAACACTACAGAAGTTGCTACAGCAGGTAATGTCTACTCAAATTATGGCCTGGGATCTCCATAGTATCCAGCAATCTGAGAAAACTGCAGCTTTTTCCTTTAAGATAATGAGATAGGGCTTCCCTGGTGGCCCAGTGGTTAGGAATCCACCTGCCAGTGCTGGGGACACGGGTTCAATCCCTGGTCCGGGAAGATCCTACGTACCGCGGAGCAACTGAGCCCATGCGCCACAAGTACTGAGCCTGCGCTCTAGAGCCTGCCAGCCACAACTACTGAGCCTCTGCGCCTAGAGACAGTGCTCCGCAACAAGAGAAGCCACCACAATGAGAAGCCCTCACACTGCAACGAAGAGTAGCTCCCTCTAGCCGCAACTAGAGAAAGCCTGCATGCAGCAATGAAGACCCAATGCAGCCAAATAAAAAAAGATAATAGTATTATTTGAAACACAACCTTGATTTTTTTTAAACAAAAAACCTTAATTTATATATAGCTCTGAGAATGTGAAATTGAGTTTTTTTTTTTTTAATGTTTATTTATTCATTCATTCATTTAGGCTGCGCTGGGTCTTTGTTGTGGCACACAGGATCTTTTTTAGTTGCGGCCTGTGGATTCCTTAGTTGCAGCATGCAGACTCTTAGTTGCGGCATGCATGCGGGATCTAGTTTCCCGACCAGGGATCGAACCCTGGCCCCCTACATTGGGAGCAGGGAGTCTTACCCGCTGGACCATGAGGGAAATCCCCTGAAATTGACATTTTGGATGAAATAATAATAGTCATTTGAATTAGCTTAGTGTTTAATTGAAAAAAATTTTTTTTTTTTTTTTTTTTTTTTTGCTGTACGTGGGCCTCTCACTGTTGTGGCCTCTCCCGTTGCGGAGCACAGGCTCCAGACACGCAGGCTCAGCGGCCATGGCTCATGGGCCTAGCCACTCTGTGGCATGTGGGATCTTCCTGGACCGGGGCACGAACTCGTGTCCCTTGCATCGGCAGGCGGACTCTCAACCACTGCGCCACCAGGGAAGCCCCCCAAAATTTTTTTTAATTAAAAATTTGAATCCTAATTCTTGGGGTCTGAGATCCTACCATAATGACAGCCTTACAGTTTGTTTTCAGAAGTCATGAAAACACACCTCTTCACAGCCTTGTAAAAGTGCTTCTTCTCCATGTGGGTACAGATGTGTCTCTGTAGGAGGCCAGAGGGCCAGTTTTCTCTGTGCTGCTGTCTTTGCTATAACCACTGGCTTTCCTTGCTACAGCTGGAAATGCGAAAATCACAAAACGAAGCAGTGTGTGAGGGGCTGCGTGCTCAGATACGAGAACTCTGGGATAGGTTGCAAATACCTGCAGAAGAGAGAGAAGCTGTGGCCACAGTTATGACTGGGTCAAAGGCCAAGGTCCGGAAAGCGGTAAGAAACCCAAAGGGCGCTGGGTCAGCATTTTGGTGTCAAGTCTGATGTCTTTACCAGCTTCTGCCTTGAGTGAGCCTGTTTTTAAGACAAGCGTCAGAAAGGAGTGGCAGTAGCCTGCTCATCTTTTTATCTTTCACGTATGTTTCTTAGATTTCTGGCTCCTATGATATCATCGTTATAAAGAGTGTTGACTTACCTCTGTGGTTTTGTATCGTAATTTTATTAAAAAGGGGGAAAATATTTTGCAAACCTACGTGAATATACAAGTATGACAAGCACTTTTAACAGGTCTCTTTGTTTCAGCTGCAATTAGAAGTGGATCGGTTGGAAGAACTGAAAATGCAAAACATGAAGAAAGTGATTGAGGCAATACGAGTGGAGCTGGCTCAGTACTGGGACCAGTGTTTTTATAGCCAGGAGCAGAGACAAGCTTTTGCCCCTTACTATTCTGGTTCGTACAGAAATGTCGCTCTTCATGTGGCCTGCTCACTTGTCTTTTACAAGTGCAGACATTCACTGGGAAGTATTTCCTCTACTGAACAGACATTGCTACCTTTCCAGGCCATTCAGCATAAATTGCCATTCCCGTTCAAATAAGCATTTGCAAATGCTATTGGGAAATAAGGGATCTCTTGGTTTCTGAAGCAGAATATCTCTGTAGCATGTAGTTGTGGAGCTCAAGTTTAGCAGGAGCTTACTCTGTGCCAGGCGCAATGTCAGACTTTTAACAGGATTATCTGACTTAATTCTCATGTCAAGAGATGAGGACACTGAGGCACATAAATGTTGAACAACTTAACCCAGAGACACACAATAGGTAAATGGCAGAGCCCACATTTGAGCCCACGAGGTATGACCCCAGGGCCCAATGGAATTCTGGTCTGACCTGAACTGAATATAAAGATGAAGCCGTCTTTACTAAATTCAACATTTTTGGACATTTTCTGTGACTCAGCCCTCTGTTGGGCAGGGTGGAAAGGAAGAATATGAAAGAAACCTAAGACAAGGCAAGAGATGACAGAGTTTTGAGAATCTTAGTCCTTTTAGTCCACACCCTAGTCCCTTAGTCTCTAGTCCCACCAGGCTGATTGGGACAAACCTGGCTTTTATTATCCACAACATACACTTACTTGTGTGTCATTTTTACTGCAAGGAAGAAAATTCTGTTTCCATTTTAGGGGGATGAGGGATTAGTAAATTGGGATACTAAACACTGGAGGGATTTTTTAAAACTACTGGGCCTATATCTTGCAGAGGACTATACAGAAAATCTGCTCCAGCTCCATGATGCCGAGATTGTGCAGTTAAGAAACTACTATGAGGTTCACAAAGAACTCTTTGAAGGTGTCCAGAAGTGGGAAGAAAGCTGGAACCTTTTCTTAGAGTTTGAGGTACTGCCTTAGTTTTTGTCTGTTTTCCTTAGAGTGCAGTGAAGTGTTAAGAAAGCGTCCCCTGTATAGAGTCAGAAGCCTGTCTCCTTTGCTCTTGACCAGGTTTCTAATACCATCTTTATCATTAAGTCTGTAAACTACTGCTAACCCATCTGTATTTGTCAAGCTTATATGCAGAAACATGTAAGAGAAAACCCCAAAATTAATGCCTTCAATAAGGTTGAAGTTTCTTGCATAAAGGAAGTCTAAAGATAGGCAGTGCAAGGCAGGTATGGCTATTCCACAGTCAGGGGGTCCCAGGCTTCTCCAGGTCATAGCTCCTTTACCACTAAGGGGTGGATCTTATCTTCCGGTCCAGGGTGGTTCTAGAGCTCCCACCATAGCGTTTCCGGCAGTGTGGTGGAGGAGGGAACACAGAAGGCATTGCCCCTCCACCCCCTCTAAGAGGTTTTCCCAGGCTCTTTTCCCAGCACTTCTGCTTAAATGCCACACCAACTACTGGCAAGGCTGGGAGAATCACTATCGCAGATAAATTCAGGTTCTATTACCTAGGAAGGAGAGAAAAATGGATGTTGAGGCAGGCAACTAACATTCTGTACTCTTCCAACTTTTGTTATTAGAAAATTGCCTGGGTATTTGGGGCACATTTGTGTACTCTGAATTCCTTTTGTTTTGATAGACTTAGCATGAGTCGATTCCCTTAGAGCATTTTAGAGCTCAGAACTGGGACTAGGACGAGGCAAGTGAGGCACCTTGGGCACGAAATTCAAGGAGACTCATTCTCAGGTTCATACTGGTCCTATTAGAGCTTGAACAGGCCTTTAGAGAATCCGGAGTTTAACTCCTTCAAGTTTCCAGGCAAGAAACTAGGACTCAGAAGTGGAAAAAACTATGAGAGCTCACAGCTGTTTAAGAGCAAGTGTTCTAGTCCTCAGTTACCTCTTACTTCTGGTTGAAAGCAAGAAGGAGTAATAAAAGTCAATAAAGAGCTCAGCCATAAACAAGAATTAAATTTTGCCTTTTGCAACAACATGGATGGATCTATAGGGTATTATGCTTAGTGAAATAACTCAGAGAAAGGCAAATACTGTATGATACCACTTATAGGTGGAATCTAGAAAATAAAACAAACTAGTGAATATAACAAAAAAGAAACAGACTCACAGATACAGAGAACAGACTAATGGTTACCAGAGGGGAGGGGGAAGGGGGGAGGGGCAATAAAGGGGTAGGAGTTTAAGAAGTACATACTATTATGTATAAAATAAATAAGCTACGAGGATATATTGTACAGCATGGAATATAGCTAATATTTTATAATAACTATAAATGGAGTATAAACTTCAAAAATTGTGAATCACTGTGTTGTACACCTGAGACTTATACTGGAAATCAACTATACTTCAGTGTAAAAAAAAAAGTGTGCACACACACACACGCACACACACACACACACACACACATAAAGACAGTAAAGAGCCAAATAAGCGACCCTTGTTTACATGCTAGTATTTAAGAAAAAATAAGAAACTAATTACCATTCCTTTTAGTTATTGCTTATAATCAAGCAGTCTGGAAAGGAAATAGAATTTATCAGTTTGGCCCCCAAATTGTCAAGATTGTTTCTAAACTTTTCTGATTATCTGTCCCGTTTTTTAGTGTATTCACCTAATTTACATTTACAAATTATACACTTATATTACTGTTCTGATATACTGTATACACTGTAGAATAACAAAAAACAGAAAAGTTAAAAAGAATAAGAACCCTAACATTTTACATTTTTTGTCCATTTTGTGAGGGTTAATTTAATAAAAACCAGATTATCTATAAACCCCTTAACTGAGCACATTTAAGCTGCATTGTCTCAATATGCTGGAAGTGAGTGGGCAAGTAGGGGTACCACCACCAAACCCTCTGAGTGTAGACCTCCCCCTTGTCCTTCCGCATACCCCATTTCCTGTTGGTGACATCTGAACCCAGGAAGGGAGCCTTAAATTAAATGCATTAAATATTAAAGCCTGTCTTACTTTTTAGACTAAAAAGGAAACACTAGTTTTCCTGTACCCCAGTGTATGATCTTGCATATGCCTCAGAGTGTTCACACCCCACTCCCTGCCTTAGAAAGCCACGATTTCTCACTGCTAAAAGTGGATAGGAATGCAAAACTCTGAAGTCTCCCTAAAAATATGTATCTGTTTATGAGAGTGAGGATTCTTAGCAGAAGTGACTGGTCTGACTGTCTGGGGTTCACTCTAATTAAAATGTATTTTTCACAGAGAAAGGCTTCAGATCCAAGTCGATTTACAAATCGTGGAGGAAATCTTCTAAAAGAAGAAAAGCAGCGAGCCAAGCTCCAAAAAACACTCCCTAAGGTAATATTGTTACTGAAAGAGTTTTTGGTGCTTGGCTACAAAATACCTCACTTTTTGTATATCTCTTGCTTTGAATTGTTTTTCCTTAGGTAAAGGATAATAAGTATATACTGGGCCTACCTAGTACAAGCAACTGAATAGCAAGTTTTATTAGCTTTTTAGGGCTGCCATAACAAAGTACCAGAGACTGGGTGGTTTAAACAACAGAAATTCACTTTCTCACAATTCTGGAGGCTCAAAGTCTGAGACCCAGGTGTCAGCAGGGCTGCTTTCTTCCGAGGCCTCTGTCCTGGCTCCAGATAGTAGTCTTCTCCCTGTGTCTGCACGTGGCCTTCCTTCTGTGTGTGCCCGTGTCCACATTTTCTTATTCGGCTACCAGTCATGTTGCATTAGGACCCACCCTAATGACCTCATTTTAACTTAATTACCTCTGTGTCCCAATAAAGCCACATTCTGAGGTACTGGGGATTAAGACTTCAGCATATGAATTTGTCAGGGGACATAATTCAGCCTGTAACCTTTTGAGAAAGTGCTTTGGACTTCATTACTATTCTCTATTTTAATAATAATAATAATAGTTAACACTTATTGAATTAAGTGCCATATACTGTTTCAAAGTACTTTCCATTTATTAATTGTCACAACATCCTTAAGAGGTTGGTATTATTAATTCCATTTTTACAGATGAGGAAACTGAGGCACTGACAACTTAAGTAACTTGCCTACCTGTTCACAGCCAGTAAGAGGTAGATTCCAGATTGGAGCCCAGATAGTGCCGCTCTAGTGTACACTGCGTATTTAACGTTGCTGGTCTACCCCAGTGCTGCCTCCAACTTCAGGCGCCAAAACTGTAGTGGTCAGGCTCTGGGTTCTCGCCTTTTCCCACCTTCATGTGTATTATGAATGAACCATCCCAAGACTGATTTCTGGCCGCTCCAACCTGTTCCCACGTGGGTCCAGCTACCTAAAGTCAGGCTAATGATACTTTGGGGAGGGAGGAGGCATTCTTCGGGAGAATCATTTCTTTGGGGCTTCACACCAAAAATTTGAAGTAATTAACATGTCCTTGTTTCTGGTCTCAGTTGGAAGAGGAGTTGAAAGCAAGGATTGAAATGTGGGAACAGGAGCATTCAAAGGCATTTGTGGTGAATGGGCAGAAGTTCATGGAGTATGTAACAGAACAGTGGGAGATGCACCGACTGGAGAAAGAGAGAGCCAAGCAGGAACGAGTAAGTGAACCCAGTTTGGGAGGAGGAGAAGATAGCATGAGTGAGCAGCCCAGAGTCTCTGCCAGGGCTCTAGGTTGGTTGAATAAGGAGTAGCTCATGGCAGCTCTTTTTAGCTCTGGGTGCAGAGACTTGCGCTAGATTTCTGGCCCTGCCTCTGCCCCCATCCCAGACCTGTTCTCCTTCTGGGATTTGTCACTCTTGCTTCTGACTTTCACATAGCAACTAAAGAACAAGAAGCAAACTGAGACAGAGATGCTCTATGGTAGTACTCCGCGAACACCCAACAAGCGGCGAGGACTGGCACCTGGCACGCCGGGCAAAGTGCGCAAGGTAATAAACACGAGGCTGCATGAACTGCCATGTCTGAGGCATTTTTGAGGCTAGGGCTCTGCCCATCTCTTGCCTTCTGTCCTGCAGAGATGGGAAAGAATTTTTCTAGCCTTCCAGGTTGAGTCCATTTGACAGTGTGAATGCAAGTCTGCAGTTCAATCCTGAGTAGGGACTTGACAGTGACAGTCAAGGAGTGGCCAGCTTTGATGAGTCCCAGATTAAACTCGGGAGCCAGCAGCTGCCAACATTCTGTAATGATGAGAACCTTCAGAGGTTCATTCTGTAATTCCAACAAGTGACCATGGCACTATGTGAAAGAAGACTTTCATGCTTGGCAAGGGGGATACCTAATACTCCTTAATCTCTAGAGCAGGAGATCAGGGAGTTCTTCCTTCCTTCTTTCTTCCTTTGTTTTTTTAAAACCGTTTCTTTAATAAATGAAGTGGAGCATTATTTTCCTTTTCCCTTGCAACTCATATTTTATAACACATAAAATGTTTTAAAAATCACCTGTAATGTAACTCCAGGAGAACCAATGAGACTATTTGGTGTTTTTCCTGCTTCTGTAAAAAGCTTTTTAAAATAGTGTATTTTCACAAAATAGAGATCACATATAATTTTGATTTCTGCTTTTTCCCTAGTTGGTATTGTTTGTGATTTTTTTTTTCATAGCATCAAACTTTCTTCAAATAACATGCTCATTCTTAGCTATATATTCTATTCTTTTGACATAATGTCATTTACTAAACTAGTTCCCTATTGTTTGATATTAGGTAGTTAATTTTTTATTAGGAAAATAATGTGACGAAATTTTAAAAATATGTATTATAAAATTCTAGAAAGGGTTGGGGAAAAAAAAGGTTTGGGTTTTTTTTGGCTCTGTTGGGTCTTTGTTCCTGCACATGGGCTTTCTCTAGTTGCGGTGAGCAGGGGCTACTCTTCATTGCGGTGCGCGGGCTTCTCATTGTGGTGGCTTCTCTTGTTGCAGAGCATGGGCTCTAGGCATGCAGGCTTCAGTAGCTGCGGCACATGGGCTCAGTAGTTGTGGCACACGGGCTTAGTTGGTCTGTGGCATGTGGGATCTTCGCGGACCAGGGATTGAACCCATGTCCCCTGCATTGGCAGGCAGATCCTTAACCACTGTGCCACCAGGGAAGTCCGAAAGGTTTGTTTTCATTAAAAGTTTGAGAATCTCTCTATTAGATGCTGAGAACACAAAGATTAAGTGATATGGCCCATGATCTCAAGAGTGCTGCATTCAAACATTTCTCAAGTGCTGGCTGCACTGATCATTCAGTCTGTGATACCAAAGCAGTTATAACAATTTACACTTCCAGTGGTAGTGCCTAAGTGCTACGCTGGCTCCAATCTTTGCCAACATGTGATATTTTCAGACTTTACAATTTTTGCCCATCTGATGGGTGTGAAGTAATGTCTCATAATTTTAGTTTGCATTTTCCTAATTACTAATGAAGTTGAACCTTTTGCCATGTTCATTAGCCTTCTGGATTTCCTATTCTGAGAAGTTTTTGACAGTTTTTCTGTTGGAACATTTGTTTCTTTCTTGCACATTTTATAGGAATTCTTTGTATGTTCTGGATGCTATTTCCTTGTCAGTTGTGTTACAATAGCTTTTCCCAGCATTTGTGTATGTCTTCTGTAGCTTGTCTTTTTTTTTTTGGTTGTGCCGGGTCTTAGTTATGGCAGGTGGGCTCCTTAGTTGTGGCATGTGAACTCTTAGTTGCGGCATGCATGTGGGATCTAGTTCCCTAACCAGGGATCGAACCCAGGCCCCCTGCATTGGTAGCTCAGAGTCTTAACCACTGCGCCACCAGGGAAGTCCCTGTAGCTTGTCTTTTTACTCTTTATGGTGTTTTGTTGATGAACAAAAAGTTATTAATATCAATATAGTAAAAATGTTTTCAACCTGTTTTCTTAATGGCTTGTACTTACAAATAACCTACCCAGGACCTGAGGCACACAGATATTTTCCTGTGTTGTATTTCCTAGTTTGTGTCTTGTATTTGAATAGTCTTGTTATCCCATTTAAGGTTTTTAATCCACCTAGAGTTTTTCCAGTTAAAGAAAAAGCTTACAGCTTTACTGAATAAAGTAGACACATAATATTTAAAGTGTACCTGTTAATAAGCTGTGATATATGTATGTACTGTGAAACCCTCACCACAATCAAGACGATGAACATACCCATCACACCCAAAGTTTCCTTTTGCCCCTTTGTTTTCTCTTTGCTTCCCTTACCACCCATTTCCCTCCCCGCACCCACTTCCCACTAGCTCCTGGCAACTGCAGCTTTGCTCTGTTACTGTTGATTAGTTTGCATTTTCTAACATTTTATATAAATAGAATCATACAGTATGTATACTTCTGTGTCTGACTTTTTTCATCTGTTGTTGCATGTATCAGTAGGTTACCCCTTTTTATTGTTAAACAGTATTCCATCGGACGCATATACCACAGTTTGCTTATCTAGTTGCCTGTGTTGATGGATATTTGGCTTAATTCTAGTTATCTGGCTGCTATACAGAAAGCTGCTATAAATATTTATATGTAAGTCCTTATATGGATATATGCTTTCATTTCTCTTGGGTAAATACCCAAGAATGATATGGCTGGATCTTACGATAGTTGTCTGTTTAACTTTTGGAAACAAAATGGTTGTCCCATTTTATGGAACACTGAACGCTTTTCACAGGTGTCCTCAAAGCTCTTCACCATGAAAACTGTCTTAGACTGCTTCCCATCCTCACTCTCTGTAGTGTAGGGATGGGCTGCTAAGCACGTCATCTCACATCAATAATCTGTGTTCAGGCTTCCCTGGTGGCGCAGTGGTTGCGAGTCCACCTGCCGATGCAGGGGACACGGGTTCAAGCCCTGGTCCGGGAAGATCCCACATGCTGCGGAGCGGCTGGGCCCGTGAGCCATGGCCGCTGAGCCTGCGCGTCCGGAGCCTGTGCTCCGCAACGGGAGAGGCCACAACAGTGAGAGGCCCGTGTACCGCAAAAAAAAAAATAATAATCTGTGTTTTTTTCTCCTTAGCTGAACACTACCACTGTGTCCAATGCTACGGCCAACAGCAGCATTCGGCCTGTCTTTTCGGGGACAGTCTGCCGCTCCCCTGTGTCTCGCCTTCCACCTTCTGGCAGCAAGGTTAGTATGCTCTGTGTACAAGCTCATCCCCGACACTGCCCCAACCTATGTACTCCGGGGAGTGCTGGGAGGTGGAGAGATTGAATACTGTCCTCTGGACTGAGAAGGAACTTTGAGGCCTAAAAACAAAGCAGGCAGCTTCATAAAGTGCAATTATGAAGTTTATTGTGGGTAACTTGCATACAGGCAGGATCGGGCAGACAGTGACCCAGAGGCATTTGCAGCTGCACTCAAGCGCGAAAGAGATACCGGGGGGATTTAAGGGGGCCAAAGCTAAAAATAGAATCTGACTACTAGGGAGAAGCACATCTGTAGTGACAGGAACTGGGTGGTTTTCCTCCTGCCAGGGTCTCAAGACCACAATCATCTACATCAGCTAAAGGCATTCTTCCAGTTTTCTTATCAGATGAAGGCAAGGGTCAAAGTTGATAGGGAACTTATCTGGCTTGGCCTCATTCCTTGTAAGCTGAAGCTCAGTCATGCAGGAAGGGGAGGGGATAGGACTGTAGGCCTAAGATGGAGCTGACAAAAAGGAGTCAGTATGGTTCAGCCATACAGGGCCCCACCTAACTTGTTCCATTTTCTAAGATCCCTGGATTCGGTTATCATTGAGATGCTGAAAGTTGACAGATGTAAGCTAGCTAATCTGTCAAAAACTAAATGAGAGAAGAGAATGGTCATTTTGAGCTCAGTCCAGTATCACGGGAAGCACTGGGATGTGACTGGGAAACTGAAGAGTCTCCATAGGCTCAGTTCAAAGCCTGGTCTTCAGTTGCTACTGAGCGAGGTCCTTGCATGTGGGTTCCAGCCCAGTGACACTGGACAACTAGATGCAGATAGGTACTCTCACCCAAGGAGGGAGTGAGGAGTGCGTGCTAAAATGTGTTCAGTCTTTCCGGTATTTTACAGACTATGCTCAAGATAAGGGTTCTGCAGATCATTAAGAATTTGTATGTTTTTAAACCAAAAGTAGGGACTTCCCTGGTGGTCCAGTGGTTGGGACTCCATGCTTCCAATGCAGGGGGCGTGGGTTTGATCCCTGGCTGGGGAATAAGATCCCGCATGCCGCACGGCGTGGCCAAAAGATAAAAATTTTAAAAATAAAATAAGCCAGGGCTTCCCTGGTGGCGCAGTGGTTGAGAGTCCGCCTGCCGATGCAGGAGACACGGGTTCGTGCCCCGGTCCAGGAAGATCCCACATGCCGCGGAGCGGCTGGGCCCGTGAGCCATGGCTGCTGAGCCTGCGCATCCGGAGCCTGTGCTCCGCAACGGGAGAGGCCACAACAGTGAGAGGCCCGCGTACCGCAAAAAAAAAAAAAAAAAAAAAAGCCAGAAGTATAGGATTACAGACACACGAATAATATAAAGGTGGTATAAGCCTTTGATAATTTGTGTGTGTGGTCATTATAAGGATGATACATTGGTCGATCTTTCTTTTCTCTACAGCCAGTCACCACTTCCACCTGTTCGGGGAAAAAAACACCGCGTGGCCTCAAGCATGGAGCCAACAAGGAGAACCTGGAGCTCAATGGCAGCATCCTCAGCGGTGGGTACCCTGCCTCGGCCCCCCCACGGCGCAACTTCAGCATTAATTCTGTTGCCAGCACCTATTCTGAGTTTGCGGTAATTCACCTTTTCTAATATCTACCAGTCCCTGGGGAGCACACAGTTGGGGCAGAGTGGGTATCTTCCCAAGGGCACCCAGGCTATTAGTTAGGACAGTTCTTTGGAGGCTGAGAATCCCTTTCCTGACTTGACCATGGCATGAGGTGGGGGTGGTTTAAGGGTGGTGTATAGGAAGAAAGATGGCAGCAGCAAGCAGACATTTAACCTGGATCCTTCTGCTTAAGAAATACCACTCCCTGGCTGCAGGAGGTGAACCTTCTCATCACTGCCCTGGTGCTCTCTTGGTGGAGTTCTTGGTAATTGTCTCAATTCTTTGTTCTTAAAAGGATCCATCCCTCTCTGACAGCTCCACTGTTGGGCTTCAGGTCTGTATGGCAACCCCTGCATGTCCCATGTCCCTTTTCCAGACTGATCTGTCATCTGCTGGCTTCATTCCCATCTGGGCACAGGGCTACACTAACCAATAATCTCAGCTGTACTATCATAAAACCTTTTTTTAACAAAGGAAGCAGGAATTCCTAATATGGACTTCAGAAATAATAAATATCTGGCTTAAGTTCCCAACAGACTGACTAACCTGCCGATTAACTTGTTCAGACTTGAATTGGATTCTCAGCCCCATCTAAAGTCAGGCAAAGTTTTTTTATTATGTTATTTCACAACAGAAAACTTTCACCCTCCCCAGTTGTGACATTAAAGGCCTCCAATGTGCTGCAAGGAATAGAGGCCCCACCACGTGGGGAGGGGAGCCCCAGCTGTGTGCTGCCTATGAGGTTCTTGGCCTGCGTGCTGATTACTTCCTGGAGTATATGTCTTACTAACCCCTCAGAGCTGAATTGCCACCTTTCTGTCTACTCTGAGCTAGCCAATGCTCATTTCTTCGCCTTTGCCTATTTTCTACCGCATTGAGCTGCTAAAGCATATATGAGGCACTGGAAGAAAGTAATTTTTTCCCACAATGCTCTTCAGCTCCTAGTAACGTACTCCACATTTACCAACACTTAACTGCAGTGCGCTTTCCTTAACAATGTGTTCTGTCTTCCCTCAGTATCTAGCTGTTGAGAGGTGAGCCTGCCCCTCACCTTTGTGGGGGGATACTGAGTTAAAGCCTAGGGCATTGACTCTCTTGCTGCAGTGATGGAGAATGTGACGGCTGCCCAAGGCTATCGTTCATTTTGAGCACTGAAGCTAGCTTTATATTCTTTTACTTTTGTCAAGTTACTTGACAGGGGTGGTTCTACCTATAGAAGGTGGGTATTTGTCACTCTGGCTAGCTGATTGCTGGACAGAGTCCAGCTTTCTCTTTTGTTTGCTCAGTCAAGCCCACTTCATCCACTTGCTGCTTACAAATATCTGTTTCTCTCTGGCTGGGCCGAGGGAGATTCTTCTGGTTTTGGTTGCTATGGCTGGTAGACTCCACCAGGCAGCACTGGAGCCAGTAGACTAACCTCTACTAACATCTGTCCTTTCTCAGTGGTCATTCGTGCTCTGTCTTCTGCTTCTATACCATGTGCTCCAGCATGAGATCAAATCACCAGCAGGTTACAAGGCCCTCAGCCCCAGGGAATGGTAGATATATGTTCTGGCCCATTGTTTCCTAAAGGGCTCAAAAGACCAAAGCTTGTTGCCTACCTAGCTTGACAACTCAGAGAGTACTTTGTGAAGTATAAGGGATTTCTCTTCTGTGAGGTTTTAATAGAATGGACTGGCTGAGGAAAGGAATCAAGGGGCATATGTGCACATGCTTAATCTGTGACTAAGGTGTTCAGAGTCCCTCCCCTTTTGTTCCTAACACAGCCTGTGCTGGGCTGTATGCTGACACTCACCTGTGCTTACAAGGGCAGGGCATGCATGAGAGGGGACAGTAATACCACTGATGTTATTTATTTTTCAACAGCGAGAACTTTCAAAGGCTTCCAAATCTGATGCTACTTCTCGAATCCTCAATTCAACCAACATCCAGTCCTGAGAAGCCCTGATCAGTCATCCAGCTGAGGTTTCCTATGCCCTGTGCCTAATTATACAGGGGTGGCTTTAATGTTTCTTCAGTTTAGATGCGCTTGAAAGCCTGGACAGGTTCCATTACCATGGGCCTAACTTAAAGAAGTGAATGAGTTACAGATGAGAGTCCATCATAAGCTTAGTATGTCCTTAGACACTTGGTTTTATTTTGACTCAAGAAATACATTAAAACATAGTTCATAGCAGTAAGCGTAAACTTTAGCATATGGAACCTAATTTCTTTCCCTACCCTGTAATTGTACTTGCTAAAGCACGATCAAGGGCTTGTTTTACTTCACCACTGTGTAGTTAAATGATTGGCTATGCCCAAGCTTGGGGTATGGGACATGAAGCAGTTTTGGGCTTGTACACTTATAATTAGCAATTAACACCTTTTTTTGTTTAGGGATATTCAGTTAATGCTATAGCTTCAGTAGCTTTGCTCTCACCTAAAGGCCTGTCCCCACCACACAGGACAGCCTTCCTCCTGATGAAGATGTCTGTGTGTCAGAAGTTGGGATGGCCTGACTCACTGCCAAAGAGGTGACAGGGAGGCTGGGAGCACCTTTGTTAAATTGTGTACAGTTTTGTTATATAGGCCACTGCTGTGGGGGTATGTGTGTGAACACACGTACTTGTCTGAACTCTGCTTCTTCAGTTTTTCTCTGGGTCCAGTTCCCCATCCCTGTGCCCCCTGTGCCTGAGTTCCTCCACCCTCTGCACTTGCCAGCCAAGTTGGGAGGCTGTTTGGATGGGTTGGGCCGTTTCTGTCGTGGAGATCTGGAACTTTGCACATATCAGTACTGGGAGCCGCATGCTGTAGCGTCCACGATGAGGCTCCTTCTTTACCTACCCTATGTATCAATCACTACTGTGCTCCCCAAAGCACTATTATTTATTCTCCATCTGCCTGCACCAGTACTACTGTCAGCACAGTAAATGGTTCTTGGAAGCTTACCAGTGTGGATTTGGTCTGTGTCAGCCATGCTGTTTAGGCATACGTATAAATGTCCTGATTTTAAAATATAAATATTCTTAAAAATAAATTAAAATGTGTATACTTATATTTCAAAGAAAGATATATACTGTGGTGTGTGTTTTCGTTGTGCCCCATGTCACTTTTTGGTTGGTTTTTGTCTGTGGAAAACAGAAAAGACTAAAAGAAAGAACATACAAGAAATTTTTAGTCGGGAGTATGATTTTCACATTCTTCTGAGTGTTTCTAAATTAAGAACATCTCTTATTCTGAGAAAAAAGGTTTTTTGAGAGGAATAAAAAGCCTAAATCCTGATGTATAAAGAGGCTGAGGGAATTCATGGACTTCCGGGAAGATGGCGGAAGAGTAAGACACAGAGATTACCTTCCTCCCCACAGATACACCAGAAATACATCTACACGTGGAACAACTCCTACAGAACACCTACTGAATGCTGGAAGAAGACCTCAGACCTCCCAAAAGGCAAGAAACCCCCCCCCCCCACGTACCTGGGTAGGGCAAAAGAAAAAAATAAACAGAGACAAAAGGATAGGGACGGGTCCTGCACCAGCGGGAGGGAGCTGTGAAGAGGAAAAGTGTCCACACACTAGGAAGCCCCTTCACGGGCGGAGACTGCGGGTGGTGGAGCTTCGGAGCATGGAGGAGAACACAGCAACAGGGGTGTGGAGGGCAAAGCAGAGATTCCAGCACAGAGGATCAGGGCTGACCGCCAATCACCAGCCAAAAGGCTTGTCTGCTCACCCGCCGGGGCGGGCGGGGCTGGGAGCTGAGGCTCGGGCTTCACTCAGAGTGCCGGGAGAGGACTGGGTTTGGCGGCGTGAACACAGCCTACAGGGCGTTAGTGCACCACGGCTAGCCAGGAGGGAGTCCAGGGAAAAGAGACTTTTTCTTCCCTCTTTACTTCCTGGTGCTCGAGGAGAGGGGATTAAGAATGCTGCTTAAAGGAGCTCCAGAGATGGGCGCGAGCCGCGGCTAAAAGCGCGGACCCCAGAGACAGACATGAGACGCTAAGGCTGCTGCCACCACCAAGAAGCCTGTGTGCGAACACAGGTCACTATCCACACCCCCCTTCCGGGGAGCCTGTGCAGCCCACCACTGCCAGGGTCCCAGGATCCAGGGACAACTCCCCCGGGAGAACGCATAGCGCGCCTCAGGCTGGCACAATGTCACTCTGGCCTCTGCCACTGCAGGCTCGCCCTGCACTCCGTGACCCTCCCTACCCCCGGCCTGAGTGAGCCAGAGCCTCCGAATCAGCGGCTCCTTTAACTCTGTCCTGTCTGAGCAAAGAACAGACGCCCTCCGGCAACCTACACGCACAGGCGGGGCCAAATCCAAAGCTGAGCCCCTGGGAGCTGTGAGAACAAAGAAGAAAAAGGGAAATCTCTCCCAGCAGCCTCAGGAGCAGCAGATTAAAGCTCCACAATCAACTTGATGTACCCTGCATCTGTGGAATAGCTGAATAGACAACAAATCATCCCAAATTAAGGAGCCATGTGGATGAAAGGCTCTTGGTGCTGCAGCCAGGAGTTAGTTAGTGCTGTGCCTCTGAGGTGGGAGAGCCAACTTCAGGACACTGGTCCACAAGAGGCCTCCCAGCTGCACATAATAGCAAACAGCAAAAATCTCCCAGAGATCTCCATCTCAATGCCAGCACCCAGCTTCACTCAATGACCAGCAAGCTACAGTGCTGGACATCATATGCCAAACAACTAGAAAGACAGGAACACAACCCCACCCATTAGCAGAGAGGCTGCCCAAAATCATAATAAGTCTACAGACACCCCAAAACACACCACCAGACGTGGACCTGCCCACCAGAAAGACAAGATCCAGCCTCACCCACCAGAACACAGGCACTAGTACCCTCCACCAGGAAGCCTACACAACCCACTGAACCAACCTTAGCCACTGGGGACAGACACTAAAAACAACAGGAACTACGAACCTTCAGCCTGCAAAAAGGAGACCCCAAACACAGTAAGATAAGCAAAATGAAAAGACAGAAAAACACACAGCAGATGAAGGAGCAAGATAAAAACCCACCAGACCTAACAAATGAAGAGGAAATAGGCAGTCTACCTGAAAAAGAATTCAGAATAATAGTAAAGATGATCCAAAATCTTGGAAATAGAATAGACAAAATGCAAGAAACATTTAACAAGGACCTAGAAGAACTAAAGATGAAACAAACAATGATGAACAACACAATAAATGAAATGAAAAATACTCTAGATGGGATCAATAGCAGAATAACTGAGGCAGAAGAATGGATAAGTAACCTGGAAGATAAAATAGTGGAAGTAACTAATGCAGAGCAGAATAAAGAAAAAAGAATGAAAAGAACTGAGGACAGTCTCAGAGACCTCTGGGACAACATTAAATGCACCAACATTCGAATTATAGGGGTTCCAGAAGAAGAAGAGAAAAAGAAAGGGACTGAGAAGATATCTGAAGAGATTATAGTTGAAAACTTCCCTAATATGGGAAAGGAAATAGTTAATCAAGTCCAGGAAGCACAGAGAGTCCCATACAGGATAAATCCAAGGAGAAATACACCAAGACACATTAATCAAACTGTCAAAAATTAAATACAAAGAAAGCATATTAAAAGCAGCAAGGGAAAAACAACAAATAACACACAAGGGAATCCCCATAAGGTTAACAGCTGATCTTTCAGCAGAAACTCTGCAAGCCAGAAGAGAGTGGCAGGACATATTGAAAGTGATGAAGGAGAAAAACCTGCAACCAAGATTACTCTACCCAGCAAGGATCTCATTCAGATTTGATGGAGAAATTAAAACCTTTACAGACAAACAAGCTGAGAGAGTTCAGCACCACCAAACCAGCTCTACAACAATTGCTAAAGGAACTTCTCTAGGCAAGAAACACAAGAGAAGGAAAAGACCTACAATAACGAACCCAAAACAATTAAGAAAATGGGAATGGGAACATACATATCGATAATTACCTTAAATGTAAATGGACTAAATGCTCCCACCAAAAGACACAGATTGGCTGAATGGATACAAAAACAAGACACATAATATTTGCTGTCTACAAGAGACCCACTTCAGACCTAGAGACACATACAGACTGAAAGTAAGGGGATGGAAAAAGGTATTTCATGCAAATGGAAACCAAAAGAAAGCTGGAGTAGCAATTCTCATATCAGACAAAATAGACTTTAAAGTAAAGACTATTAGAAGAGACAAAGAAGGACATTACATAATGATCAAGGGATTGATCCAAGAAGAAGATATAACACTTGTAAATATTTATGCACCCAGCATAGGAGCACCTCAATACATAAAACAAATACAGCCATAAAAGGGGAAATCGACAGTAACACATTCATAGTAGGGGACTTTAAAACCCCACTTTCACCAATGGACCGATCATCCAAAATGAAAATAAATAAGGAAACACAAGCTTTAAAAGATACATTAAACAAGATGGACTTAATTGATATTTATAGGACATTCCATCCAAAAACAACAGAATACACATTTTTCTCAAGTGCTCATGGAACATTCTCCAGGATAGATCATATCTTGGGTCACAAATCAAGCCTTGGTAAATTTAAGAAAATTGAAATTGTATCAAGTATCTTTTCTGACCACAACGCTATAAGACTAGATATCAATTACAGGAAAAGATCTGTAAAAAATACAAACACATGGAGGCTAAACAATACACTACTTAATAATGAAGTGATCACTGAAGAAATCAAAGAGGAAATCAAAAAATACCTAGAAACAAATGACAATGGAGACATGACGACTCAAAATCTATGGGATGCAGCAAAAGCAGTTCTAAGAGGGAAGATTATAGCAATACAATCCTACCTTAAGAAACAGGAAACATCTCGAATAAACAACCTAACCTTGCACCTAAAGCAATTAGAGAAAGAAGAACAAAAAAACCCCAAAGGTAGCAGAAGGAAAGAAATCATAAAAATCAGATCAGAAATAAATGAAAAAGAAATGAAGGAAACGATAGCAAAGATCAATAAAACTAAAAGCTGGTTCTTTGAAAGGATAAACAAAATTGATAAACCATTAGCCAGACTCATCAAGAAAAAAAGGGAGAAGACTCAAATCAATAGAATTAGAAATGAAAAAGGAGAAGTAACAACTGACACTGCAGAAATACAAAGGATCATGAAAGATTACTACAAGCAACTCTATGCCAATAAAATGGACAACCTGGAAGAAATGGACAAATTCTTAGAAAGGCACAACCTGCCAAGACTAAATCAGGAAGAAATAGAAAATATGAACAGACCAATCACAAGCACTGAAATTGAAACTGTGATTAAAAATCTTCCAACAAGCAAAAGCCCAGGACCAGATGGCTTCACAGGCGAATTCTATCAAACATTTAGAAAAGAGCTATCACCTATCCTTCTCAAACTCTTCCAAAAGAGGGAGAGTACACTCCCCAACTCATTCTACGAGGCCACCATCACCCTGATACCAAAACCAGACAAGGATGTCACAAAGAAAGAAAACTACAGGCCAATATCACTGATGAACATAGATGCAAAAATCCTCAACAAAATACTAGCAAACAGAATCCAACAGCACATTAAACGGATCATACACCATGATCAAGTGGGGTTTATCCCAGGAATGCAAGGATTCTTCAATATACGCAAATCAATCAATGTGATAAACCCTATTAACAAACTGAAGGAGAAAAACCATATGATCATCTCAATAGATGCAGAGAAAGCTTTTGACAAAATTCAACACCCATTTATGATAAAAACCCTGCAGAAAGTAGGCATAGAGGGAACTTTCCTCAACATAATAAAGGCCATATATGAAAACCCACAGCCAACATCGTCCTCAATGGTGAAAAACTGAAAGCATTTCCACTAAGATCAGGAACAAGACAAGGTTGCCCACTCTCACCACTCTTATTCAACATAGTTTTGGAAGTTTTAGCCACAGCAATCAGAGAAGAAAAGGAAATAAAAGGAATCCAAATCGGAAAAGAAGTAAAGCTGTCACTATTTGCAGATGACATGATACTATACATAGAGAATCCTAAAGATGCTACCAGAAAACTACTAGAGCTAATCAATGAATTTGGTAAAGTAGCAGGATACAAAATTAATGCACAGAAATCTCTGGCATTCCTATACACTAAGGATGAAAAATCTGAAAGTGAAATCAAGAAAACACTCCCATTTACCATTGCAACAAAAAGAATAAAATATCTAGGAATAAACCTACCTAAGGAGACAAAAGACCTGTATGCAGAAAATTATAAGACACTGATGAAAGAAATTAAAGATGATACAAACAGATGGAGAGATATACCATGTTCTTGGATTGGGAGAATCAACATTGTGAGAATGACTCTACTACCCAAAGCAATCTACATATTCACTGCAATCCCTATCAAACTACCACTGGCATTTTTCACAGAACTAGAACAAAAAATTTCACAATTTGTATGGAAACACAAAAGACCCTGAATAGCCAAAGCAGCCTTGAGAACGAAAAACGGAGCTGGAGGAATTAGGCTTCCTGACTTCAGACTATACTACAAAGCTACAGTAATCAAGACAGTATGGTACTGGCACAAAAACAGAAATATAGATCAATGGAACAGGATAGAAAGCCCAGAGATAAACCCACGCACCTATGGTCAACTAATCTTTGATAAAGGAGGCAGGAATGTACAGTGGAGAAAGGACAGCCTCTTCAATAAGTGGTGCTGGGAAAACTGGACAGCTACATGTAAAAGTATGAGATTAGATCACTCCCTAACACCATACACAAAAATAAGCTCAAAATGGATTAAAGACCTAAATGTAAGGCCAGAAACTATCAAACTCTTAGAGGAAAACATAGGCAGGACACTCTATGACATAAATCACAGCAAGGTCCTTTTTGACCCACCTCCTAGAGAAATGGAAATAAAAACAAAAATAAACAAATGGGACCTAATGAAACTCAAAAGCTTTTGCGCAGCAAAGGAAACCATAAACAAGACCAAAAGACAACCCTCAGAATGGGAGAAAATATTTGCAAATGAAGCAACTGACAAAGGATTAATCTCCAAAATCTATAAGCAGCTCATACAGCTTAATAACAAAAAAACAAACAACGCAATCCAAAAATGGGCAGAAGACCTAAATAGACATTTCTCCAAAGAAGATATACAGACTGCCAACAAACACATGAAAGAATGCTCAACATCACTAATCATTAGAGAAATGCAAATCAAAACTACAATGAGACGGATTCCCTGGTGGCGCAGTGGTTAAGAGTCCGCCTGCCGATGCAGGGGATACGTGTTCGTGCCCCGGTCCGGCGCAGAGCGGCTGGGCCCGTGAGCCATGGCCGCTGAGCCTGTGCGTCTGGAGCCTGTGCTCCGCAACGGGAGAGGCCACAACAGTGAGAGGCCCGCGTACAGCAAAAAAAAAAAAAAAAAAAAACTACAATGAGATATCATCTCACACCAGTCAGAATGGCCATCATCAAAAAATCTAGAAACAATAAATGCTGGAGAGGGTGTGGAGAAAAGGGAACCCTCTTACACTGTTGGTGGGAATGTAAATTGATACAGCCACTGTGGAGAACAGTATGGAGGTTCCTTAAAAAACTACAAATAGAAATACCATATGACCCAGCAATCCCACTACTGGGCATATACCCTGAGAAAACCAAAATTCAAAAAGAGTCGTGTACCAAAATGTTCATTGCACCTCTATTTACAATAGCCCGGAGATGGAAACAACCTAAGTGTCCATCATCGGATGAATGGATAAAGAAGATGTGGCACATATATACAATGGAATATTACTCAGCTATAAAAAGAAACGAAATTGAGCTATGTGTAATGAGGTGGATAGACCTAGAGTGTGTCATACAGAGTGAAGTAAGTCAGAAAGAGAAAGACAAATACCGTATGCTAACACATATATATGGAATTTAAGAAAAAAAATGTCATGAAGAACCTAGGGGTAAGACAGGAATAAAGACACAGACCTACTAGAGAATGGACTTGAGGATATGGGGAGGGGGAAGGGTAAGCTGTGACAAAGCGAGAGAGGCATGGACATAATATGCACTACCAAACGTAAGGTAGATAGCTAGTGGGAAGCAGCCGCATAGCACAGGGAGATCAGCTCGGTGCTTTGTGACCGCCTGGAGGGGTGGGAGGGAGGGAGACGCAAGCGGGAAGAGATATGGGAACATATGTATATATATAACTGATTCATTTTGTTGTGAAGCTGAAACTAACATACCATTGTAGAGCAATTATACTCCAATAAAGATGTTAAAATGAAAAAAAAAAAGAGGCTGAGGTACTATTAGGAAACTTCTGGTTTCATTGCTATGTACAAGTCTTTGTATGGAGATATATTTTCTTTTGGCTAAATACCTAGGAGTGGAATGCCTGCATCATACATATGGTAGGTGTATGTTTAACTTTTAAAAAAACTGCCAAATGGTTTTCCAAAGCAGTTGGACTATTTTACATTCTCATCAGTAATGTATAAGGGTTCCAATTTCTTTTTTTTTTTTATCATTTATTTTTGGCTGTGTTGGGTCTTTGTTGCTGCACACAGCCTTTCTCTAGTTGTGAGTGGGGACTACTCTTCATTGCAGTGCATGGGCTTCTCATTGTGGTGGCTTCTCTTGCTGTGGAGCGTGGGCTGTAGGTGTGCGGGCTTCAGTAGTTGCAGCACGTGGGCTCAGTAGTTGTGGCTCGTGGGCTCTAGAGTGCAGGTTCAGTAGCTGTGGCTCACAGGCTTAGTTGCTCCATGGCATGTGGGATCTTCCCAGACCAGGGATCGAACCCGTGTCCCCTGCATTGGCAGGTGGATTCTTAACCACTGTGCCACCAGGGAAGTCCCTGAAGTTTCCAATTTCTTCAATCTTTTCCAACACTTTGTATGGTCAGTCTTTATAATTTTAGCCATTTTAGTGGCTGTGAAATGGTATCTCATTGTGGTTGGAATTTTCACTTCCCTAATGACTAATGATGTTTAACATCTTTTTGTGTACTTTTTTGCCATCATTCTTATCTTCTTTGATGAAGTACCTGTTTACTATTTTTGGCCATTTTAAAAATTGAATTGTATTTTTTATTTTTTTGGCTGTGCCCACATGGCTTATGGGATCTTAGATCCTCAACCAGGGATCGAACCCAGGCCCTCAGCAGTGGAAGTGCGGAGTCCTAACCACTGGACTGCCAGGGAATTCCAGAGCTATGTTCTTATTGTTGAGTTTTGAGAGCTCTCTATATATCCTGCATACAAGTTCTTTTATCAGGTGTATGTTTTGCAAAGATCTTGTCCCCATCTGTGGCTTCTTTTTGTTTTCTTGAAGTATAATTGACATATTTCAGGCTGCTTTAATTCTTTTAACAGTGTCACTGAAGAGCAGAGGTTTAATTTTGATGAAATCCATTTGTTCTTTGGATTGTACTGCTGTTGCTCTAAGAAATCTTTACCTAACCCCAGATGATAAAGGTTTTCTCCTAGAAGTTTAAAGTTTTCTGTTTTACATTTACGTCTGATTCATTTTGGCTCTGTGTGTGTCATCTATCTGTATTGCTCCAGGTATGGCTTTAAGTTCATTCTTTTTGCATACAGGTAGCCAGTTGTCCAGCACCATTAGCTGAAAAGCTAAACCTTCTCCACTGTACATTTCTGTTCCACTGATCTATTTGTCCTAATGACAGTACCACCCTGTCTTAATTACTGAGGATTTATACGAATTCTTGAAATCAGGTAATGTTAGCTTTCCAACTTGGTGCTTTTAAACGTTATTTTGTCTGTTCTGGTTACTGTGCATTTCTGTATGAGTTTTAGGTAAAAAGCTTGTCAATTTCTACCCAAAAATCTGGTAGGATTTTGATTGGTATTGCATTGAATCTGTAGACCAACTGAGGGAGAACTGACAACCCCCGAACAAGGCATATCTCTCCATTTATTTAGGTTTTCTTTAATTTCTCTCAGTATTTTGTAGGTCATGTTTACAGATCTTTCACATCTTTGTCAGATTTATCCCTAAGTATTTCAGGTTTCTTGATGCTATTGTAAATGGTATTTTAAAATTAGAATTTCTGGTTGTTGCTTGGCTACATATAGCAGTTGATTTTTGTATATTGCTCTTGTATCCTGCAACCTTGCAAAACTCACTTATTAAAAGAAAAGTGAGAAAAAAAAATACACTCTTTACAGATGATTGGCTTTGTGTTGGAGCAAGCCTTTAATGCTTAGCCAGGCTGTTTACAACTCTGCCTTAGCTTTCAGTCCTGCTTGTGTAAAGCCTGAATGCTAGACATGAAAGCTTATTGTTTTCTCAGGCATTTCTGAGCAAATATCCAGCCCTGGGCATGCGTTATGCTTTGATTCCCCAGTATACTGTGGGACCTTTTAAAAGGCCTTTCTCCCTATCATCTCCTTTCCCAACCTCTTTCTTCCCAGATCTTTCCCTTGCCCAGGTTATTGCAGGCAATACTTGTGCCTTTAAATACTTTCAGCAAAAGTTGCCCAGCCCTGGGAACACTAAGTCTGGCAAAACAAAGGTGAGCTCTTGCACTGGTCCTCCAGGGAGCCACCAGGTAGCCAGTAACCCACAACCACCATTCTGTGAGAACTGTTTTCCTCCCTCTGGTACTAGCAACCCACCCAGGTGACTTCCAGGAAATTTAACAGATCAGTGCCTTTTTGTTCCCCCTTCATTTTTCACTTTTTCCCTTTTGGGAGTCAGATGTTAAAGACTAGGACATTCAAAAGTATCTGTATATATGGGGAAAATTAGAAAGTAACCACAATACCTAAGGAAAGGCTCAGAAAAGACGATATTATGTTTACACCTCAGGCTGATCCTTGGTACAGAGACAGCCTATGACAATTCAGAAAAACAAAACAATGGCAAACCCTGGGGAAGGGGGAGAATCTGATTCCCAGAGTTACCATATTACCAGATTCAAATGTCCAGTATTCAACAAAAAAGTCACAAGACATGCAAAGAAACATGAGAGTATGGCCCATTCAAAAGAAAATAAATCACCAGAGTCTTGTCCCTGAAAAAGACTTAATGGCAGCTATATTAGACAAAGACTTGAAAATAATGGTCCTGGGGACTTCCCTGATGATGCAGTGGTGAAGAATCCACCTGCCAATGCAGGGGACATGGGTTCAAGCCCTGGTCCGGGAAGATCCCACATGCTGCAGAGCAGCTAAGCCCGTGCGCCACAACTACTGAGCCTGAGCTCTACAGCCCATACACAACTACTGAGCCCATGTGCCACAACTACTGAAGCCCACGCGCCTAGAGCCTGTGCTCTGCAACAAAGAGAAGCCACTGCAGCGCACACACCACAATGAAGAGTAGCCCCTGCTCGCCAGGGCTTAATATTTATTTTATATTAATATTTATATTTTATATAAATATTAATATTTAATATTAATTAAAAATAACCAGTGGATCAAAGAGGAAATCACAGGGGAAATTAGAAAATACTTAGAATGAATGAAAAAAACAAAGCATACCAAAACTTATGGGATGCAGCAAAAGCAGTGCTAAGGGAAAATTATAGCTGTAAATGTTCACGTTAAAAAAACAAGAAAGATCTTGTCAGCCATCTAACTTTCAACTTAAAAACTAGAAAAAGAACAAACTAAACCAAAAGCTAGCAGAAGGAAGGAAATAAAGATTACAGCAAAGATAAAAAATTCAGTATAGAAAAACAATAGAGAAAATCAGTGAAACCAAAAGTTGGTTCTTTAAAAAGATCAATGAAATGGATGAAATTTTAGCTAGATGGACTAAGGAAAAAAGACACAAGTCATTAAAATCAGAAATGAAAGCAAGGGGACTTCCCTGGTGCCGCAGTGGTTAAGAATCCGTCTGCCAGTGCAGGGGACCCAGGTTCGATCCCTAGTCCAGGAAGATCCTACATGCCATGGAGCAACTAAGCCTGCACACCTAGGGCCTTTACTCCCCAACAAGAGAAGCCACTGCAATGAGAAGCCCACCACCACAACAAAGAGTAGCCCCCTTGCCTCAAATAGAGAAAGCCCCTGTGTGGCAACAGAAGACCCAACGCAGCCAAAAATAAAAATAAACAAATTTGTATATTAAAAAAAATGAAAGCAGGGACATTGCTACTAATTCTACAGAAAGAAAAAAGGGTTTTAAAAGAGTACTATGGGGACTTCCCTGGTAGTACAGCAGTTAGGACTCCTTGCTCCCAGGGCAGGGGGTCTGGGTTCAATCCCTGGTCAGCAAACTAGATCCCGCATGCTGCAACTAAGACCTGGTGCAGCCAAATAAATAAAATTTTTTTTTAAAAGAGTACTATGAGCAATTAATTGTACACCAACAAATCAGATTACCTGGGTGAAATGGACATGTTCCTAGAAACACAAAACCTATCAAGACTAAATCACAAAGAAATAAACAATCTGCATAGACCTATAACTAGTAAGGAGATTGAATCACTACTCAACAATTTCCCAGGAAAGGGCTTCCCTGGTGGCACAGTGGTTAAGAATCCACCTGCCAATGCAGGGGACATGGGTTTGAGCCCTGGTCCGGGAAGATCCCACAGGCCGCGGAGCAACTAAGCCCATGCGCCACAACTGCTGAGCGGGTATTGTAGAGCCCGCAAGCCACAACTACCGAGCCCACGTGCCTAGAGCCCGTGATCCACAACAAGATGAAACTACCACAATGAGAAGCCCGTGCACCGCAACAAAGAGTAGCCCCTGCTCACCGCAACTAGACAAAGCCTGCATGCAGCAATGAAGACCCAACACAGCCAAAAAGAAACAAATAATTTTTTTAAAAAATTTCCCAAGAAAGAAAATCCTTGGACCTAATGGCTTCACTGTGAATTCCACCAAATATTTAAAGAACTAACACCAATCCTTCTCAAATTTTTCCAAGATATTTCAGAGGAAGAAACACTTCCTAACTCATTCTGTGAGGCCAGCATAACTTTGATACCAAAGCCAGAAGACACTACAGGAAAACGATAGACCAATATCCCTTTTGAACACAGATGAAAAATATCTTCAGCAAAATACTAGCAAACAGAATTCAGCAACACTTGAAAAGGATTATACATCATGACCAAGTGAGATTTATTCCTGGAATACAAGGATGATCAATGTAACATGCTACATCAACAAAATGAAGGAAAAAAACACATGATCATCTCAACTGATGTAAAAAAAGCAAGATTCTGCACCCTTTCGTGATTAAAAACACTCAATAAAAAAGGAAAAGAGGGGAACTACTTCCACACAATAAAATCCGTATATGAAAATTCCACAGCAAACATAATACTCAATGGCTTTTCCTCTAAGATCAGGAACAAGGCAAGGATGCCCACTTTCACCACTTTTATTCAACATAGTAATGGAAGTTCTAGTCAGAGCCATTAGGTTATAAAAGAAATAAAAAGCATCCAAATTAGAAAGGAAGAAGTAAAAGTATCTCTGCAGATGAATGATCTTATATGTAGAAAATCCTAAAGACAACAAAACTGTTAGAACTAATAAATGACTTCAGCAAAGTAGCAAGATACAAAGTCAACACAGAAAAATCAGTTGTATTTCTATACACAATGAACAATCCAAAAAGGAAATTACAAAAATGATTCCAGGGCTTCCCTGGTGGCACAGTGGTTAAGAATCCACCTGCCAGTGCAGGGGACCTGGGTTCGAGCCCTGGGCTGGGAAGATCCCACATGCCGCGGAGCAACTAAGCCCGTGCGCCACAACTACTGAGCCTGCGCTCTAGAGCCTGCGAGCCACAACTATTGAAGCCCGCGTGCCTAGAGCTCCGCAACAAGAGAAGCCACTGCAATGAGAAGCCTGCGCACTACAACGAAGAGTAGCCCTGGCTCATCGAAACTAGAGAAAGCCCGCGTGCAGCAGCAAGGACCCAACGCAGCCAAAAATAAATTAATTAATTTTAAAAAATGATTCCATATATAGTAGCATCAAAAAGAATAAAATACTTAGGAATTAACCAAGGAGGTGAAAGACATGTACAATGAAAACTACAAAACACTCCTGAAAGAAATTATAGACATAAATAAATGGAAACACATCCCACGATCATGGACTGGAAGACTTAATGTTGTTAAAAGTGGATTTCCCTGGTGGTCCAGTGGTAAAGAACCTGCCTTTCAATGCAGGGGACAGAGGTTCGATCCCTGGTTGGGGAACAAAGATCTCACATGCCGCGGGGAAACTAAACCCGTGTACCGCAACCACGGAGCTCACGCGCCTCGACAGCCCACGTGCCGCAAACTACAGAGCCCACGCGCTCTGGAGCCTGCATGCCAGAACTAGAGAGAGAAAACCCGCACACTGCAACTAGAGAGAAGCCCGAGCGCCACAATGAGGAGCCTGCGCCACAATGGAGGATCTCGCACGCCTCAATGAAGACCCCATGTGCCTCAACTGAGACCCGACGTGGCCAAAAAAAATAAAAAAAAATTGTTAAAATGTTAGTAGTACCCAAAGCAATCTGTAGATTCAGTGCAATTCTTAAAATATCAAGGACCTTTATACAGAAATAGAAAAACACTAAAACTCATATGGGATCTCAAGGGACCCCAACAGACAAAACAATTTTGAAAAAGACTAAAACTGGAGGAATCACACTTCTTGGTTTCAAAACCTAATACAAAGCTATAGTAATCACAACAGTATTGACATAAAAAGAGACAGAAGTATAGATCAATGAAATAGAATAGACAGCCCAGAAATAAACCCTCGAATATACAATCAAATGATTTTTGAGAAGGGTGCCAAGGCCATTCAATGAGGAAAGGACAGCCTTTTCAACAAATGGTACTGGGAAAACTGGATAACCACATGCAAAAGAATGAAGTTGGACTCTTACCTAACACTATATACAAAAGTAACACAAAATGGATCAAGGACCAAAATATAAAACCTAAAACAATAAAATTCTTGGAAGAACATAGGACAAAAGCTTCATGACACTGGATTTGGTGATGATTTCTCAGATATGACAACAAAGGCATAGGCAACAAAAGAAAAAGACAAATTGGACTTCATGAAAATTAAACTTTTTACATTGAGACAGTATCAACAAAGTAAAAAGGCAACCAATAGAATGGGAGAAAATATTTTCAAATCACTTATTTGATAAGGGATTAGTATCTAGAATATATAGAGAACTCCTAAAACAACACACACACACACACACAAAATCAGATTCAAAAATGGGCAAAGGACTTGAATAGACATTTCTCCAAAAAAGATATGTGAATGGCCAATAAGCACATGAAAAGATGCTTAACATCACTAATTATTAGGGAAACACAAATCAAAATTACAATGAGATACCTCACACCTATCAGGATGGTAACTGTCAAAAAAACAGAAAACAGTGTTCGGTGAGGATGTGGAGAAGTTGGAACACTTGTGCACTATTGGTGGGATTGTAAAATGGGAAAGCCACTGTGGAAAACAGTATGTAGGCTCCCCCAAAAATAAAAATAGAATTACCATATGACCCAGCAATTCCACTTTAGGGTATATATCCAAAAAAATTAAAAGCAGAGTCTCAAAGAGATGTTTGTAAACCCATGTTCATAGGAGCAGTATTCACAATAGCTAAAACATGAAAGCAACCCAAGTGTCCATCAACCAATGAATGGATAAACAAAATGTGGTATATACATACAATGGAATATTATTCAGACCTAAAAAGGAAGGAAATTCTGCAATATGCTATAACATAGATGAACCTTGAGAACATTATGCTAAGTGAAATAAGCCAATATTTATCTTATTAAAAGATAAATACTGTATGATTCCACTTATATTAGGTATGTAGAGTAGTCAAGAGCACAGGACAGACACAAGGTATAATGATGGTTGCCAGGGGCTGGGGAGAACAGGGAGTTATTGTTTAATAGCTGTAGAGTTTCAGATTTACAAGATGAAAAGAGATGGGAATGGATGGTGGTGATGGCTACACAACAATGTGAACATATTTAATGCCACTTAAAAATGATTAAGATAGTAAATTTTTTGTTATGTGTATTTTAACTCAATAAGAAAAAAGAAACAAATTACTATCAGTAAGAGAATATATAACTTGAGGTATAATTCATACAATAGAATACCATATAACAATAAAAAATGAATCAACTGCACGACACCACAGATGAATCATACAATGCTGATGAAAAAACAAGACACAAAAGAACATACACAGAATGATTCTATTTACCTAAAGTTCAAAAGCAGACAAATTATATTGTATAAAGATGTATACAAGGAATGGTATGAGTCAAAATGAAAACAGGTATATGAACAACAAAAGAAGATGACCTCTAGTGGTTCCCAATCTTAGCACTACCTCCAAATCACCGGAGGTGGGGCAGCCTAAAAAATCTACCCACATCTAGGTTCCACACCCCTAAGTTCTGATTTCATTGTGTCTGCGATGCTGGCTTTAGGCATCCAGTTTCAAATCTCCAGGTGTTTCTTTCTTTTCTTTTTTTTTGGGCCACACTGTGCCACACGGCTTGTGTGATCTTAGTTCCCAGACCGGGGATTGAACCCGTGCCCTAGGCAGTGAAAGCGCAGAGTCCTAACCACTGGACCGCCAGGGAGTTCCCTCCAGGTGTTTCTAATGTGAAGACAAAGTTGAGGATGCTGCCTGCTCTAAGGTGGAGCAAGAGGGCTGTGATAGGGAAGGCCAAATGTGGGGCCTCTGGGGTGCTGGCAATGGTTTTCCTTGACCTGGGGGGAGTTTCACACGTGTTAGCTTCATAATTTTTCACTCTACACTTATTTTATGCCCTTATCTATACATGTCAGCTCTTCTCTTTTTCCACAGCATACACATAGGTGTTCCAGGGCCCACAGCTCACGGTCCTTACTTGGAGTTGCTTATCTACAAAGTACTTCACACGGCAGGGCCGATCCAAGCTGGTCGTGTCTTTGTGGCCAAGCTGTCCATATTTACCTAAAGTGAAATGAGCTGCTTTGCCATCCTCTCCACTGGGCCTTGTGGCTTTTCCCCTCCAGGAAGGAAAAACAGCCCATTGACTGAAGTGCTGGGCTTAAGCCACCAGTCTGCTGGTGTCTGCTCTGTGAATTCAGGAGACCAGCACCACAGAGCCTCCAGGACCAGGCAATTCCACAGGTCCCCAAGAGGCAAGATGCTCCTCCAGGCTTCCCACTCCTAAGCTCCGATGTTCAGAGCAGAGATTTTTATTTTATCTTTTTCTCTACCCAGTGCCAGACGAAAAGATGTTTCATGACTGCTGACTAAATATTCCCTTAAGACAAATACCTTTTCAGAAAGGTAGATGGGAAATACTGACATGTTGTCCTATTTCTCTCTTGTCTGGTCTCTGCCCCTCTTAGTGTGCCTAGATCAGTTCCAGAGAAGGGAGTAGACAGCTTTTCAGTCCCAATGGTCAGGCCGAGTCCCCTGCTTCCACTTCTCTGCATGGCTGTTGTCACCTGCCCTCTACTCCCAGGTCTTTCCTCCCCTTGGTTTAAGCATCACAAAAGCAAACCTTTTACTTACCCCAGCCCCAGGTGTAGAGCTCCCCCGTTCCTGCAACCAAAGGACAGCAAAAGGACAGTAAGGGGCTGACACCACTGCTCTTTGACTAGGCATTTGTCCAGCTCGGCCTGCCAGCATGTTCTGGTCACCATGAGACTTACTTGGCGTAGCAAAACATATCCTCTCTCTTTTTAACAACTGTCTAGTCACATTTGGGGTGATAAAGAATCCAAACTGAAAAAGTTCACCTCCCTATATGCGGACTGATTGGCCTGCAACTCACAGCTGCTGAGTTTAGGACAGCCCTGCTGTCAGATGAAAGGCTGGCAACACTAATCCCCCTCCAGAAGGAAGAACCTTCAGGGCCTGACAGGCTGGGGAGCCACTGTTAAAGCCCCGTGGGAGTGTACTGAGTGGGGCAGCTACTCAGTACATGTCAAAGATGCTTAATTAAAATGGTAGTTTTTTAGGTGACCACACCCTTTTCTGCAGCCACCAGCTAGAGAGCGGGGTGGAGGGACCTCCCGCTCCATCCTGAACCAGCCTACCCAGCCCCACTCACTTGTCACCACCGCTGTGTGCCGGGATCCACAGCTGGCCTTGACTGCATCTGAGCCCAGGGGGAGGTCCAGTAAAGCCGGGAAGGGCTGGACAGCTATGAAGGGGGCCGGGGCTCCATCCTCACCCCCGGCTACTGTCTTCACTTCAGAACCATCTTCATTCAGTCCTGAGGCTTCAGAGAAGTAATAAGAGTGATGATGATAATGATGCTGAACACTCACTGAGCGCTGATCTAAACCTCATTCATATACTGACTCACTCACTACAACAGCTGACACACTTGCTCTAGCTCCAGAGCCATCGCTCCCAACCCCACATTCCCTGGGAAGTGCTGGAGTTGACAGGTTTGTGGGGCATGTAGTGCTGACACTGGCGTCAGCCTTGCCGTGCTCCCTCTCATAAGGGGCTCAGAGTCCTTCATTGTGTCCTGGGGTCCCAAGGATGTCTCGTACCCTTTTGAGCACTGTAGCTCTCAGGCCAACAATATGGCCAGGAGTCAGGAATGACAGAAACGTGTGGAAATCAAGAATTGACCCTCACCAACAGACTTGTGGTTGCCAAGGAGGAGGGGGGTGGGGGAGGGATGGATTGGGAGTTTGGGATTAGCAGATGTCAACTATTATATATAAATGGATAAACAACAAGGTCCTACTGTGTAGCACAGGGAACTGTATTCAATATGCTGTGATAAACCATAATGGAAAAGAATATGTATACATATATGTATAACTGAATCATTTTGCCATACAGCAGAAATTAACACAACATAAATCAACTATACTTCAATAAAATATATCAAAAAAAAGAATTGACTTTCACCTTCTGCGGTTGTCTTTACATCCTCTGCCAGGCTCTTGGTGGGCAGGGCCAGCTGCCCTGATTCATTCCAGCCCCAGATATAAATATCCCCAGCCTCTGAAAGAGAGATAAAGGGGCCCCATTAACAGACTGTGTTTTCCCCCTCCACCTCCTAAGCATGTGCATCCATCCAGACTCCAGTACACCCCACTAGTTCCCTAAAGACAACTCCTGCCTGCCCTGCCCAAGTCAGCACTCCAGGCAGAGTGCTTTCCTCAGGGCCCAGCAGCTTCCTTGTCTCAACAGGGCCCCTTCCCCCTTAAGTGCCTTCAGGTCACCCTATTCTTAAAGGAAGTCTCTTGCTGGCTCTTCCTCTCCACTTTCGTTTTTTCCTTTTTTGTTAAATTGCACCCCCCACTCCCCCTACGTGCAGTTTGGAAATGTGGCCCTGGAAGTTCCCCAGTGGTCTTTTTTTCACATCCACTGAGCCCAGGCCCCTTTCGTCAGCCCTACCTGCCACCGGTCCTACTGAAGGCCTTTTAAAAAACTGTTGTTTTAACTGAGGTGGTATTGGTTTATAACATTATATAAGTTTCATGTGTACAGCATTATATTTTGACTTCTGTATGCACTACAGTGTGCTTATCACCAAGAGGTTAGTTTTCATCTGTCACCATCCAGCCAACCCCCTTTACCCATTGCACCCTCCCCCTCCCCCGGAGGCCTCTGGAAGCTCTCACAACACTGGAGTTGGTTGATTGGAGCAACAGCCCTATGCTAAAAATTCACTAACAGCAGTGGCTAATTTTTATCAAGTGCTTATTCTGTGCCACTGTTTCAAGCACAATATCCCCATTTTATTCAAGAGAAAACTTGAGGCACAGAGAGGTTAGGTGCTCTGCCCAAGATCACGAGGGGCAGGGTGATGATTTGAACCTGGGAGGTCTGGTCTGAAGCATCCGTGCTCCAACCATGCGACACCAAGGCCTCAAATGCCTTTTGGACCTTAGTGCGAGACTTCCCATTGGGCTCACCTTCCAGCCCTCTCTTCTCTTCCCTCCAGCCCACTCATTCTCAAGCCTGGCTGCCAACCCAGGCCCATTACATGTGAATATGGACAGGACAGTATAGGCATAGGTAGTTTTTAAAGACCCCTGGTGAAACCATGCCCCATAGAGTTAACAGAAGCTGATAACTAATAGAAATTCTTGAACTTCTCTTATGGAACAACAGATGAGGGAACAGCCAAAACCCCTTTGCTTGTTAAGTGCCTTCATTGATTAAGTTCACTTTCATTATTTTTCTTTTTTTCTCTTTAATTGCATACCTTCCCAGCTTCATGCAACTCAGTTGTTTCACAGGAACTTGGAGTCAGCTCCTGCCCAGTGAAAGCCAGCTAGGGACTAGTTAGGGCCACTGACCCTAAAACTGGGCCTGTGCAGACGTCCAGTGGATGGCCTTTTGATGTCAGAGGGCTGGAAAACTCCACCCTCAGATCATGCTAAGCGCCTCCACTTTTTTGTTTTGGCTACACTGCGCGGCTTCTGGGATCTTAGTTCCCCAACCAGGGACTGAACCAGGGCCCCTGAAGTGAAAGCGCCGAGTCCTAACCACTGGACCGCCAGGGAATTTCCAAAGCGCCTCCATTTTGAATATGCAGACGCATGTGACCCAGATATGCCTGCTCAGAACACTGATTACCTCACCTTCTTCCCTACCTCCAATCACCTTTCCCCACGCCTAAGACCACCCTGCTTATCCCATAAATACCCCAACTCCCTTCAGGGAGGCAGATCTGAGACTTATTATTCTCCCATTTCCTTGCTTGGCTGCCTTGTGAACAAAGTGTTTCTTGGCTATAAACTTGGCATCTCAGCGTCTAGCTTGCTGCGTATCAGGACCTGGTCGGAATGATATAAGTGGAGGCCAGAGCCCCAAATGTAGATCCTTGCAAAGATCATTCGCTCCCAGCTGCACCCAACAGCCTAGAGATCAGCTACACCTGGATCACCTGCCAGAGTGGTGAACACAATCTAAAGTGAAACTCCTCATTCTGGTCCTGGGCCACCAGCCATGGCACCACCAGAGTTCACACTCACCATCATCATCCTCCCGGTGGGCATCCAAGTGTCCACTGTGTGCCACACATCACGGCCACCCGGGCAACTGCTGCCTTTTTTTTCTCCTTAGCTCGGTTGCCCCTCACCCCTTCATTCTCCCTTGGGGAGTATTTTAGAAAGACAGCCCTGGCTGGAGGCAGACGGAGGGGAGGGGTAGTGAGACCAGTAACAGAAGACAGGTAACAATTGTGACAGTCCGGGTGCGAGTGGGTGATGGTGGCGGCAGAGGGGCTGAATCTGAGAGGCGTTAGGGAGTCATGAATGACTGGGCTGGCTGATGTGGGAGGAGCTTGGGAGGAGGCCCGGCTAGGGCACCCATCAATTTGCGAGAGAAGGAGAAAGGTTTGGAGCCTACGAGACCTTGAGCTGGTTTTGGAAAAGCACTAGGTCACTCACCACTCACACACAGAGAGTGCCAGCCACCTGCGGCCACCTCAGTCATGGTTAGGCCCTGCAGCGCCTGCAGCAGCCTCGGCTCCGGCTCTGCCTCCAGAGTCCCGTGGCCCAGCTGTCCGTGCCTGAGCAAGTGAGACCCTAGTCAACTACACCAAGGGGTCTCCTTCCCCTTCCCTCCCCTTCCCTCCCCCATCGCTCTCTCCTGCCCCCTGTATGCTCACCTCCCCCTCCGAGCCACATGTACCCGCACCCCCCACCCCCACCCCGTCATCGCCGCAAAAGCCCAGCCGGCCCACCTCACCTGCCCCCGCCCCAGGAGAACACCTGGCCCGCCGCGTCCAGCAGCAACGCGTGCTCAGCGCCCAGCTCCAGTCGGCGCGCCCGCAGTGTCGGGGCCAGAGGCCGGTAGAAGGGCGGCCGCGGGCTCACGTAGGCGCGAGCGCAGGGCAGCAGCGGCAGCGGCCCAGCCTGGGTCTCATCGCCGACCGGTCCGTCTTCCCGCTCGGCCTCCGGCACGGTCTGGGCCCAGAGGGGCTCCCCGCGCAGCGCCGAACCGGGCGCCCAGGCCTGCAGCTCCGTCCCGGCCCCGGGTCCCGGCCCCGCGCGCAGCACCACCAGGAGCTCCTCCGACGCCCACGCGTCCCTGCAGCCGCCCGCCGCTCCGACCGCGAAGCCAGACAGCTCCACCCGGCCTCCTCCACCTGCGGGGGGCGGAGAGCTGGCTGGGGAGGGGGCGGGACACGCACCCGGGGCTGGGGTCGGGATGGGGCCGGAAGGAGGTGCTCACGGGTCACGAAGGCGGTGTAGCTCCAGCTCGCGCTCACGCGGCAGACATCGAGGCCCGCGCCTGGCGCCCTCAGAGGCTCGGGGCTGTGTACCTGGCGCCCGCGCCCCGAGCCCAGCGCCTGCCCGAAGCCGCAGAAACCGAAGCCGAACCAGGCCCCGCGACGCTCTTCGGCCATGCCCGGCAGCGCCCTCTGCTGGCTACGACGTGGCTGCGGCGGCCGGCGGGACGGAGGGTTAAGGCTAGAACTCGAAGAGATTCTTCCAGGTGAGCCCTTGCGGTACACTGAAGCTGCCTCACCTGTAAAATGGGGGAAATGCCATCCTCCTAACCACAGAGGCAGACGATGTGCGTTCCACCAACATTCGCTGAGCGGGAGGCTTGGCTAAAGTCCTGCCAGATTTAGGAAGATTCTGAGCTGTCTAGAGTGGGGCACTTTTCCTGCCTTCCCTTTTGACTCAAGCAAGTTCGCTGTCCCACAGATTGGGCACGAGGTATTTAAATGGCTTCTCTCTTAGGCGTTGGACTAGGATCTGAGTCCCTCCCCCTCCAAATTCCCAATGCCAGGCACATTATCCCATGTAATCTTGGGAACTAGAATTGCCCCCATTTGACAGCGGAGACTCCCAGAGAAAGTAACCCTTACACAATCACATAGCTTAGGACCGAGAGGGGCAGAAGGCTGAACTCAAGGCTCATCATTTCCACATACAGTGCTCTTCCCACCAGTGGAAGGCAGAGCATTTGAGAGACAATGCCCTGTACGGGTTAGGACCAGTTCCAGGGTTCACATGTTTGCCTCTGCAGCTACCAGTGCCTGTGTCCTCAGCCAATTTACTTAAGCTCTCTCAATCCAATTCAATTTCTTCAGTTTCACAAAGCTGGGGAGTAGGAGAGGTGATGTTTGTACCTACCTTGTAGAATTATTTGGAACAGATGCAAATAAAGGGTTCAAGTGTTGGCACCTACCATGGCAAGCACACGGTATCAGCTTATTAAGTCCAGTACTTAGAATTGATAAAAATGACCACTGGATTTTCAGGGACCTATATAAACACAATTTCAACTGGACCTTATCTAGTCATTTATTCGTTCCACATGCATTTATTGATCCCTTAGGCTAAGTCATTGAGAAGGACCGATGTCTACTTCCAAGGAGCTCACGCATAAATGGGGAGACAAACGCACAGTCGAGTGGCACGGTAAGGCCACTTTTTCCGTACAGCATGTTCGGCTTGATCAGAATTTCATTGGCATTTTCAAGCCTGTGAAGTCAGGTCCTGGGTCTCTCCTTGACCCGGGCCTGGGCTCCTACCCCTTCCGGGTCAAATCCCAGCCCTAGGAGGCCTCTGACCTTAATCTTGACCCTGTGCCCTCCACCCCCTCAGGCAGCTCCTTCCGATGGGCAGTCTTGAGGGAGGAGGAAAGGCCGGGGCGCAGGGCGGTCACCCAGGAACGAGTCACCACCCAGCCCAGGACCTGGCTGGCAGCCGCAAGAAGGAAAGGTTTGAAGAGCCGCGCCCTGAGCGAGGCGCCCATTGGCTGCCGCCGCCTCCCCGGGGCCAATCACCAGAGAGAGGGGTGATGTCACCACGCGGGGAGGACAGCCTTGGGACAAGCTCACCTCGGTTCCGGCGATCCCCGCCGCGGCCTGTCCAGTCCTAGCTCGATCAAACCGGTCCCAAGGCCTACGCTAGGCCGCTGCGGCCTCCGGCGGGGAGTGGGCGAAACCTTCGGTGGGCGTGGGCTCGTTGGGCCAGATGGTCCCGTCCTCCGCAGGCACGCGCGGGGCCGCGGAGTATTAGAAACACTTGGGGGACGATCAGAAAGAAGGGTTGGCGACAAGCGACCCCAGTGACGGGCGCCGCCTGTCAGTCCTCTCTGTCTGGGATGGCGGCAGCTAGCTACTGGACACGCGCGGGCCTGAGGCCCTAGAAGCAGCACCCGAATTAGGCGGGTGCTGGGCAGTTTTTACCTTCCATTGGCTCGGGATCTGTCACTTACCTCCGTTAAGCCAATGAGAGTCAAGCTGGGCTTAGTCCGCTCTGCAGAGAGCGGAAGCAGGCTCTCAAGGGACCACCCGCCCAAGCAGGTGGGGATGCCCGCAGCGGTCCAAGCTTACGTCCAACCCCGCTCAGCTACTGGAGCTTCCCTCAGGGCTTTCCCACCCCCATATCCCGAGCTCTGCCTGACTGGAGGTCACTGAAAACTCTCAATACAAAGGCAGAAGTCGGCTTCCATGGTGGCACAGTGGTTAAAGAATCCACCTGCCAATACAGGGGACACGGGTTCAAGCCCTGGTCCAGGAAGATCCCACATGCGGCGGAGCAACTAAGCCCGTGCGCCACAACTACTGAGCCTGCGCTCTACAGCCCCCGAGTCACAACTACTGAGCCCGCGTGCCTGGAGCCTGTGCTCCGCCACAAGAAAAGCCACCGCAATGACGCGCACCGCAACGAAGAGTAGCCCCCGTTAGCCCTCGTTCACTGCAACTAGAGAAAGCCTACACAACAAGGAAGACCCCAAAGCAGCCGTAAATAAATAAAGGCAGAAGTATTGAAAAGCCTAATGCTTGTGTTTCCATGTGACTGGATACTTTATTGATTTGCTTACATTTACCCTTTGGCCCTCTACAAGGATTAAAAGGCAATTCAGCGGGCCCTGGGGTGGGAATTCATTGGATTCCTTCCACAGAGGTGGCTGTGCTGCTGAAAAGCTGCCCACACACGCTCAGCCATGCCCAGCTCCTGCTCCACGCTCTGGCCCACAGCCAGCCCTCCCTGCCCACTGACTGGGCACATACTTAAGTTCCACACACTTTTTATTAGAGGATGAGGGGTGGTCCTGCCAGCAGGCTCAGGTGAGGCTCACAGCTGGTGAGGCTCACAGCTGGGTCCTTCCCAGTGCAGGGAATCCACAGGCTGAGTTAGGACGCACCTTCCCTGTTCCCAGCTGTCTAAGTAGTACAGGAAAAGTTGCCTGCTGCGTGAGGCTGGAGGCAGTGCTGGCAGAGCAGAGCTGTGAACGTGGCCCCTGACTCAGAACAGAGGACATCAAAGGGCAGCTGGGCAGGAGACACCCCAGCACCCACCAGCCAAGGCCATGTCTGTCCTCGCTCCCTGTGCTGCGATAGGTAGCGTGTGTGAGAGGCAGGTCCTCACTTTCCATCCTGGCTGGGTCTGATAAGCCCATATTCCACTGCTTTCCCCAGACAAGCGGCAGCAGCCCTCATGACTGGGCTCTCCTTGCCCTTAGCCAGAACTGACAGGATCTCCAGCATCTCGCTCTCCATCAGGGTGCTGGCAATCTCACTCGAGGCCTCCACCATGTTCAACACCACCACAGCGCCCCGGTGCTGTAGCTCCTGGTTGGGGCTCAGAAGCAGGGCCTGCAGGATCTCCAGCCAGTGTGTGGTCTGCAGGAAATAGGGCAGCATGACCACCGAGCATCAGGGAACCCTGGCAGGGCACTCACTCACACACCCTGGCTGGGGGCTCCTGGCCCACCTCCCCTGCCCCACCCAGAAGGGGCACTGACCACTTGGGGGATGCGGCTGCAGAGCGAGGGCCGCGTGGAGGTGAGCATGGCCAGGCCCCCAGCAGCTGCCCGCCGTAGCAGCTCGTCGTCCTCTCCACTGTACAGCACCAGCAGCTTCAGCCGGTCACTGCCCGTGGCTTCAAAGAGATCCTGCACCTGTGGCCGGAAGCGGGGAGTGCACCAGGTTAGCTGGGTCAAAGGCCAGCCAGGGACAGGTACTTCTGCATGCCTGCCTGCCATGACCGCCTCCTGGACCAACCCTCACCTCCGTGCTCATGGCCAAGTTACACATGCACTCGGTGGCTGCCCGGCGGATCATCTCATGCTCCTCAAACATGTAGCCCTCAATCATGGGCACAGCCCTTTCCTTCAGGATCTTCTGCCTGTGGGGCCAAGGGTGGAGGGTCGGCATCACCAGAGCGCTGGCATCCATCACCCCCACCCGTTTCCCCACACAATCAAACCCGGGGCCAAGGATTTCCTTGGGCAATATCCAAAGACCCTCCTGCACCAGGGATGAAACCACCAGGCAGTGGTTTCCAGCCTTCTAACTGGGCCTAGGAAATAGCACAGGACCTTGAGAAATGCTCTAAAGTAGGAGTTAGGAGACCCAGGTGGTGATGATGGCAATGCTAACACCTAACTTTCAAGCCCTCACCCTGACCCAGCACTCGGACTACCTTACTTAATCCTCGCTACAGCCCTACAGTGAAGGTGCAGGTGTGATTATCATTATTACTGTTTTGCAGAAGAGGAGACTGAGTGGCCCAAGGTCACAATCAGCAGTAATAGCTAATCTGTACTGCTTGGGCACATTGCCAGCAGCCAGGCACCTATGTAGTAAATGCTTTTACACGTATTTTCTCATTTAGTCCTCCTCGCTGCTCCTCCACGAGCTAGGTACGGTAGCCATCCTATTTCACAGAGGGGGAAACTGAGGCACAGAGGGATTAAGTTACTTGTGAGGTTATACACTAATAAACAGTGAACCCAGGATTTGAACCCAGGCAGCCTGACTCCAGGGCCTACGCTGTCATCGCCCAGTCCCTTGCTATCTCACGGGACACTGCACAAGTCACGCCTCTCAGCCTGTCTCCTCCGCTGTAAGATACAGAGGAGTCACCATGAGGAGCAAATAAGTGAGTGACTGGGGAGTGCTTTCCACGCTGTAAAGCGCTTTCCTGGGGATGGTCCAAACCATGATGCCCTGCCCAGGCCCCACATCCCAAGGGACCTTACCGGAGCCTCTCGCTGATCCCTGCCAGGTTTGTTAGAGCCATGAGTGCCTCAAAGTTCTGCAGGCCGGAGCAGTTGAGGTGCAGGAGAGAGACGAGGGGCCGGACCACCTCGTAGATCTGCGATACGCACCCACCTGTCAGGGCTATGCGCCCCAGCTCCCCCAACCCCACCGGCCCTGCAGATGGGAGGGAGTCCAGCCCCAAAAAGAAGCCTGCCCTTCCCACCCCCAGGGCTCAGCAAAGCTGACACTTCCCCAAGAAGGAGCCGCAGCTCGGGTCAAAGGCCATCAGGGCCCTGTGAGGGGGTGGAGGACAGGCCAGCGCTGGGGCAGAAAGACACGCACCCGCTCACCGGGAAAGGTCATCTCTGGGTTGGAGGTGATGGTGAGCTTGGCAAGAGCCTGGGCTGCCTTCGTCTGCCCCACGTCAGTGCCTTCCAGGGCCAGCGGGAGCAGAGCCTGTAGGGACAAGCCCATCAGTGTCCAAGATGTGCCCGGGAACATAAGGCCCAAACCACGAGGCTCTGAGGCCCTGACTGCGCTGCCCTCACCTTTCCCCGCCATTCTCTCCCCAGGCTTGACAATGATACTCCCACTCCCACCCTCTCATCTCTCTGAGGCCTCCCAGTAAGCTACCCAAACACTTCCCGAAACAACTATTAAGGGACAGATGTGGATTGCGCCCGGCACCAGAGCCATGGAGGTCAATGACACAAGGGAAAGGAGGAGAGCTCAGGACCCTAATAGGCACAAAGTCCGGGGCTCTAAAGAGCCCCACCACCACCCCCCGGCCCCCAGCATCTCTCACTCAGCAGGAAGACATTCCTGCTGGTCGCTAATAATACTTCTCCGTCCCACACCCAACACTGATCTCTGGTGTAGCAGCCACTCAGTGATTTTATATGCCATCGGGAAGGAGTCTGTAAGCCCGCTTACCTTGCCCCCTCCCTGAGCAACCACGGTGCCGCGGTCCTCGAACTCCTCCACCAAAGCCAGGAAGACCCTGTGGGGAGAAGGCTGTGCTGGACGGGCCAGCCCGGGCTCTGGCAGGCAGACCCTCCACTCCTGGGCTCAGCAAAAGAAGGGCGCCATACCGGTGGCCCCCTGCTCTGAGGGGCCCACGGCACCAGGACCTGCTCCCGCTGTAGTTCCATCAGCAGCCTGGAGGCTGACGGGCTGCAGCAGGTCTGGTGTAGCTGGGGCAGGCTCACCTGGAGAGCAGCTCCCTGCAGGAACTGGTCAGCACAGGGCTCTCGGTCTTCACCATGCACGTCATGGCCGACACCACACCAGCCACCAGCAGCTTCTTAACCCGAGCCCGCACGAAACTCGGTTTGTCCTGGGGGAGGAGGCAGCTGAGCACAGGGGCCTCGGCTGATCAGGCAGGGAAAGGGGAACCCTCCTCACGGCACAAAATGATGAGCATGAAAACAAAGGGAAGGAACCCGCTTAAACAGAAGGCTCATCTGCTGTGGATGTCTCAGGTCAACTGGCCCCAGTGACACGGAGGCCCCCAAACCCCTCCTAGCAGCCCCCTCACCTTGGGGTGCTGCTCGGGCACGTGCTGCTTGGCGTACTTGGCCAGCTCCACCATCTTGGGGTCCGGCTCCTCGTAGTCGTAGCTATTGGTGCAGTTCACCAGCGCCGAGGCCACTGCAAAGAGCACCGACCTCTCCTCGGACTGCCGGGGGCAGAGGGGCCATCAGCGGCCATCCCGGGGGGAAGAGCAGCACCGGGATAAGCGCTGCCCAGGCTCCCAGTTCTACCCTTAGCTGGACCACATGGGCACCAGGATGAATCTGGGCACTGCCAAGGCCCGAGGGTGGCCCCAGACTTTGGGAGCTCACACACTTGACCACCCCAACTCCTCCTAAGAGATCGTCCTTTCCGACCCTGCTGGCGCAGGCCAGTACACCCAGGCCACACAGAGCGGCCACTCGGGCTACCAGCCCCCCTCTCTGTGGGGTCACAAAAGCCATTGGCCAAGACCTCCAAGAAAGCCCCGTAAGCTCTAATCCTAGACAGTGTCCCCGGACGGCTGCAGGAACCCATGGAGCTACCTTGCTGAGCTGGAACAGAGCCTTCAGCGCAGCCTCATCCTCCACAAACTCCTCCTTCACATCGGCATCGAAGGTAAGGTAGGCCAGACCCTCCACCGCCCAGCGCCGAGTGCCCGCATCGATCTGGTCATTGCACAGCCACCTGGGGGCATGCAGGGCACAGATGACCATCAGAAAGGTGGAGGGACAGGAGGGGTACACCAGGACCAAGGGGGAAAAGCCAGGGGCTGGGGCATCCCCGCCACAGACAGAAGCAGTTCACGCAGCAGCGCAGGAGGGTCTGCCTGGGGGAGGACAGGGCAGTGAGGAGGCCCCACCCTCCTCTTTTGAGGTCTGGCTGACAGGTCGGGAGCCACAACAGTGCTAAATGACTCACTTTCGACACTGCTTGGCCAGTTTGAGCGTGGAGCCTTCAGCAAACTGCTTCATGCTAAAGTCGGTCCCCCCGGCTGAGCCGAGCTTACAGAGTCCCTGGTGGAAGAGGTGAGAACCAGCTGTTGGCCGAGGGACGGAGGCAGAGCAGGGCTCCTCCACAGCTGGCGTGGGTTCCCCCCCGGGCACTCTGCCAGGCTCTCTGGAGGCCATGCACACCGCCACCAGGTTACCACCTGGAGCACCGGGCAGCAAAATCACCTACTGGGGTGGCCACGTGACATGGCATCTGGTAGAAACTGACATATTGACCACCGTGCTGGCCTGGGCCCCAACCCCGCCCAATCACACTGGGATTTGCTGTTCCTTTCCATGTCATAGAAGGAAGCTCTTTACAGATGGAGCTAAGATCCGTGTGGGGAGAAGATGGGTACCTTGGCCCAGGCCAGGATCCTCACGGAATGGAGAAACCCAGGACTAAGTGCTCCGAGGAGGAGGACCAGCTTCCTCAAGGTGCAGGGCTGCAACAGGCTCAGGGAGGCCAGGCAGTCCCCACACCACCTGCTCCTGGGGCCGCCTGCTAGCCCAGCCTGTCCACACAGCCCTCTGACCCGCCTGCCCAGCGTGTCCTCCATCGTCTCCTCCTGGAGCCGCTCCCACTGCCCGCAGCGGTCAGCCCGGGCCGCCCTGCATTCTCAGGTGTCCTCTCTGTACGAGGCTCATCTCTCTGACCCGACCATGAGCCCTGTGGTAGTAGGAGCTAGGGTCCCTGCCTCCGGCCTCGACAAGGCCCTGCACGTCCCATACTGTCACCCAGCGTGTGCTGGTGCTGCACCCTGAGACACCAGCCAGCCCGGGGCCCCTGCCTGGCTGCCCGCTTGCCCAGCCCAGGCCCACCCGTCTCACCACCAGCGCCCGGATGCGGATGCTGTCCTTCTCGCCGCGCCTGTACAGGTCCTTCAGCAGCGAGACGCCATTGGCCGTGATAAACGAGGCCCGCCTGGCCTTGCCGGCCGCGTGGATCAGGGCCTCCACGGCCACCAGCTGCTCCTCCTCCTGCTCCGAGGCACATAAAGCGATCACACTCTCCATGACGCCACTCAGCTCCAGGGCCCGGTTGCCGGCATCACACGGGCCCTGCAGGAGGCAGGACACCGTCTGGAGGGCCCGCAGCTTCCCAGCCAGCCCTTGGCCCTCAAACCAGCTCCTGAGGGGTACAGGGTGGCAGCTGTCACATCAAAGCCAGCATAAGGGGACTCTCCTTCCCTCCCTTCCCCTCCACTGGCTGGGCATCTGCACTACTTGGGCAGCAACAGCAAGAAAAGCTGCTGGCATTCCCTGGTGGTCCAGTGGTTAGAATTCTGGGCTTTCACTGCCGGGGGGGCCCGGATTTGATCCCTGGTTGGGGAACTAAGATTCCATAAGCTGCGTGGAGCAGTCAAAAAAAAAAGAAGAAGAAGAAAAGAAAAACTGCCAATGGGAAGACGAGGACATCCTCTGGATGGCAGTCGCTGGCGTTCTTTATCGAGGCTTTCATTCGAGCCTCCCCTGATGACACGCCACCTAATGTAGGTCACTCTCACTCACACCACCCTGTTGTCTCCTCCCCTGTACTCACTAAGATCTGAACTTGTGCTGCTTATTTCCTGACTTGTCTTCTCCTAGCTGTGAGCTCCTTAAGGACTGTCATGCTGCACTGCTGTGTCAGAACGGACACACAGTAAGTGCTCAGTGAACACTATGTGCTTGAGGACATTTGTTGCACTAGAGAACTGATTTGAGAAAGAATGTCCCTGGGGAGGTCACTCTGGAACAAGATGTGGCCCTTGGGACCACCCTGTCTGGCCCCAGCTAGTCTTCCCCCAGGCTGCTCTCCTTGTGGGAAACCTTTCACTGCTGTCCCTCCCCAAAGAGTGAGAACTTTCGCAGGAACCCTGGCAATAGGAGGCTTCCCTTACTTGATGTAGTTTTCACAGAGTCGGTGGAAGTTCTCCCTCTCGGCATCACACTTCAGGTCATCGAAGAGCTTGCTGAGGAGAATGGAGGCGCTCATACGGCTGTTTGCTGTCACTGTGAGCTCCCCGGGAGGGTCCTGCACGGAGCCCCCCACCTCCAGAATCTTTTTCAGACCTGAAAAGACACCCTATTTAGACAGCAGAACATGAGTTCCAACCCCTATAAGCAAAGGGAAGAGGTTTCCTGGGAGACGCATGCAAAGGCAGGACCACTCTGGCACGAGGTCAGAGTGCAGACAGGCTCACAGAAGCTGGTGGGCTGGGGGCAGGCGTGGGGGCAGGCAAGGACCTCAGAAGTAAGGTCTGCATGCAGGCGCTGCCCGTGGGGGTGAATGCTGTAGGGTTTGGAGGTTCCTCATCTGTAAAACTGAAGGGGAAAACAACATCCACGCCTCATAGGATAATTGGGATAACAAGAAAAGATGAGTACCCAACAGATGTACTCAGGCTGGGACTTTGCCAACCCTTCCTAATTTATCTTTTAAGGGAAAAGAGCAGTATGGACTTATATATTAAACTTGAAGAATATTCGCCCTGCATATAGAAGTAACACACACTCACTGAAAAAACTTCAGACACAGAAAGCTGACCCGGCCTCCCTGTTAACCTGCTCGTGGGCCCGCTCAATGTGCGTGCACGTGCACACGAACGCGGCTGAAGGGGCCAATGTTCCCTAAGGGTACAGTGCAGGCCGCATGCACTTCAGTGCAGACACACGCTGGGTGCAATCCCTCCTAGAGACGAGCAGGCCCAGCTACCCGAGCAAGATGCAACACACACTTGATCTTTCTCTGTCTCTCTGTATTTATTTATCTACCTACCTACCTATTTATTTACTTATATGCCACGCCACAACGGCTTGCAGGATCTTAGCTCCCAGAGCAGGGATCGAACTCAGGCCCTCGGCAGTGAAAGCGCAGAGTCCTAACCGCTGGACCACCAGGGAATTCCCTTTCTCTCTCTTTTTAAGACTCTATCACCTACCTTGGTCGATAACCCAGAGGGTGAGGCTGTTGTTGGGGTCCTTAGGAGACTTCCGGGGCACCACTTTAATCAGGAGGGTCAGGGCACTGTCTCGGCCTTGGCCTGAGACCCCCACCTCAGTCAGTAGCTCCAAGAGATTACTGATGAGGACCTTCAGCTCCCGGGCTGGATCTGGCAACAAGAAGACATTAGTGGGCTCTCCAGTGGCCTAGCCCCAACTTCCCCGGTAGAGAGAGGGGACCTGCAGCCTGAGCACTGGTTTCCAGCCTTCCCCGAGGCACCCTGGCTACTTAGAACCTCGAGTAAGATACTGTCAACAAGCCGTATTCCTGAACAACCTGCGGCTGCAGCTGGCCTGGCTGGCTCAGCCCCTTCCTCTCCACGAGAGCCACACCACAGGACATAGACTTGCTTCCACTCACCCACGATGATGGCGCCTTCTTTGCCACGGAAGCCCTTCTTGACGCCTTCCTTGAGGGCATCAAACATAACCTGCAACAGGTGGCAGGCAGCCAGGGACACGGCCTGGTTTTCCACGCCCAGGATGGAGACCACCCTCCGAGTTCCCAGCACACTCAGGGTCGCCACTGTCTGGGTGGGAGAGAAGTGGGCAGAGCTTCCAGTTGGTGAAGGGCAGCCGTGGAGATCCCTAACTGGGGGTCAGAGAGGGTGGCCAGAGGGGAGAAAACATGTGGGTGAAAGAGCAGCTCCCCGTGAAAGCAAAGTGGGCCTGCTGAGGGTGAGGCCGGGGCAATGCCAGGATTATCTTGTTGGAAGGGCTTCCTAAAGAAACATTCCAGGGGACTCCCCCACTCTCTCTCCTCGGCTCCAATCAGAAAAGACAAGGAATACTGTGGCTCTGAAGGCAGCTGCTTTGGTTCGTGTCTCCCCAGGAAGGAGAAACATAAGCCTGGACAAAGCTACCTGACTACCTGGCCCAGGGACACCTCATTCCTCCCTGATACCAACCCTGAGGTTCTGTCTACATCCTGGGGATGTGGACATACATGGAACGAACCACAAGGCCTCTATGCCCATTTCTGAGCTGGAAAAACCCCGAAGGTCTACTTGGGTCCATCCTCATTCACAACAGGGATGGGCAGGAAGGCTAGAGGAGGCAGGCGCAATTCACGTGGCTTCACCGTTCCTAGTCCTGGGAGACCCAGAAATAGAGCCCGATCTTGGCCTGAAGTGCTCATAGAATGTTTCACATTTCCACCCCTGATCTAGGAACTGTGGGCTCCTCTAAAAGCAACCAAGGGTCAAGTCCCTGTTCCCTAGGTCCAGTCAGTTCAGGCAAGAGCCAGAGCATGGACTTTGTGACACTGGCCTGGGGCAGGGCTGTTCTTGTTGAACCTTCTGTGTAGGACACCCACAGTCTACACTGAGAACCATCTCAGGGTCCTGCCCTACATATCTGGTCTCGATGGTAAAGGTGCTGTGGGTCACATCACTGACCACATCAAGCACTGTGAGGACCCCTGTCCAAGGGAAATGCCAGCTTGATGGTGAGGGAAGGACAGGTGCCCTGTTCTTCGTGTGCAGCTTGCTTTTACCACACGGACAATGAGGGGATCAATGACCAGGTGTCTCTGCGACCTGCCGCAGGAGAGTTCCCTGGTCCGGGAAGATCCCACATGCCGCAGAGCAGTTAAGCTCGTGCGCCACAACTACTGAGCCTGAGCTCTAGAGCCTGCGAGCCACAACTACCGAAGCCCGCACCCCTAGAGTCCGCGCTCCGCAACAAGAGAAGTCACTGCAATGAGAAGCCCGTGTACCGCAATGAAGAGTAGCCCCCGCTCGCCGCACCTAGAGAAAGCCCATGCGCAGCAACAAAGACCCAACGCAGCCAAAAATAAAATAAATGAAAAAAAAAGTGCTCAGGGTGTCAGTGGGCTGCTTTCGCTCTTTCCTGGCCGCACTTTGTCCCAAACCACGTTGGTCTTTTTGTGTCATTTTAATTTTGCCTCTCGTTACATATCTCCTTATATTTTACCTTATAAGATGAGAGGTGGAAGAGTGGATGGACAGACAGACTGACTGGGGCAGTAACTAGACCCTTCGCCCCACCCACCCGTGACTGGTGTTCAGAGCAAATGCCGACTAGCGTGCGCAGGGCCGCCAGCATCAGGTCGGGCTCTCCCGTGTCCAGCAGGCGCTGCAAAAGCTGAACCCCGTTGCTCCGGAAGATCTTCTCAGCTCCAGCATCCTCCCGGGCCAGCACCACCAGGTTCTGAGACGCCTGCGTCAAAGGAAGTGCACATAACATGAACACTGTACACGGCACGGGGCAGGGCCAGTAGATGCCCTGAGCTCTGGACCTCACTGCTTCCACTTAGCAGCTGAGTGACCTTGGCCATAAACTTAACCTCTGTGAACTTCAGCTTCCTCTTCTGTAGGTAGAGAAAAGAGCTTGCTCTTGGCATTGAGGGTTAGAATAAATGGAGTCCTGAGTCCCTGGCAAAGCTTGAAGGGCAGAAATAGTGCCTCAGTCACCTCTGTACACCCAACTCCTAGCACAGGAGGACCTAAGCACCAACAAGGTGCTTCGGGAACACTGGTTCCCTCTCCCTGGCTCACACTTAGGCCCCAGGCCCTCTGAGCTCCCACCCAGGCTCTGTGAGCCCAGCTGCCCGATCTAAGGAGCGACGTGCAGCAGGCCAGGCCAGCAGGGGCTCCCAGGGCCAACATCAGCACACAGGGACGGGTGGGCAGCGCTGGGGGAGTTCAGCTCCCACTCACACAGTTCCATACCTTTTGCTTTTTCTCAGTGCCTTTTTCTTGTGGGTCCAATAATATCTGAAACATCTGCTCCACTTTGGCATCCGTCGAAGACATGTAACTCACCTATGACAAATCAGCAAAGCATGGGAGGAACTGCCTCTCTTGACCGGAGACAACACATTCCCTCTTTGTTCTCTCCGGCTCCTCCCAGGGCCTGGCTCCTGACTCCGGGAGGCACAGAAGGATGCCTGGGCTTAGGCCTCGCACCAAGCTACCTTGGGCAGGAAGAGACTTGCCTGGCAGCTTCTCCCAAACTCCCCACAGCTTTCTTCTCTGAGCTATTTCCCACTTGGGCAGCGGGGGCAGCACTGATGCTGAAGGCAGGGCCATTCAGAAGGGGTGGCGTCCTGTTAGCCATGAGGCAACCCACTCCCAGGGGAGCCGTGTACCTTGTGGCAGCCTGGGTGCACTGCCCGTGGCGCTGAACCAGCATTTATACCTCCTGCAAGGGAGCCAGCAAGTCACGAGGTAGCTGCTGACACGCCTTTTAAGTCAAGGATTCTCTTTTTGATGTTTTTTTAAAAATCTGAATGACCAAGCTCATCCTAGGCCCTCTCCCTCCCTAGGGTCCTGGGCGTGGATAGCAGCACATGCCTAGCATGTGTGCCGCTCCCCGCTTCCCCTCCTGCAGCCATGGCAGACGTGGTTCATGTCACAACACGTTCTCCTAGGCCCAGGCAACCTGCTTCCTAATCCTTCTCAACACAGGATTCTAAGCAGCCCCAGCTGATCAGACAGAGCTGACACTGAGAGTAAAATAGTCTGCTTTCCCAGGTCTCAACCTTTTGATAAGGTGTTTGCCATCGTATTACTTGCTTCCACTGAGTCAGAATTTTAACACCAAATTATCTGGCTAATTCAAGCTTGATAATAGTTCATGACAATCTTTAGATTATTTTCTCCTAAATTAATTTTTAAATATGTATCACACAATGTCTATTTAAAAAAACAACCAGATGAAGCAAAATCTCTTCTGAAAAGCCCTCTTGATCCTATTCCTTTCCCTAGCAGTCACAGTCATCATTTTGATGCACGTCTTTTAAAACATTTTTCTTTGTGTTTACATACCCAACTGTACCCGTGGAAAAAACATGGTATTATTTTGAGTGCATTTGGTGGGGGGGGGATCATTTTAACATAAATGGTATCATACTATACGTTATTATATGTTTTGCTTTTTTTTCACTTAACAAGTGTCAGTTTTCCACGTCCATATGTGTTGATCTGCCTATTCTTAGTAACTACTGCATAGGAGTCTGTAGTAAGGATGTCGCTCAGTTTATTTAGCCATTCCCCTACTGCTGGGCATTTAGGCAAGTTCCAATTTTTCATTACTACAAACAAGGCTGAAACAAACATACACACACCTGCTTGTGTACACAGGCAAGGCTTCTCTAGGGGAGATAGCAAGAAGTAAACATACTGAATCACAGGACATGCTCACTTAAAAATTTAAGAGATATGCTAGGGAGACGCAAGAGGGAAGAGATATGGGAATATATGCATATGTATAATTGATTCACTTTGTTATAAAGCATAAACTAACACAGCATTGTAAATCAATTATACTCCAAAGATAAGCTAAAGGACTCTGCAAAGGAGCTGTACCAATTTACACCCCCTCCAGCAGTCATGAACGAGCCCACGTCCTCCCGCAACCTCACCCCTTAAATGTGTCTCCCTCCTTCTAGCAATGTGTACAAACTTTAAATGTTTGCCAAACAGACCACCAAAAAGAACAGCACCTTGCTGTTCTTTTAATTTGCTTTTACGTAACCACTGGCAAGATTGAGCATCATTCTATAAGGTCATTTGCCATCAGCATCCCCCTTCCAGAGAACTGTGTTTACACACTTGATCCAGATCCATTTATCAGTGCCCCTCTACCACTGGTCAATGCCTCGCTCTCTCAATTACTCACACACCTTCTCCTGAATCTGGCCCGCAATGTTCCGCAGGGCCTCCTGGAAAACTTTGTTCTTGGGCTCCAGGCTCACACATCTCTGCAGGTCAAGGACGGCCTGGTCGAGGCGGCCTAGCTTCTCTAGGGCTTGGCTCCGCCGGTAAAGTGCTTTGACATCCCCACCGTCCTTTTCAATGGCTGAGCACAAACAGGAGCTCTGTCAGCACCCATGAGGCCACCATCTCCAGGCAAGAGCAGCAGGGAAAGATCTCGAGGGGCAGAGGAAGGTGGGGGGACGGATGTGGGGCTCAGTACTTCAGCCTCAGAAAAGGTGAGGGTAGCTGCGGAAAAGGAAATGCCCCAGGAAGTGGGAAAGAAAAAAGGCAGATGTGTTTCAGGGGTGAAAGGAGGAGGAGAAAGTGACGGTGCAGTGGTCCCAGAATCCTTGCCCATCCCAGAAGTCCCACAGCTCCACACAAGGGCCACATTCCCCTACCTTTGGATGCCTCGGTTTCTGCTTTGTCGTAATCTTCCTGTAAGACAAGAACAGGCCTGAGAGGCTGGTCATCTCCTTTTTCGGGCACAACTGGGCAACAAAGTTGTTTTCCTTAGTCACCAGGTTCCCCCACCACCTAGAGACCCAAAAGACGTGTAACAAGTGTGGGTGGCCTGAGAAGGCGAATGTCCAGTCGGGGCCCAAGGAGCGGCGAGGTGCGCCAACAGGGGTCCGGGCAGGCCAGGGGAAGAGCAGCCGGCTCGCTCACCAGCTTGAGGTGGCAGGCGGCCCGGTTCCGGTGCAGAATGGCCTGGTCCTGGGGCGTTGCGCCCAGACCCAGGGCTTGGGTGTAGGCCGTCAAGGCGCCTTCGTAGTCCCCGCATTTGAACAGCTCGTTGCCATCCTTCCTCAACTGTTCCACTGAGCTGGCCTGTGGAGGGAAGGGGTGGAAACGTCCGAGGTGGGCTCAGGGTGAGCCGGGGAGCTAGGGGCAGAGGAGCCTGGGGGTCGCGGGTGGGTCCCATGGAGGGCCAAGATTGAGGGAGGAGGCCCGAGAATGGTCAGAGCAGGTGCGAAGTGGTGATGGCGCAGGGAGATGGGTACGCACCCCGGGCCGGGGCTCGGGGGTCCCTGGACCACTCACGGTCATCGCGTAGCGGACGTCCCAAGCGCGCGCGCAGGCGCAGTCTGTGGAGAGGGGTGGGTCTAGACTCGGGAATCCTCTGTCGGCTGCCCCGCCCCAGTCTTGCGTCAGAGGTGGTGGTAGAGAAGGGGCGGGGCCAAGGGGAGAGCACGCCGGGAAGAGGGGCAGGGCGCTCGGCCCGGGTCCGCAGGCGCAGAGAAGCCCCAGGCGCGCTTAGTCTGTTCCCGCTGAGACCGGCAGGGGGCGCGCGGCGGAGGGCCGAGAGGGGCGCCCGTGGCTGCTCAGGTCTGGTCCCGGCCCAGGTCCCGGCCCAGATCTCGGCCCCGGCCCAGGTCCCGGCCCAGATCTCGGCCCCGGCCCCGACCGCGGCAGAAATGCACGAGGTCTGCAGTCATCAGTGCCACGAGCAGCAGTCTGTAAAGGCCCAGTGCTAGAAGCGGGCCCGGGCCCCTATGGGAGAGGGGAGGGTATCAGGATGCTGGCCCAAGCCGCGCTCTTGCTACTGCAGCCTGTGGGTTAGAGCCCCTGAGAGTCTGGAGAAAGCCCAGAACTCCCTACCCAGAAAAGTGTAGAATTTGAAAATACAAATTCAGGGGGCTCACAGGTACCCTGAAGCCATCTGTGGACAGATTCAGGATTGAAAACCCCGACTATAATACGTGTAATCCAGAATACAAGATCCTCTCAGTATTGACACCCGTCCCACCCCACCCACCACACAACACCTACAATGACTCCCTGTCACCTGCTTTCACAGCTCCCTGAACTTTTCCTTCACAGATTTGTTTGTAATCATGTATTTACGCGATTTTATGTTTGAGATCTGTCCCTCCACTGGTCTGTAAGCTACAAGCCTCCCACTCCAGAAATTAGGAACAGAGCCTCAGGTACTGGAACACCCCGTCAGTGTGCCAGTGGCTCTGGGGCTGGAGTTCTCACCTGAAGACGTGAGGAGGCGGAAGGGCAGAGAGATTGACCTGGTGCAAGGCCTCAAATTCAGACCTAGTGCAGCAGGAGCCCCCTGCAGCCTGCAGGTGGCAGCAGTAGGCTTCCTCCGGGGTATCAGAGAGCCGAGGACAGAAGAAACCGGGGTAGCGATGGCCATCAGCATCCCAGGCGGTCTGGCACAAGTGGGGATGGTGGGCCAAAGCTGAAAGGAGGGGCAAGAGGGCTGGAGACAGGCAGGAATGATCTACCCACACCCCACTCCACCCCTTTTGGAGAATAAAAGGGATCAACCATTATCAGAAGGGCAGGCTTCCTTCCTCCCCACAAGCTCCCCAGAGTAGCCTATACCTTGCTAAAAGAGTAGGGTACTGGAGGGGGGGCTGGGAAGAGGAGAGCGCTGTACCTGAGAGAGAGGTCGGCTGGGCAAGCGTCATCCAGCTGAAGAGCAACAGTAGCCCCACAGACAGGCCTGTCAGCAAAGGGCCTGGCCTCCTCTGGAAGCCCATGAGAGGTCACCTCCACCTCAGCCCTGGTCCTAGAAATCCCAACATCTCTATTTCTAAGCCATGACTGCAGGCAGTAAGGAAATAAAATCAAAGCCCCAAAGCACCATTAACACAAACCTGAAGCTTCTCTGTCACAGACCTCTAGAGAGAGCTGAAAGTGACTGAGTTTCTATCTTCTATTGGAAAATGGGAGGATTGTGGCTCCAGGCTGCCTAAGGTTCTCTAAGCTGAAGGGGAAAAGGCTCAGAAGGCTAGAACACCGAATGAGGAATGAGAGAGAAGTTGAGCCACTAGCCTGAAGAACAGACAAGCATTAAGAACCAAATATGTTTCTCTCTATACACTCTAAACTTTCAGGCTGCCATGGAGGCCATGGGAATTCTGATTGTTCCACTTCAGGCCCCAGAGACCTCAGTTCCAGCGTTTGGAGCTTCCCTCTCTAACTTCTGCGTCATGGCAACCACAAAGACTAGCTGAAAAGCAAGCGTGAGTGTTCTCATTAACTTTTCCCCTGAGCCCTCATTGACCCCAGCTACCAACCAAAGTATAAAATCTACCAATCTGACTGGAGTATACTTAGCAACCAGCCAACCCCATTTCACAAGAAAATCTCTTCCAGGGTCTCCAGGTCTCTCTTACCAAACCTCATACTTCATAGATGCTGTCTGCTGAGACAGGGAATTTCTCGAGAAGGCCAGAGGCCACCAGCCAGCAGTGTTGTGTTGTTCCAGTGTCTACTGAGGCCTAACAACGTCATGCTCCCAGAACAGCAGTGACAACACTCATAAGGGGCCCACAGCAGTGCCTGGGAACTGAAGCAGGAACCCTCACGGCACAAGAAAGAAATGCAGATTTTGTTCCCAGCGCCTGACAGCAAAGAAGACAGTTCCTGCAGAAACAACACTGCTGCCTGGGAGCCTAAGTCTGAAACAGTTAGGGAGGGCTCCCAGTGCAGGCTCCAATTTCCAGAAGGTTAAGCACTAGGGTCTTCTGGCCCCAAAGGTGAGGCTCCCATGCCCATAGCAACCAGGCCATTCTTGCAGGGAGAACTATTCTTATAAATTTTTTTATTTTATTTTAATTTTGGCTGCGTTGGATCTTTGTTGCTGCGCGCGGGCTTTCTTTAGTTGCAGCAAGCGGGGGCTACTCTTTGTTGCGGTGCATGGGCTTCTCCTTGCGGTGGCTTCTCTTGTTCCAGAGCACGGGCTCTAGGAATGCAGGCTTCAGTAGTTGTAGCACGCAGCCTCAGTAGTTGTGGCTCGCAGACTCTAGAGTGCAGGCTCAGCAGCTGTGGCACATGGGCTTAGTTGCTCCGCGGCATGTAGGATCTTCCCGGGCCAGGGCTCGAACCCATGTCCCCTGCATTGGCAGGCAGATTCTTAACCACTGCGGCCACCAGGGAAGCACAAGAACTATTTTTAGAGCGCTTTGAGAATTTTCAGAGCATTGACAGCTTGAAAATTGTTTTGCCATGGCGGGAGAGGACCCTCCTGGGAGAAGCTGTCTCTGGTCCAGAGGCTAGGTGAATTGCCCTTCCTCCAAGTTACCAGTCCCCTGTGCCTTCCTGCCCTGGACACACTGTGAGGCTGCTGTCTTATGTCTTGTGTATTTTCCTCCTTCCGCCAGGATGTGGGTTCCCAGAGCCAGGCCATATTCTTCTTGCACCATCAGCAAAGCCCACTTAACCAGGGGCTGCGATATTGAGGGCAGCTTCCCACACCCAGGGCCCTCACGTCAACCCCAGAGAAACTCTTCTGGGCCAGACGCCACAATCCTCAGGCCTCCGCGGCGCTAGGGGGCGCTGTGGAAGCTCGGTCCACGCTCCCCGGGATCCTGGGACCGAGGTCGCCCGCGCCACCCGCGCGATGGGCTCCGAGGCGGCCCAGCTGTTGGAGGCGGCTGACTTCGCGGCTCGCAAGCACCAATGGCAGCGGCGGAAGGACCCCGAAGGGACCCCCTACATCAATCACCCTATCGGTGGGCGCGCCGCCGGGGGAGCAACGGCTGTAGCATCTAGGGGGTGGGGACCGGGAAGGGAACCGGGGGGCGTGCACCTCATCGAGCACCTAGTCCGTACCAGTCCTTGTGCCAGGCACTGTTCGTGACGCACCACAACCTGGAGCGATAGGCATGATTGTTCCCTTTGTACAGTGAACATCCAAAAAAGAGTAAAGGACTTCCCCAAGGTCACCCAGCTAGTGAGGGGCCACATCTGGCTCTACAAAACCCACAACACGCCGCCCTGGGACTCCCTCCTGTCTGACTTCCTGCTTTGCCCCGTCAGGTGTGGCTCGTATCCTGACCCACGAGGCAGGAATCTCTGACATTGTGGTGTTACAGGTAAATTTCCTCCTCTGCTAGGAGGCTGGGGTGCGGGTCAGGGTCCCCATTCAGCTCTGGGTTCCCCTTGGCAGGCGTCACAGGACTGAGTGAGAGCCTGTCCCCAGGCAGCCCTGCTCCATGACACGGTGGAGGACACAGACACCACCCTGGATGAGGTGGAGCTGCACTTCGGGGCACAAGTGCGGCGTCTGGTGGAGGAGGTAACAGATGACAAGACTCTGCCCAAGCTGGAGAGAAAGCGGCTGCAGGTGGAGCAGGCACCCCACAGCAGCCCCGGGGCTAAACTGGTGAAGCTGGCAGACAAACTGTACAATCTGAGGGACCTGAATCGCTGCACCCCAGAGGGTACGCTCCTCCACCTGCTCTGAGGGCAAGGGGAGGGGTATCCACCTTCTAAAGGCACAGCTTGGTCACTTCCCCTGAAAAAAAGCCCGGGTGTTCTTGTTAATTCCCTAGACTAATCTTAGTAGACCACTCTGATCTTCTTTCATACACTAGAAATGCAGTAGCTGGGCAAGGGGGAAGTTTTCAGAACAAATCCGTCCATCAGGAACTCATCTCACAGCCCTGCACCAAGCCCTCCAGGAAGTGGGCAAAATCCAGTGCCTTCCTGGACGTCAACGTGAGCAGTTTTCTGTCCATTCTTATGCAGGATGGTCCGAACACCGAGTCCAGGAATACTTCGAGTGGGCAGCACAGGTGGTGAAGGGGCTTCAGGGGACAAACCAACAGCTGGAAGACGCTCTAAAGCAGCTGTTTAAGGAGCGGGGGCTGACACTCTGAGCAGTATTTGGAGCCAGCCAGTGGCACAGACTCCATCCTTGCCCAGGCCAGAGAAGATTCATACTTCAGCCTTTCGGTGCCTCCCGAGCTTCCTCCCTGGTTCACTCAGCCCAGGTATTAGAGACCAAATACACATGTCCTTTCTCACTCTGAAGATCTGCCAACTAAGCTGAGCCCCAGATTGTGGGATGATGCGCCCCACCCATTTCTAATGCATTCACTGCCCTTCTCCAGGCCTTGGGTCTGATTGCATGGTGGGATCTCTGGCCCCTCAGGGACTTGGGCTTATATACAAACGCTAGTTCAAAAGTCATTATGCAAAATAAAACATTTGGATAAAGGTTTGAGTTGCTGCTGCTCCTTCTCCAGCCTCCCCATTGGGGAACCGATGGGGGGAGGGGGGGATACCTGCCCTTCAGTAGGGCAGGGTTCCAACTGTGTGCCCCTGGGACAGATCCCTCAGGTTGAGGGCCTCAACCCCTCGGAGACTGGCTTCCTTATCAGTAAGATAGGTTGTGTAATTATCAGGGCTGGATTATGTGACGTGCCTGACACACAGGTATTCAAAAATTGGTAGGCTTCCTCATTAAGAAAGTTGGATGGGTTGACAGATACATTGGAAAGGAGTGCCAACCTGCTTACTGGCATCTCTTGCCGAGCACGGCAGAGTCCCCAGAAGCAACACGATAGGGCCGGTGGGGGACCGCGGGTCCCTCAAACCCCGGGTTGCAACGGAAACTTGCCGAAGTTTGCATCCCACCCCCAGTTTCCCCTTCATCACATCTCGGGTTCCCTTGGTTGCTAAGCGACAGGAACTTCCGGGCGCTTCGGGAAGTGGCCCGGGAACTGACCCACGCTTGGAGCCCGGCGGTGGGCGGGATCTGGGCGAGGGGGCGGAGCTTTTCAAGGTGTCCGCCTGAGGGGATCCCCAACTGATCGGTTTTTTGGTCGGTGCTGAGCAGCTGGGGCCTGTTAGCCCACTTGAAAAGGGTACATCTGTGAGGATGAGGAGGTTGTTAGGTCAAAGGCCACTTCGTGGTCACGAGGTGCTTGATGTTTTACAAAACCTTTTCACAGGTGTTACCTCATCTGTTCTTTATAATAACCAGATGAGATAGGCAGGGTAGGGATTATTGTTCTCATTTTACTGAGATGAAATATGAAGCTCTCGGAGGTGAGAAGACTTGTTAATGATCAACCAGACCAGAATCCCTCTCTCTTTTTGCCACACTGCTGGGCCTTTTTAACCAGACAAAAATGACAATTGAGGTTAGCTCCAACCACGCTGGACATAGTAAAGATCAAGTCTGAAGAGGCTAGTGGATCTGGATTATGAGTCTGGCCTCCCTAGATAACCTGTTTGAACTGAGCCAATAGAGTGGATTTTTTTTTTTATTCAATAATTTTAAAAAATAATCAGAGACTTTTGGAAAAGTTGGAAGTACAACATAAGTAACTTTTTCACCTGAACCATTTGAGATTAACTTGCTGACCTGATGGCCTATCACCCCTAAGTACTTTAGTATTTGGACAAAGAAATTCTCCTGCATAAACCAAACTACAACCATCAACATCAGGAAATTAATGTTAATACCTTACTACCCTAACTCTCTGATTATAAGGGGCTTCACAATTGTATGCTTAGTTTGGCTTTTGCTGGGCTGGGAATCAAAAGGTTTACTTTCAGCCTAGAATTAGAATGACAACAAAGAGATTCCTGGCCACTCCGAGGATCTGTCCTCGACTGGTCTCCATTTCTCTGGAGCTGCATGGCCTCGTCTTCTGTTCATGGCTGTAGCTGTTCTCTCCATTCTTAGTCAAAGGAGATTTCCTCTTGTTCTGAGTATGACCATGCTTTTACATTTTAAAAAATATATATATTTATTTTGGCCGCTCCGGGTCTTAGTTGCGGCATGCGATGGGGATCCAGTTCCCCAACCAGGGATCAAACCCAGGCCCCCTGCATTGGGAGCACGGAGTCTTAACCACTGGACCACCAGGGAAGTCCCTTGCTTTTCCATGTTTCATATTTTGTTTAGCATTCTTAGGCATTAGGAGTTGAGGGGGCAGCAGTACAGGTGTGCTTACTCATCTAGTTTGAATGCAAGTCCCCAGGCATTCTGACAAGAAAACCTGTCTTTCCCCTACTGAGCTTCTCAGGCCTCCACACCGAACGCTGTGTCTTACATCTTCATCCCTGTCATGTTCCAAATGCCAAGGAGGCCTCATCCCCAACCCCACATAGGCTTCCTGTGCCTAGGCTACCGAATTTCAGAGTTCTTTCCTTCCAGATTTATTCTCAACTAGGGAGGTCTAAGTCAGGAGCCAAAATGGATGGACACTCTGCAGCACTTGGTCCTGGCAACTATTATGATCAAATCAGATTTCCCACTGACCCTAAGTAAAATTGAGGTTTGCTGTGAAGGATCTGGTCTCTCATCTATCTTTTTTTTTTTCTCTACGAGAATTGCTCCTTGAAGTGTTTGTACGCATCTTTGTTACGGAGAAACAAAAATTTAGTTCAGAGATCTCTTTTGGATGGTTAGCCTCATTCCTACCACCCAGACTATGATTTCCTTTCTCTGTGAGGGCATGAGTGTCATTAGCCAACCACAGTGACAAGAGAGTGTGGTAAGCAGGTCAATTTCAGGTAGAGATGCCACTCTCTCCACACAGCTCATACCCACCCCCTAGGCAAGCCAAATCAGAGCACTGTGTGGGCCTGGCCCACCCTGCTTGGGGGGACTCAGCTCTTACAGTTTGAGTCTGCCTTTCTCTTCATGGTTCCAGCTGGCCATACAGCCCTCCCTTCTTCATGGAAACAGTATGATTCTATGGATGGAGAGTTGCAGAGAGGAACAGAATCCTCTCCATTTCCAGTGGCTGAAGTTGCTTCTGTTATGTCCTGGTTCCTTTTTTTTTTTTTTTTTATGTGTTTTATGTCACTGAAAATTGATTTGTTCAATAACCTTGTATCGATATTGCATACTGAAAAGAACATTTAATTGGCTTTGCCACTGACATAGGTGAGTTCATGTAACCTCTGTGGGTCTCAGTTCCTCATTAGTAAAATGAGAGGGTTGGACTAAATGGCCTCTATGTGCCCTTCTAGAACTAACATCATACATGTTTGTAATTGAAGAGAAATTCCGTATTACGTAACAGAGGATCTTGCATTGAAAGCAGGCCCTCTTGGGGCAAAGGGTGTCTGCCCCCTGGGCTCACTCTTTCCGCCTGAGTTCTCCCTTACTCCTAAGGTCCCTGGTTCATTTTTTTTTTTTTAAGAAACACTCAAAAATAGCTTATTAGAAATTGTGTGTGTCAGATTATCAAATTACATTGACACAATGGTTTTTAAGTTCTTTCCAATTCCAGAGTATGGTTTATAGGTTAATTTACTTATATTCTTAACTCCAGGCATTGATCTAAGAAACAGACCAACACTTTAGCCTATGGTCTCTACAAAGGCTGTAGTTTTCTGCACATGACATTTTATAAACTGAATTACATATACACATAATTTAATTTTTAAACATTTTTGAACTGGAAAGGTGCATTTTTCTACAAAGGGCAAAAGAGATATCTTTTTTCCTACTTGATACCATAAAGGGAAGTCTGTCAGAATGGAGATGGTACAGTTATCAGAGTTCATAAGACAATAATACTTTCAACAAATGGGATCTAAATAACTGTAAAATTGAATGTCCTTTAAGAAATGGAAGCTGAAAAGTACATTCAAAAAATTTCAATCAAGCACAAGTAATCCACTTTCCTGAACTGCAAACACTTTCTCAAGTATATATAAGGGATCCCGTTCCGGTTTTGATGTAACCCTCAGAACTGTGAGGCCTCAGGGCCAGAGCCCCGTGGGAAAGTGTTGCCGCTAGCCTTAAAATAGTAGGCCCCTTTCCAAATTACGTGTGCAGAAGACTCACCTGGGAGCTTGTTAAGAATGCAGATTCTTTGGCCCCTCCTCCCAGAGACTGGTCCAATAGGTTCTGCTAAGGAATCCGTCTCTCCTCTCGTGCACTAAGGAAGGGCTTTGGGTTTTGCTCTTGTTACAGGTCGGTCTCCGGGATCCGTGGCTCTGCCGCACAGATGCCCATTTCAGCCTGCGGGCTGAAGGAGGAGCCCCAGTCAGGGCAGGCCAGGAAGCTGGACTTCCAACAAGGAATTCTGGTGATTCTGGACCACACCTTGAGCAATGCTGCCTTATGGAGTTCTAAAAGGCCAGTGTGTAGGAGTAAACATTTCAGTTCCTGGCAGATGAATAACTTCACTGCACATCTAAGACCTCCAGAGAGAACAGCCTTTATTCTGCTAATTTCCTCGGGGGTTCACAGATTCTCCCTTATCATTTGATTACAAATTACATTATACTTGCAAATAACGCCTGCTAGAGTGTAACCGCTTAGAATCCTTTACTAATATGATTATAGTTCATATTTACTGAGCTCTTATATGTACCAGGCACTGTGCTAAGCACTTCACACTGATAAACTTCATTCTTTCACTATGATGTAGATAGGATTCCACGCGCCCTGGCCTGGTGCTGGCAGCAATGCCCTTGGATGACCTGGAAGAACTCAGCTGGTCACTGCTGAATCTTTAGGTCGCTGCTTAGCAGGCCCCCGTGACTTGCTCCAAGGAGCCCAAAGCAAGCTATTCTCCTAAAGTAACTGTACTCACCAATTTTTGAAGTGCTGCAAATATTTTCTCCCAAATCTGTCATTTGTGTTTTAACCTTGGTGGTTTCCATCATATGCAAACTTTCAATATATTTTTGGTGGTAAAATCTGTTTATCTTCTCCCTTATATCTTTTAGGTTTCATGTTGTTTAGAAAAGACCTTCCCACACCAAAGGTATAAAAATATCCTATATTTTCCTCAGTAATTCTGTAATTTTTTTGTTTTTTTCTCTCTAGAGCTAATTTTTGTGGAAACTGTGAGGTAGAGAACTCTTACTTTAATAGATAGGCAGTTATCTTAAAGTACTCTTTATTAAATAGTCCATCTTTTTCCCACTTAAAATACTCCTTGGGTCCTGTACCAAATCCCCTCACACCTGGGTCTGATGCTAGGCTCTCCCTTTGGGTCCAGCAGTCTGATCCCACTCCACGTCACACTGACTGAACTCACGGTCGATCGAGAGTCCCCTGGGAAATCTCGTAGGACAAGTGTCTTTTACCCACCTGAGCACCACCGCCCCGGACTCACTGTCATTCAGAATTTTCTTGGTATTCTTACACATTTAGTCTTCCAAATGAATGTTAGAACCCATTAAATTTCAAAAAGTATCCAATCTCACTGGAATACATTGAATTTATAAGCTGATCTGGAGAGAACCAGAATCTTTATAGAAACGTGATGTGCCTTGTTTGCTCTGTTAAGGTCTTCAGCTGATCCTGCTGGATTGTACAGGTTGGGCGTTCTGTAACCCTCCCTCATCTCTCTCATCTGCCACACTGCAGGGGTTTAGTAGTGCCAGAACACAGCTAAATAATAGTATGTCCTTGACTAATTTCTGACTTTACTGGGAATGCCGGTGGTATCTGACTCTTTAGAATGCCACTGACTGTTGGTTTCAGATAGAGACACCTTTATCTAGGTTAGGATGTTTCTTTGTAATCTTAACTTACTAAGAGTTTAATAAGGGATAGATTTTAAATTTTACCAAATATCGTTTCAGCATCTCTAGAGGCTATCATAAATTTTTTTCTAATAATCGAAGCTGCAGTGAAGGCTAATGAGCAGCCACGGTGCCTCCTAATTTAGTGTACATCTCCCTAGTCCCCGCACCAGGAAGTGAATACTTCTGTGGAAGGATGAACAAGGCGAAGCTTCAGGGCTGACTGTAGGAATGATGACGAAAGCTTTCTCGAGTTGCCCACCGCAAGCTGGAGGCTTCACTTTCTTTCCAGGGAAAGGAAACATGCCCGATCAAGCGCCCCCATGATGGGAAGCAGCTCTTCAGGACAGTGGTGTACAGAGTGCAGGAACCAAAGAGGAGTCAAGTAGGGTGGCCTCTGCCACCATTCCACAAATCAACACACAGACCAAGTGCCCAGTCTGAGATGGGGTCTTGGTACCTGAAGTGTCCCATGAGCTCCGGTCATGACAGTCTTCATGAGTCCTTCCTGCCACACTGCAGCGCCTGGCCAGGGCGTGAGGGTCAGGGAGCACTAAGAGTGGAGCCGTCACAGAAAGCAGCGATTCCTGCTACTCCTCCACCCCACTGCTAACTCGCGGTCCCCAGCCCCCTCCTCCTGGCAGCGCTCTGCTCCTGCCTGTCACACCAGGACATGTAGCCCTTACACAACCACAGGACTCCCCGAGAGCCAGCTTTTGCCTACTGTGACCCTGACGCTGGGCTATTACCCACTCAGGCTCCCCTGCTTCTCCTCCATCCCATTCAGGGGAAAGGATGGGTGCTTGAGCCTGCACCCAACTAGGTGGACACGCACAACCCAAAGCAGAGGCTGGCACCACCCACTCTGACCAAGGGCCTTCTCTCCTACAACTCACTGGCGCCTGCCCTAACCACCCAACACTGGGCTGTGGGTTGCCCCCGAACACAGAAGCAACGATAAAGAGAAAATGAGGGCAGAGCCCAGTCTGTCACAGTTCTGAGAGGTAGATCAGGACAGGAGACCCAGGGTGGCATGTCCAACCCGATCTTATGTGAAAAGGCCGTCTCTGTGGATGAACTTTCTCTTCAGGCCACAAGAAGCCCTAGCCCAGGCGGAGGCGAAAGGTGGCAATCTCCATGGGCTCCAAATAGATGTCAGTGCTGTTGGAGGGCGAGGCCAAGGGGTACAGCAATGTCAAGGAGGTTGGCTGCAGGAAAACCACATCCAAGCCACGGAAGAGGCTCCCCAGGGCCACCTGTGGGGAGGAGAGAAGGCGCAGGGCAGTGCTGGGGGCTGACACACCAGATGCTGCTGCTCTTCTTCTATGTAACTTGTATGAATCTCACAGAAGCTATGGGCCTCTCTGCAGCAAGGTGCCTACATACATAGGTGAGCCTGTGCAACGCTGAAGCCTGTCCACAGACCCTAGGGTAGGAACTGCTGCACTGAGCTGTTAGCTCTTTGAGGAGAGGGACCATGTCTTTTTTTTGGCCGTGCCATGCAGTTTACGGGATCCTAGTTCCCCGACCAGGGATTGAACCTGGCCCAAGGCAGTGAAATCACTGAGTCCTAACCACTGGACCGCCAGGGAACTCCCAGCAGGGATCATGTCTTGATTCACTTCTGAATCACTGGTGCCCAGCACACGGAGGCATTTATCAGTGCCAGCCTTTGCTGGCTTAAACAATGAACAGAGTATGATGGCTTTTAGTTTTTAATTCCTGGTGTTTCCATTTGTTTGATAGAGGTCCGTACACATGAAACAGAAGTTCTCCACCTGGACACCTTGTCTGGAACTGGCCCCTGCCAGGCCTCAGAGGCTTTGAAAACACATGTCAACAGCTTCTCCCTTGCTCTCCGTAAAGCCCCAGAATAACCCTGCCACCTCCCCCCTTGCTGCTCAGCCTCACTGCCGCCTCACCAAGCTCTTAGCTTGCCATCCCCAGTGCTCTGTTTCCCTGCCCTCCTCTCCCTTCCCACACCTGGGCCCTGCTCACCTTGCCTTGGCTTGTGGTGCAGTTGAAGCCCAAGTTCTTGGCCTCGAGGCCACAGTCAAAACCCTTGCGGTGTAAGAGGAGCGCAGTTTCGGCTGAGGGCAAGCTATCATCCTGGTGACAGACCACAGGGCAGCGGGGAGGGGGGGGGTGTCTCTGCAGGGCTCACAGGTGTAGCAGCGCCTCTGCCCGGCAGGCAGGGCTGGGACAGGGAGGAGTCTGGGCGAGGAGGGCAGGGTCCGCCCCGAGGGTCAGCACTGAGCGGGACACTCACCTCTGCCTGGAGCGTCCGCAGGTTGAGCAGGTGGAAGTCACAGGGCAGAGAGGAGGCCAGAGGACGAAATGAGCACAGAGCAGGGCCTGGGGGCTGCCTCTTGGCCACGGGCAGGGCGAGCACAGGGGTGTTCAGGTACATGGAAGTCAGGTGACTGAGGAGGGATGGGTAGCTGGTAGAGGGGCCATCTTGGACCTGGAAGATTGGCCCGAGACGTGGGTGAGGAAGTGGAGCGGGGGGAGCAGGAGGGTAACAGCACGTCCAGGTCGGTTTCTTTGGAGAGAGCTTCCCTGATATGTCTGGATACAAGGGATGCCTGACTCCAGGACTCTTCAAATGCGGTCACTTCCCACCTCACACAGCTTAGGAAGGGCTACCTCACCAGGCCAGCGCTCCTCTAACTATGGAGGCTTTCTGCTCCCACAACACCATCGTGAGTCACACACTCCCATCAGCAACATCTCCTGTCACATAGAGATTCTCAGTGCAGCGAGAAGGGAAGACAGACAGACAGATGCTTCACCATGGAGGATGGGCCTCTGATGGAGAAAGTCTCTGGGGCAACCCTGCAGCTTCAAGCTCGACCCCGTATCCACAGCACCAGCCCTGATGCTTGAGCCCGGCAGTCCCCACAGCTGTGCTGACTGAGAACTACTCCTTAGATGGCTGACCTAGACGTCACACTCACGGGCCTAAGCTGGACTTTCCTCCACGGCGGCTACTCTTCCATATTCTGGATTTCTGCTCTTAGCACCACCCGCCTTCCTACTGTCCAGAATCTCGCACTTCCCTCAGCCACGATCTCCGTTCCCACCTTGGCAGCGTCCTCACGCCCATCGCCGGCTTCTCCCTCCTGTGGCTCATTTCAAGCCACCAAAATGTCCTGCTTGAACAGCCTTTAAGCTGTCACCCCTGCCTCCGGTCTCCCTGAAGATCCCCCTGAGTCCCTGCTGTGGCAGTGACATGCTTAGGGCAAAGTCCCAACAGTGTTCTCCCAGCTCAGATCCCTCACTGGCCTCCAGGAGGAAGTCCAGACTCTTCGCCAGGCACTGAAGGCCCACTACAGTCTGCCTCAACCTACCTCCATGGCAGCCCAGCACTGGCCACTAGAACTTTCTGCAATCAAGGAAATATGCTATATCTGCACTAGCACAGCAGCTACTAACCACTTGTGGCCACTGAGCCACTTGAAATGTGGCCAGTTTGAATGAAAAATCAAATTGGTTATTGTGTTTCGTCTTAATACGTTTAAGTGGCCACAGGTGGCTAGTGGCTATCACACTGCACAGGCGGCTCTGGTCTAGCTGAGTGAACTCACGGCTCTTCCCATTCACGTTCCTTCCTGCCTCCCACCCTGTGCCTCGGTTCAAGTGTGTAGGGCAGACCCCCATTCATCAAAGATGTGCGTGGATGACATCTCCTCCAGGAAGCTGTCCTTGATCCCCTTGGCCCACTATGTTCTCTCACTCCTCAGGACCAGTGGACATACCCCTTTTCGACCTTATATTTTCACACACATAACTTGGCCCCCACCCATACTCACGAGTCAATTCCTAGAGCTCTGAGGCAGTATCTTATGCATTTGCGGCCCTCTCAGTCCTTACAGCATAGCGGGTGCCCAGCAGCTATGTGATGAGTGAGTGACTGAGCCCCAGACAGGGAGATGGAGCAGCGGGCTCTGCCATCCGCCAGCTCCAACTCCAGCTACAAATAACTAACACTAGTTCAACACCCCATCGCTGGCCCTTACCTCTCGGTGCCCGCTCCTGCTGCTGTGAAAGATCAAGCCCCTAAACATGGCTGCCAGTTTGGAGAAAAAGCCAGGCTGGTGGGGGCAAAGAAAGCCATGAGATGAGCAGGGCAGGAGCAGAGCAGGTTAGAGGACACAGGGGCGGGGGTGGGAAGGTGGGAGATGAGCACAAGGAGGGCACAGGCGACAGGGTGCCGTGGAGAGGGAGGTGCCAGGCTGCATGAGATGGAGCAGCAAAGCATCAGACTCGCTTCCCCGCCAACCCGGGAATCAGGCCCTACTCTTGCTACCCTTGCCCACCTCTAGTACGCTCCCCAAGCCCTAGGCTGGAACCCCAGGGCCACCCACGGGGCCTAGCCTGACCTGGCTCCCTAGGGGGAGGCCCAGAACTTACCTCCCTGCCCAGGGTTCGCCGTTCCAACAGGAGACGGAAATGGTTGCAGGTTCTCTTGTTGTCCTTGAGCCCTTGGCCCAGGCCTCGGTTGTCGTCCTGCATTAGTCGCCGGTCCAAGATCACCTCCAGCTGGCCTAGGGAAGTTAGCTGTGAGCCCCCAGCCTGCCTGTCTCACCCCCAAGCAGACACCGACCTCTGGAAGCAGCAGCCCGCCAAAGCCCCAAGGGAAGAGCCTAGGGAACTGGCTGGAAGCTGAGTCACTCAGGGCACAAAGCCGCCGTGGAACCTAGAGCTGGAAGGGGCTGAGTGAAGGACTGTGACCCTGGTGGTTCACTGCCCGTGCTCCACGGCTCAGGAGTGGGGGCTGGCCCGGGTGCCCAGGCAGAGAAGCGTCTCTAGGCTGGCCACACACAACAACGTGAACAGCGAGCACAACAGCCGTCAGCAGCTGCAAGGCCCTGACCCGGGCCAGGTCTTCTCAGGTGGGTGGATTTTGTTATGACTGGAACACACGCTTCCGGCCCTGGTTCTACGTGGGGGCAGACTCCAGGTCTGCCTGCCGCGTCTGTCAAAAGGAGGGAGCAAGAGGACAGCCAGGTGGCATATCAGGCAGAGGCTCAGATTAGGTGTTATTTGGGGTTGCCCTGCAGACGAGAGATAGCAGAGGATCCTTTGCTTTTTTTTTTTCGCTGCACCGCACACAGCATGTGGGATCTCAGTTACTCCACCAGGAATTGAACCCAGGCCCCCTGCATTGGAAGCACGGAGTCTTAACCACTGGACCTCCAGGGAAGTCCCCAACCTTTCCTTTCTTTTAAAAATATGTCTGAGGGGACATTCCTCATGGCACAGTGGTTAAGAATCTGCCTGCCAATGCAGGGGACATGGGTTTGAGCCCTGGTCCAGGAAGATCCCACAGGCTGCGGAGCTACTGAGCCCGTGTGCCACAACTACTGAGCCCGTGTGCCACAACTACTGAAACTGGCGTGCCTAGAGCCCGTGCTCTGCAACAAGAGAAGCCACCCAATAAGAAGCCCGTGCACCACGACGAAGAGTAGCCCCTGCTAGCCGCAGCTAGAGAAAGCCCGCGTGCAGCAACGAAGACCCAACGCAGCCAAATTAAAAAATAAAATAAAATAAAAATATGCCTGGGGAAGGGGCTCACTCAAAGCTGACATATGTTGGAATGAGGATTTTTCCCAGCATGTTTTTTTCAAGAATCTCTTGAGAGGAGCCCATACAGACGGCTCTATCTGCACTCCCATCACCCCAGCCCAGATTCTGACTTACGTAGTTCCTCAGTCTTTACCCTGAGCAACCACAGAAAGGCACACGAAATCCTAAAATGGACCCCTTGCATGTAAAACAATCGCCTGTTAGCGCACTGTTTTCCAGAAGGGCAGAGACCAAGGGAGGATGCTGGGCTGGGTTAAGAGTTTTACCACCAGAGTGATACTGGGCAAAGGGGCAGCAGAGCCTCATGCTTTCCAGCAGGGAGTCAGGTCCCCACTGTGCTTGCCACCGGCCCCGCAGAGCCTAGACTGGGCACTCTTGGCTCAGTCCTGCACAAAGGCTCTGCCCCAAGGACAGATGACCTGAAGGCCTCAGAGGCCACTAAGTGCAAACTGTTCACTTTACCCTGAGACTATGGGAGCCACCTGGGCTGGCCCAGTGTGAACAGCTCCAGGTGTCTCCTCATGTCCTCGTTTTGATTCTTTTTTTTTTTAAATTTATTTATGTTTGGCTGCGCTGGGTGTTCGTTGCTGCGCATGGGTTTTCTCTAGTTGCATCGAGTGGGGGCTACTCTTTGTTGCGGTGCGCGGGCTTCTCATTGTGGTGGCTTCTCTTGTTGGGAGCACGGGCTCCAGGCACGCGGGCTTCAGTAGCTGTGGCACACGGGCTTCAGCAGTTCTGGCTCACGGGCTCTAGAGCACAGGCTCAGTAGCCATGGCTCACGGGCTCTAGAGCACAGGCTCAGCAGTTGTAGCACACGGGCTTAGCTGCTCCGCGGCATGTGGGATCTTCCCAGACCGGGGCTCGAACCCGTGTCCCCTGCATTGCCAGGTGGATTCTTAACCACTGCACCACCAGGGAAGCCCTCGTTTTGATTCTTAAGAATGTCATTCTCTCTTTTTTTTTGTCATTCTCTCTTTTAATGACCATTGGTAGGAAGGCAGGACGTATCTTTCTCCTTTGCTAAACATTTCATTTAACACTGACTACACTTTTCCAACTATCCCTACTGCCATCCCTGTCAGGAGAAGGTGGCTGCACACCTCAGCTAAGAATCACCGTTCAATACCCTGATGCTTCTTGAGGGGATCCAACAGGCCACCCACCCCCAGTCACCTCCACAGCTGCCTCCAGCAGGGGAGAGGGTGACAGCATGTGTCTGCCTTCCTTTCATCTCCCGCTGGTGTGTGACTGATGGACAGGAAAGACGAAGAGGCCCACAGAGAGGATAGGCCTCGGTGGCAGGGATGGGCTTCTCGATCTTGCCCTCTCCCCCCGAACAGCGCCTGCTCCCCTCACCATCGTGGAGGCTGGAGACGCCCAGGGCCTGGGCAGCGTGCAGCGTGAGGCGGCTCTGTGCGTCCTGGAGGCAGGCCATGACCGGCATGGGGTAGAAGTTGGCCTGCAGGGGCAGCTTCTTCCGATACCGCCGGGGCTGCACCTGCGGGGGCAAGGCCAGCAGATCAAGAGAATCCGGGCACCATTTGGGCCCCGATCAGTCTTGCCTCCGATTCCTCCTGCTCTGTCAGAGCAGATCACCTGCCAGGGCCTGTGATGCAGGCAGTAAACACAGTCCAAGTTCTGTTCCATGGGGTCTCTAGGGCCCCAGGCCTGAGGCATCACCTGAAAGCCATTGAGGTCCGTGAAGAAGGTGCCCTGGCTGTCAATGTCTGTGTGGAGGCGCAGGGCCAGCTCCTTGTTGACGCAGTCCCGGATGTCCACCAGGGATGACACGTCCAGAGACAGCCCCTCCACCCCTGGGCACAGGACAAAGGGAGAGGCTGAGCGGCGTGAGCCACAGCCTGAGAGACTGGGCTGGGAGAGGCTGTGCCCAAGCCCCAGGCAATTCCCAGCATTTCTGGCCAAGCTCTACTCCAAGAGAGTTAAGAATCAGACCCATCTCAAATGATACGTCTGTTGGGAACAGATGCATGACTAGACAACAGGCAGAAGAGCAAGCACATCACAGCCCACGGAGCCCGCACCTCCTTCCCTACCTTCCTCGTCTGCAGGGCTCACCTGGTAGGTTATAAAGCCGGACTACCTGGTGAACGTGCTCATAGTAGGCCACCACCTCTGAGAAGAAAGGGCCTTCCGTGATGCGCAGCACGGGAGGGTCCTTGGGGACGTAGGGCTGGGGAAAGAGCAGGTGGCCGCTGAACCCACGGCACAGAGAGCAAAGCAGGGAGATGCTGGCCCGCGGTCAGGCAGGAGGACTTGTTCCCAGCAGGCTCTGGGCTGAGACCCCTGGCTGAGCCGGGCCCAGGCTCCCAGGCAACGTTCCTCAGTCTCCCACCCCCCGCAGGGGCAGTGCAGGCGAGGCACCCTGGGAGGCAGGGTCGCCCTGGACGAAGGCCCGTACCCTTCTTCCTGCCCTCCGCTCCTGAGGCCTCCAGGGCCTGCTGGGGTTTGCAAGGTGTCTCTAGTTACCTTGGCCTCGCCATCAGGCAGGAAGAGGTAGGCTCCACTCTTGTCTTTGGACGAGCGGGTGCCATAGATGAGGAACTCCATGCCCACCCGCTGCTCCTGCTCCTCGTCCACCCTTCGGATGCTCTGCCGAGAGACACAGCCCTGACCCCTGGCCCCACACCCGCGTGTCAGGCCCGCCCCTGGGAGGGAGCCCAGCCCTGCTTCCCTGTGCTGTCAGCTCAGGGCCCAGACGGCCCGCTCCCGGGTCCACCATGAGTCAGGTGGCAGCGCACTCATGGTCCGGAGGCAGCTTGCACGACCCCCCCGACATGCGTGCCCTCCTCCGGCTCCCAGCCCCTGGCCCTTTACCTTGAGGAGCCCAGTGAGGCCTGAGAACCAGACCTGCATATAGCGGTTGCTGAGGGCGAAGTCGCTGGTGCCAGAGTCAATGACGCGTAGAGGGAACGCCTCGTGCCTGCTGACGGACAGCTGCCGCCCATGCAGGTAGACACGCACGGAGGAGGGCAGGGTGCGGGGCCCGTCCAGACCCAGCTGCAGCTGCAGCACGCCCAGGCCCAGCGCCGGCAGGCGGACGGGCACAGATACCTGCGGGCACGGGAAGGGTGAGGAAGCGTGGGCCACGGCATGGGTGTCAGTCTTGGATGCAGGCCTGCGGTTCTGGCCCTGAGAGCCTGAGCAAGTCCCTGCACCCACTGGGGCCTCGGTGCCCTCCGCCCAAAGCACAGGTGATGTTACTTGCCCCTCGTCAGACTTTCATGAGTCTCAAATGATATCTGGAAAACTATGAGATGGTAAACACACGTTAAGCTTTCAATAAATATTTGTTGAATGAACAAACGATGGGGCAGCATAACTGCCATTTTTACTATTATCATACTATACCAAACTTCCCCTTCCTTTCAAGGACAGACTCAAAGCCCAGGAGTGACTGTCCTCTGGGCAACCCCCCTCCCCAAGACTCTGGTCCCCAACCTGGGGAGTAAGAGGGCTGCAAGCAGGAGGGTGGGAAGCCAGGGTCCGTGGGCAGTGTGAGGCTCCGGGGAGAGGCCAAGGATCAGCACAGAGGGCCGAGGCCGGGCCCCACCTGCCAAGCCCCCGCCTCACCTGGTAGACGTCAGGGACCATGTCAGTGGCAGAGCTCCAATGCGCGCTGACCTGCACAGCCAGGGGCTGACCCTCCTCTGTAAGGACCCGCACCCGGGGTGAGCTGACCAGAAGGGACACCACGCTGAGCCGTTCCTGCTCCAGTGGGTTGAACAGCACCACGTACCTGTGAGCAGAAAGTAGGCTCATCCAGGAGGCCACTGCTCTGGGGGCAGTGGAAGCAGGAACAGTGGCCAGGCCAAGAATCCCTCAGTGGTTCGGCAGGGTGGGGGTGGGAGGGTGCCCAGAGCCAGGAAGGGGCTTTGCCTCTGCGCCTGGCCCAGCCCGGCTCACCTGGGTGAGGAATCCAGCTGGATCACTGTGCGCTCTGGTAGGGCATCGTGATTTAAGCGGGTGTCATCCTGGAATGAAGTGGGTGGGAAGAAAGAACTATCATGGGGCTTGGCCTGACTCGGAGTCTTGCCTCCCCCCACCCCCCAAACGTGTCCCAGATGGGGACCAGCAGCTGCCCCAGGCACAGAGCTTTCACTCCAGGACCGGGAAGGAAAAGAAGGACAATGCCCTCGCACCACAGTTCTCGGCACAGGACTGCACACCAGAGGGTCCCCCTGAGCAGGTGCAGGAGTGGGGCTCACCATTTGCAGGAAGGGTGACTCAGGGTCAAAGCGGTAGCTTTTCTTGTCCCCCAGCACCAGATAGTGAGCTGCGTTAATGATGACCTGCTTCAGGTTGACAAGGGAGCGCAGAAGCCTGGGAGGGCGGGCAGGAGAGGGACCATGGGAGAGGTGACCACCGAGACACTGTCCACCTGCCAACAGGGCGAGCCCTTGGCAGGCCTGTCCACTGACTGCCCGGTGCATCCTCCCTTTTGGGACAGCGGGTCAAGGCATGGAGCTGATGGGGAAGAGGAGAGGGCTCCCACCTGATCCCATAGTCCACAACAACTGCCTCCTTGGCAGTGCCAGTGATAGCGTCGTGGTGCTGGAAGAGTCCCAGTGTGCGCCGAGCTTCCGTCAGAAGGGCGAAGTTTGAGAGCGGGTACTGGCTGGCCACTCCAGAGCGCCGGGCATGAGCCACAGCCAGGCTGTACAGAATCTCTGCCCCCCTGCCCAGAGAGAGAAGTCAGCCTCCTGCCATACAGCTCCCTAGGGCCCACCCTCACTCTGCAAGGCCCACTCCTCTTCCTTTCACCCCTTCTCCACTTGTCTTGGTCTCCATGCCCTTCTAGTCCCTTCTGAGCCAATCCAGCCCCTCCTTAAACCTCAAAGGCTTACTCTATCCCTCCAGCCTGGAAGGGGGGGCAGGTCTCACCGCAGGTGCGCTTCCAGGACGCGGTCCAAGCTCTTGTAGAAAGGCCGTGAAGTGTAATAGCCTGTCCAGTAATGGTCCTCCCGGTCCGCGTAGGAGAAGAAATCCCCGCTCAGCACAGGAAACCCTGGAGGCTGGGCCCCTGGCTCCACCCCTGTCCTCTTGTATAGAGCATCAAAATAGTCGGAGAGGGTGCCAAACTGGGCCTGTGGGGACCACCAAAAGCCGCTTCCATCAGTTCCAGAGTCTTCTGGGAATTGCGGCCCCCCCAGTGCTGCAGTGGAGGCTAGGGGCAAGGATGTTTGCCTATGCAGAGCGTAGTCACCACGTCCTACCTTCTGGGCCTCGAGAAGCTGAGGAACCTGGGAAAGAACTGTGACATAAAAGGGAAACCGTGCCCAGAGTTGGGAATGAACCCCTGCTTTGGAGCAGTATCGGGGAGCATGAAACCTCACAGAAAGGGCTGGGCTGCAGCACCACTGAGGCCCCCTCCCCGGTGAGTGTCCCTTCACACCTGCACGTGGAGATCAGGCTTGCTGTTAAGGAAGTCGAAGAGCCGCTGGTAGTTGAAGAACTGGGCATCCCACTCCTGGGGCTTGTCATATCGGAAGTCATCGCCCAGCGGCACCAGGAGGACGTTGCTTCGGAAGAGCTGGGACTTCTTCCTGTACTGGTCCAGGAGCAGGCCTGCCCTGCAGGTGGGAAGGGGTACGGGCCCCACATGGAGTCTCACATTATAGGATCCTGAGCAGAGCCAGCCTGAGAGGAGCCCTCTGATACATCCTCGTCACAGAGTCACTCAGCTTGAGGGTAGATACCTCATGGGATGAAACCCAGTCCCAGGGAGCCCAGTGTTCTCCAAACAACTAGAGAGTTCTTCCTGATGCATGGCTTCAATTCCCTGGCCCCAGTTCTGCCCCTGGATACCACAAAGAACAAACCAGTCCTCCTTCCCCATGATGGTCCCTCAGACATATCCAAGATGTGTAAGCATTCCCCTGCGCTTTCTCGTCAGCCTCTGCAATCCCAGCCCCCCTATTTGGTCCCTACATAGCAGCTGAGAATCCAGTCACCAGCAGTTCTCTTGAGTAGCCCGTCTGCCAGGATCCCAGAGTGCGGGGCCCAGCACTGAATATGGGAGTTCGGGGGAAGTCAGGCCACACCCCCTAGTCTGGCCAGAGCTGCCGTGTGTGCTTATACAGGCATGTCTGGCGGCCCCCACTGTCACCCCACCATGCTGACATCAGTGATCATGTTTTCTGTGCATGCAGCCCAGCAAGATATTTTCTCATCCTGAACTTTCCTATTCTGTCTGCTGAAGCTAAGGGTAGAACCTTACATTTATCTAATCTTATCTGGTTAGGTTCAACCCACGTCCCAACCTACTGAGATCTTTTGGGATCCTGACTCTGACACTCCAGCTTTGTTTGCCACCAGTTAGTGATGCAGCACAGCCCTAGACTGAAGAGCCTGGACTTGGGGACCGGACTACACCAACACTAGCTCTGTATGCACTAGCTGTGTGACCCTGGACAACTTACTTAACCTCTCTGGGCCTCAGTTTCTATAAAATGAGAAAAACATCAGTACCTACTGTCATAGTATTATGAGAATTACAATGAACTGAGTGAGTTAATATTTGTTAAACACTTAGAACAGTGCCTGGCACTGTTCTACATAAACATTTATTATTTCCTTTTTCATCCAAGTCATTAATGCAATCAACAGAAAAACAGAGACCTGTGGCATTAAAGCCTCTTTCTCTTTTTAGAACAGCCTGGTAATTGGCATGTTATGGGTGTTACAGTTCAACCAGCCACTAATGTACTTAGCCATGCTGGTGCAGCTTGTTCTGTTCCATTTTGCTCTCAAGAAAGGACTCCTCAAATACCACCTTCCCCTAATTTATCATCCTTGTAAGCCCTTTAAAGGAGAAAACGAGAGCTTCCCTGGTGGCGCAGTGGTTAAGAATCCACCTGCCAATGCAGGGGACACGGGTTCAATCCCTGGTCCGGGAAGATCCCACATGCCACGGAGCAACTAAGCCCGTGTGCCACAACTACTGAGCCTGTGCTCTAGAGCCCGTGAGCCACAACTACTGAGCCCCCATGCCACAACTACTGAAGCCTGCGCACCTAGAGCCTGTGCTCTGTGACAAGAGAAGCCACCGCAGTGAAAAGCCCGCGCACCGCAACGAAGAGTAGCCCCTGCTCACGACAACCAGAGAAAAGCCCGCGCACAGCAAGGAAGACCCAACACAGCCAAAAATAAAATAAATAAAATAAATTTAAAGGAGAAAATGAGGTTATCTCCCATGACTTGCTCTCTGTAAACCTGGCCTGGCATCTGTAGATCACAGCTGCTGCTTTCAGAAAAAGCATGCCTTAAAAGCCCTAGATTCTTGCTTGGAATCAGCATTTAGATTTCTGGAGTCTGGAAACAAAAGACCACTTTCTTTCCCTTCTGGTCACATGTTTCACCTCTTGGACATCATGGAAATCGGAGGACTGCAACATGAAAACCCGTTCAACTTGTTATATTCTTAAGGCCAGTCCAGTTCTGGCTAAATAATTGTTTAGCTCTCTCTTAATCCACCTTTTCCCAGGGGAGCTGATTTCAGCAACATCTTTTGGGGTCCCTAAGGATTCTCTCAAAGGGAACAGGTCTGTTTTCTCAGAGGCTGGAGGCTGTTGGGTGGGACAGAATGTGCATCTGAATGGGATTCTGGGTGCACAGAGCACTGAGGATCCCGGGTGACTTCAAGTCAAGGCAGGAGGCCCGAGCTTAATGCAGGCATACCAGACTGAAGGTTGTAAGGCACTGGATCTAATCTGAGAATTACTTGCCTCAGTCAGTCCACTGGCTCCGACAGTTTGTTAGGACACTGGAAAACATACTCAGTTGGGAAAATAAAACCGTTCTGGAAAAGGTGGTTCCTTAGAGCCACTCACTCTAGTTTTCCAGGAAAACACAGTAAAGGAACTGCCACTGCAAGGGCTGTGGGCCTGAACTCACCAACCGAGCCCACCCCCATTTTATGAATGTGGAACCTGAAGCCCCCGTGCAGCAGAGCCCAGACCAGAAGCCAGGTCTCCTGACTCCTCTGCAGAGTGAAAATGACACCACCACACCTAGTCCAGGTCTGGGAGCAAGTACCTCTCGGCCACATTTGTCTCTGTGATAGCCCGGGGTGGCACCTTCCAAGGGCAGTTGATGCGCCCCCCGGGCAAGCGCTTGAAATCAAACTGGCAGCAGATCTTGGGATCCGGGCCACATGTATGGGGGACGTCATAGCTGTAGAAAGGCATCATGTGGCAGAAGATGTCTGTGCTGGAGTCCGAATCTATAGAAAATACACCAAGCAGTCAGCCCCTGGAGCTGGGCACAGGGATGCCGGGGCTGGGAGGGGATCTGCTCCAGCTAAAGGCGTGAACTAGACTTAAGGCTGCAGAGGACATGCAGGCCAATGGTCAGGACACAGGGAGGGCTCTGGAGCCCACAGCTCCTCCAGGAGACAGACAGCAGGCTCCACAGAGGCCAGAGATCAATGTGATCCCCACCTAACCTGAAGGTGAGAGCTTCTGGCGGTCTGCACCAGTGTTTGTTGGTCTGCTCTAAAGGACAGATGGGTCTTATTTCTGATATCCCTGCCCTTTCCCAGTGGGAACCACTGCTGTGACCCCCCTCCACCCTACCTGGCCTTACCCCAGGTCTGCCTCCACATGAACTCCAGGCTGTGGGTGGCAGCAAAGTGCTTCTTGATAGCATAATGTACCCTCTGAATCAGCATGCTGGTCAGGTTGGCACGGCGCAGCAGGTAAGGCATGGTGGGGCTGTATCCAAAGGGGTCCACTGCCCAGCCTGAGCGCGGGGTTGCACCTGGGCAGGGGCATGGAAGCCAGAGGCCTGAATGCCTCAGGGCCTGGTCTCCCGGCACAGGGGCCCCAGAGCCCGTCTTGCCATCACACCACACCCACGCTGGTGGAATTAGCCTAGGAAAGAAGCACTCCCTGCCAATCCTTGTGCCTTAGAGCCCCCTGCTGTCCTCTGGGCCCAGCTATGGGGGCAGACTCCCACTGCTGAGCCCGGACTCACCGAGGTTTTTCTCCAGCCACTGGTGTCCCTCAATGAGCTGGTCAATCAATGCAAAGTAGTGGGAGTTGGCCTCATCCGGCATTACCCAGCCTCCTGTTGCAATCTCCAGCTGCCCGTTTCCCACCAGCCTGGAGTTAAGGACTCACACTCAGTCTGGGGCAGAGACCCTCTGCTCAGTCCTGCCAACCAGATGCCGGGACCTGTGTGTACTGGTCTCACTGAGCCAGTTCACCCAAACCCAGGACCAAGACAACAGACATGCGCCCTCCTCTCTCTCCAGCCAACCTCCATGCTGTCCTGGCTCTGCTTATTCCTGGATCTCTGTCTGTGCTTCCAGGGGCCAGGCCCTATGCTTTCTCTTCCCTGTGCTCACACTACTTTGATTTCTCCTAACACTAGTGACCCTCAAATCAGTTCTTGCCTTCTCATTCCTCGCCCCTCTACCATCACTCCTCATCTCTGCCAAGGTTCCCCCTGCCTCTCCCTGACACCTTGGCACCTGCAGCTCCAGGAGAGGACTTCACACCCATCCTAGGGCCCAGAGGATAGCCCTCCTGCCTCCCCGACTGGCACTGGCCTTCGGACTGCTGCTCTCTTTTGGGCATTGATGTTGTCCCACCACTTGGCGAAGAAGGAGACTTCCGCCCAGATGAAGCGCCGCCGGGGGTCCTCTTGCAGCTTGGACACCATGTTGTTGAGAATGTGCTGTGTCTGCTCTGTGTAGTACTTGTCAAAGGTCTTGAGCCAGCCTGGGAAGCCAACATAGGGTCCCCTGAGGATGCCACCATCTTCTTCAACTGTCCCTCCCTTACCTTTGCCATCAGGAAGCCCACCCCAGACAAAGCAATCTTAAGAAAAACAGACCTGGAGGAATCAGGCTCCCTGACTTCTGACTATATTACAAAGCTACAGTAATCAAAACAGTATGGCACTGGCACAAAACCAGAAATATAGATCGATAAAACAGGATAGAAAGTCCGAAGATAAACCCATGTACCTATGGTCAACTAATCTACGACAAAGGAAGCAAGAATATACAATGGAGAAAAGACAGTCTCTTCAATAAGTGGTGCTGGGAAAACTGGACAACTACATGTAAAAGAATGAAATTAAAACACTCTCTAATACCATACACAAAAATAAACTCAAAATGGATTAAAGACCTAAATGTAAGGCTGGATACTATAAAACTCTTAGAGTAAAACACAGGCAGAACACTCTGACATAAATCACAACAATATCTTTTTTGATCCACCTCTTAGAGTAATGAAAGTAAAAATAAACAAATGGGACCTAATTAAACTTAAAAGCTTTTGCACAGCAAAGGAAACCATAAACAAGACGAAAAGACAACCCTCAGAATGGGAGAAAATATTTGCAAATGAAGCAACGGACAAAGGATTAATCTCCAAAATATACAAACAGCTCATGGAGCTCAATATCAAAAAAGAACCCAATGAAAAAATGGGCAGAAGACCTAAATAGCCATTTCTCCAAAGAAGACATACAGATGGCCAAAAAGCACATGAAAGATGCTCGACATCATTAATTAGTAGAGAAACGCAAATCAAAACTACAATGAGGTAACACCTCACACTGGTAAGAATGGCCATCATCAAAAAATCTACAAATAATAAATGCTGGCGAGGGTGTGGAGAAAAGGGAACTCTCCTACACTGTTAGTGGGAATGTAAACTGGTACAACCATTATGGAGAACAGTATGGAGATGCCTTAAAAAACTAAATATAGGGCTTCCCTGGTGGCGCAGTGGTTGGGAGTCCGCCTGCCGATGCAGGGGACGCGGGTTCGTGCCCCGGTCCGGGGAGATCCCACATGCCGCGGAGCGGCTGGGCCCGTGAGCCATGGCCGCTGAGCCTGCGCGTCCGGAGCCTGTGCCCCGCAACGAGAGAGGCCACAACAGTGAGAGGCCCACGTACCGCAAAAAAAACCACACTAAATATAGAACTACCATATGATCCAGCAATCCCACTCCCAGGCATATATCCGGGGAAAACCATAATTCAAGAAGATACATGCACCCCAATGTTCACTGCAGCACTATTCACAATAGCCAAGACATGGAAGCAACCTAAATGTCCATCAGCAGAGGAGTGGATAAAGAAGATGTGGTACATATATACAAAGGAATATTACTCAGCCATAAAAAAGAAATCCCATTTGCAGCAACTTGGATGGACCTAGAGATTGTCATACTGAGTGAAGTAAGTCAGACAGAGAAAGACAAATACCATATGATATCACTTACATGTGGAATCTAAAAAAATGGTACAAATGAACTTACTTACAAAACTGAAATAGAGTCACAGATATAGAAAACAAACTTACGGTTACCAGGGGGGAGAGGGGGGAGGGATAAACTGGGAGATTGGGACTGACATGTACACACTACTATACATAAAACAGATAACTAATAAGGACGTGCTGTACAGCACACGGAACTCTACTCAATACTCTGAGAACACCTATATGGGAAAAGAATCTAAAAGAGAATGTATATGTGTGTACGTATAACTGATTCACTTTGCTGTACAGCAGAAACTAATACAACATTTTAAATCAACCATACTCCAACAAAAATTTAAAAAAGTAAAAAAGAAAGCCCACTCCACACCCTGGCTCCCAGGGTCTGCTGGGCCCTCACCTGGGTCATTGTGAGAGTGAGGGACCACAAACACCTGCAGGTCTTCAGTGTCCCAGTCGTGCGGGCTATAAGAGATGTCAAAGCCTTGCTTCCACACGCCGCCATCCACGTTGTCAAATGGTAACTCCTCTGATACAGTCAGCATCTGCCAGGCAGGAGAGCAGCTCAGTGCCCCAGCCACGGCCACTGTGGGTCCCTGCCAGCTCTGACTCTTACCTGCAGCTCTGGCTTCTGGCCCCGGACCCCCAAAGCAAATTGGCAGTCTTGAGGGGAGATGGAGAAGAAGCTGGGTCGGGGCTCTGGTGGCACCACCCAGGAGCCATTGGACATATAGTACGGCAGCAGGGCAGGTGGGCCCTCCACGTTGGCCGTCAGCTCCAGCACAGAGTCCTTGATGTGGCTGATGATCTCATGATTCTCCTCCAACAGCTGCTCCAGCTGTTCAATGCGGTTCTGCAGCACAGAAATTTGACTCTGCCGAAAAAAACAAAAGGCAATCACTCCCAGCTCCTTAAGTCACAAGAAGGATCTCTGCATGGGGCCCACCACCTGAGGCCTGACTATGATCCTTCCCTCCCCAGTCAAAGGCAGGACCATGAGCCTACAGGGCTGGATTGCTCTGGTCAGATAAGGGAAGAGGTGTGAATCACTACTGAAGACTGCAATCCACTTGGGTTGGGAGTACCCTCACTCTCTAGCTTATGGATGGCAAAGATTTCACCTCCCATGCCTATTCTCAACAATCGGCGTTGCCTCTCAGGAGCATTGTGCTGACAAGGACTGCACTGGGGCTTAGTGGGAAGGGATGCTGCAATCCATTAGCAATGTCTGCCAATAATTCAGGAGGACAGAGCGGCAGTACATATTGCCATTTTCCCTCCCTCCTTTCTTTTTGCCATCACTGCTTTCAGCTTTGAGTTTCTAGAAAATCTGCCTATTGGGAAGGAATGTTCTTGCCCTGGGCTGACATGACTCTCCAGCTGGGGCAATAACCCGATCCCAGATGATTGGTGTATGAAGAGATCAGCAATCAGGCATGACTCACCCGGGGGAAGTTCCCACCGTTCTGGTGTCGGGTGGGATCATGCTGCACTCGATCCAGCATGAGGTAGAGTGAGAAGACAGCCACACAGAAGATGGCAGCCCCACACACTGTCACCTGCTTTTTCAGCTTCATAATGGCCTCCACACACACCTGGCCGGAGGGACACCACATGTAGCTCCAGCAGGCAAAAATCCCTTTGGTGGCCTTTCCACCAAATGCCCCAAGGAGTTCCTGAGGGCTGCTCCCGAAGAACACCAAAGAAAAGAAAGCTTCTAAGCACCGAATCCCGACACTGGCTATGGATCCTGACCCAACCTGGATCGTATTCTCTTGGCTGAGACACAGAAAGCACTAGTAAGAGGCACATGTGAGGCCGGTCCTGCCTGGTCCTGGTAGCAGCTTTGCCCCTAGGGTGGAGGTGATGCTCTCTCCCAGGCAGATGCTATTAAAAAACACGCCCGGAAAACAAAACTTCCCAGCTGTGACTCCTGAGTTCGCCATACAACTTCCTGATTATAACCAGCTGCCCACAGAGCTTGCCTACAAGAAAGACACAGCCAGTTAAAGGACGTGGGTGTCCAAGCTCCCTGGCCATGTGCCTCTAATTTCAGAGGAATATACTGGTATCTATTTTGATTTAAAGAATATAGACAAAGCCCCAAGAGACTAACAAGAAAGCCTTTCTCCCTGCCCGCTTGCATCAGACTGGTACTCACCAGAAACAGTGACTGGCACAGCTGGTCTCTTATTCAGAAATGCAGAATGAATAAAAAAAGAAGCCACAGCTTATGTTTCTAACATAAAGAGTCCTCTCCCTGTTAGCTCTGACTCCTGCAGTGGGTAACTTTCAGCCTCTGCTTACAGAGCATTTAGGGGAGCCCCTGGAAGCCACCAGTGATTGATGTCAAAGATAACCTGGGTAGGGAAAAGCTAGGCACAGCTGTTCGGCTGTGGGGCAACTTCAGAGAATCAGTGTCCTCCGCCACCGCCCGCGGCCCGCACTTGCCTGCTGGGCGGAGGGAGACAGCTAGCTGCCGGCTGAGCGGCGGCGGGAGCGGCAGCTCAGGAGTCTTCCTCCAGCTCTCGGGCTGAGGAGCTCTGTCGCCTCTGCAGCGTTGTGCCCTATTTAGCGCGATCTTATTCCGCTCAGGAGCCTCCGGGCAATATTTTTAGCCCTGGGAGGCTGAGTCCAGGCCAAAGTAGGTGGAGCTGGGGAGAGAGAGTTGGATCTCAGAGGGGGGCCGGCACCTGCCGCCGGGTCTTCGGCTACTCGCCCGCTCGCCGGCCCAGCCCCCTCCCGGCCCTCGACCCTCCCCGGCTCTGCCGGGCCCCGGGACCGCAACGGCAACTGACCCGTGCGGGAGCTCGGGCCGCCTCCGACTCCAAAGCGCCGCACGCTCTCCTGCCGCTCAAGCCCGGCCTCGGCCGGGGCAACCGGAGCCCTGCCCGCGCCCGCCCAGCGCGTTACCGTCTGCGGCCGGCTTCCGCGCCGCTCCGGGCCCCGCCGGCCGAGCTGCGCCCCTCACATCCCCGCGTAGGGCGGCCCGCGCGGAGGCAGCGATGCAGGCGAAGGCGGGCGTCCGCCCACCAGTCGCTCCCACAGAGGCCAGGCCGCCGACGCCGGTTTCCCACGCTGGAGGCCGCCGGGCAGAGCGGCGTGCGGGGCGGGGACAGCCTCGCCGCGCCCCCGCGCCACCCCAGCCCCGCCTCCTCGCCTCGGCCCCGCCTCCGCCTGCGGTGCGTCCCGCCGAGCCGGGCGAGTCGGGCCACTGGCGTCCCTATCTCAGCTCCGGCGGGCCGGCCCGGCGCTTCCGGTGCGGTCTGCGCCGTGGCCCGCCGGCAGAGGGTCCGCAGTGCGCAGCCGCAGCCGCAGCCGCAGCCGCAGCCCGGACCCGGCCTGGGAGAGCTGCGGGTCCGCGAGGAGGGGCGCGCAACTTGAGGTTTTACTGAGTCTTCCTAGAGTAAGCTCATTAATTAGCAGTAGTAGAAACATTCCTCCTCCATTTCACCAACCGAACGGTGAAGTACATTTTCCAGCTCCCTCCCGGTTCTGGTGTAGGTATCCTTAATTAGATGCAGTTACGCTCCTCAGGCAAAGAGGTGCTGCCTCCTGTTGGTACCGTGCGTTAATCATGGCCCCTTTCCGTGCTTGCCTCCTGTAAGGCCTATAATTTTCTTGCTTGTTCTTTTACTGGACATCTAGGTTGTTTATAATTTTGCAGCATAATAAACCACGCTAGTGAACATCTCCATGAATTCCACACGTCTTCTTTTTAAACTATTACCTTAGGACAAACTTTCAGCGGTGAGGTTACCTGGGCCAAAGCTAAGGACTGATATGACTGATGATACTTGGCATTCTGTTGCTCCCCAAAAGGGTTGTGCCAGTTTCCACCGCCAATTACAAACTGTTGAAAATTGCTTAAGCAACTTTTTGGTTGATTAACCAGATTTACAAACCCATCTCATTGTTTTAACTCCCATTTCTTTTATCACCATCAGAAACATTTTTCTAGGTTTATTTGCCAACTAGCATGCCTGTTACTAAGGTGGTAGACCTAGGCTGGGTTCGTCATCCTCTGTGTCTCTGTGTTTTGTCCTGTGTTCTGGGAAATTTATCTTCCGACCTGTCTACTGAATTTACCATTTTGGCAATCATAATCTTATTTTCAAGAGCTCTTATTGATTCTCTGGTGGTTCTTTTTTTTTTTTTAACTGAGATACAACTTACAGTATATGGCACAAGTCTTAAATGTGCTGCTCATGTATATAAATGGATATACAAGTATAATCACCACTCAGATCAAAATATCACTTTCTCATCACTCCAAAAAGTTCCCCTCTGTCAAGAGGTCAAGCATTCCCTAAGTGCAGCCTGGTAGCTAACAAGGCCACAAATCCTTTTGCACAAATCACTGTGCAGCTGCCAGGTGTGCCTACCACACTTCCATGAGACCCAGCCAGTAAGAGGATGACAAGCCCCAGTGGATCCAGACGGCTATTACTCACACAGACAGCAAATGCAAGACCAGCATGGTGTCGGCTTTCCCTCGTCACAGGACAGCACTGAACCAGAGGGACCAGATGACAGGCAGCACGATGGTAGGTCTGTCTGTGGCTGAGAAGCCAACTCAACTGCAGTCAGACAACTTTATGACCTGCAGCTACACTCTAAGTGGGGGAAGGAGGGTGGGGCAAGGTGGAAAGGACTACACTTAACTGAAACTAGGAAGACGGATGAGAAGTGGCCTTGTGGGGCTTCCCTGGTGGCGCAGTAGGTAAGAATCCACCTGCCAATGCAGGGAACATGGGTTTGAGCCCTGCTCCAGGAGGATCCCACATGCTGCGGAGCAACTAAGCCCGTGCGCCACAACTACTGAGCCTGCGCTCTAGAGCCCGCGAGTCACAACTACTGAGCCCGAGTGCCACAACTACTGAAGCCCGCGTGCCTAGAGCCCGTGCTCTGCAACAAGAGAAGCCACCGCAATGAGAAGCCTGTGCACCAGAATGAAGAATAGCCCTGCTCGCCGCAGCTAGAGAAAGCCCGCGTGCAGCAACGAAGACCCAAGGCAGCCAAAAATTAATAAATTAATTAATTTAAATATTACATTTCCTTTATTAAAAAAAGATCTCATTTCCTTGAGCACCCCTAAATCCACTAGTTCCTTGATCAAGACTGTGGCACCCCCCCCCACTTCCCCATCCATAGCCCTCTGCTTCTTGGTAACCACTTGGCTAGGTCAGGAGAGGTGACCAGTTGTCCCTGTCCTAATTACCACCATCCTAATCATGACACTTCTCCGTTGGGAACATCCCTTACAATCAAAAGAAGTCTTAAACATACTTCAAACATCTATTCCCACAATACATTTAACAATGTTATTTACAACCACTTGGGTGTGTATTAGCTCAAAAAGTCTCACCTGGGGACTTCCCTGGCAGTCCAGTGGTTAGGACTCTGCACTTCCACTGCATGGGGCATGGGTTCAATCCCTGGTCGGGGAACTAAGATCCCGCATGCCACACGGTGTGGCCAAAAAAAAAAAAAAAAAAAGTTAAAAGGTCCCACCCCCAAACTACCTCAGTCTGTTGTCCAATTTGAGAGCTATTTCCAAATCTAGTAAGAGTGAGTTTTCAGCCATGTCTCTGGGCACATCCCAGTATCCCAGTGGCCTATGCCACCATGTTCAGGAGGGCTGAGGTTTGGCAACCATGGTTGCTGTTAGTTCCCAGCACACTGCATAGGGCCTCTGGTCTCCCCTGGGGATGGAGGGACCTTGGCCTCTAACCTAGTTTGTCCAGTTTGTCTCTGAAGGGGTTCAGGGGTAGCGCTGAAAGTGTTGGGTCAAAGAGTAAACAGAACAAACCCCATGCTTCTACAGGAGTTTGGGGCTCTCTTGGTGCTCCTCTTTTTGGTCCCCAGGAAATGCCAAAAATAACCCAGTTAAAGCCCAAATCTCTTAAGCCCCATGGCCTTCCCAGAGCCCAATAACAAGAGACAATTTTTCTTCATGGAAAGACTATCACTTTCCTCTTTTGGGACCCCTGGCGTAGTAGCCAAGCCCACACGACCTTATGGCTGGTTTCTTCCCCTACCTTGGCCTGTAGTGCATTACCTTGACCTTTGCCAAGGTTTCCATTCTGGGGAAATGATTGCGCAGTAGCTGAAGAGTCTCCCAGAGACATCCCCGAAGAGCAAGAGAAGATCTGGTTTCAGCCATAGGCTGCTGGTGTCAAGCAAATGTTCAATCTGACTTTGGGTGACTGTTTCATCATCTGGGCATGCATGATCTCCATATAAATCCAGACTGAGGTCACAGGGGACTAAAAGGAAGTGATAGACTCTCCCATTATTGTCCAAGGGTGCCTATCAGAGGACAGGAATTTATCTTGGACAGGTCATGGTTTCATTATAGCTGTAAAGACCCACTGCAACAAGCCCTGATTTGTCCATATATTTTCCTCCTCCGTATCCACTTCACTGACCAGAAGGGTTGTGGCCAAAGTGGCTTGGAGCACGGGGTCAGTTGTTAACACCCAAATGACTTCCATTCCTTGTCATCTTACATCAGAATTTGCATAGCACTCGCCTTTGCTAGTCGGATAAGCCATGCTTCTATGGTTTCATTGGACTTTTGCCCAAGTCTGTCTCTAATTTCCCTCCTTTCTTACTCATTGTAAGAGTGGATCTCAGCCCATTTCTGAGTGGCAGACTGCCCTTACTCACCAGATAGTGTTCTATCTGTAGTCACAGTAGGAGGGTGAGCAATAACCAGCATATGCTTTCTTTAACTCTGTAAGACCCTCTTTGATTTCCAACGCTAAACACCAATGGAGCTCATTGGGGACCAGGAACAATCGTCAGAGACCACTTGTCTCTGATGTCACCAAACAACTCAGCAGTAAGTGGACACTTAGTGGACACTAAGTCCACCAGAGTTCTAGCCCATACTTGACTTGACAGCCCACATTAAGATCCCTGTCTCTTCTCCAAAAAAAGGGTTGTGACCTTATCAGCCCCACATTAAGTGCCAAAGCGGTCAAGTGGTCAAGCAGTCCCTAAGTGCAGCATGGTGGCTAACAGGGCCACAAGCATCTACTACAGCAGCCACTGAGTGGGCCTGTCACACTTCCACAGACTCAGCTGGTAAGGAAACAAGTTGCAAGGATCCAGACAGCTCATTACTCACACTGACAGCAAAAGCAAGACCAGCATATCGTCAGCTTCTCACATCCCTCCCTAGTGCCGCAGGATGACACTGAACTGGAGGGACAGGTGACAGGAGGCATGGTGGTAGGTCCCTCTGTGGCTAAGGAGCCAACTCTAAACTACGGCCAAGCAGTTGTATGGCACCTGGCCTTACTCTATGACAGGAGGGGGCCCGATGGAAAGCCCTGCACTCAACTGAAACTAGGAAGATGGATGAAAAATTGTCTCCCATAATACAGGGAGTCTCCTCTCTAAGCTGCTATGTCCCCTTGCTCCAGGAATAATGGTGTATTCTGTCAAGACTCAAGTCACCCTACTCAAGCCTTGCCTACATGGCCAATGTAGAGACATGCAAGGTTGTAAGGACGCCACAGCGGAGCTGTTCCCCTACATGCTCATACTGCTTCCTGTTGGAACCCCTCAGACATAACCACTATTTTCATTTTTCTGTAGCTTAGTTTTGCCTGTTCTTGAACTTCATGAAATGGAATCATACGTATGCACTCTTTCACATAGCATTTCTTTGTCAACCTGTCTTTGAGATTCATCAGGGTTGGTACATGTACTTATGGCTTGTTCTTTCTTATTCCTATATAGGCATTTGGGACATCTCCAGTTTATTCTGGTCCAAACATCCCTTTTTCCTCCTGGAACTTCAATGACTCATATTTTGGAGTCACACATGTTTCTTAGGCTCTGCTCTTTCCATTTCTTTTTTTCTCTCTCTCTATTTTAGTTTAGACTCAATCTATCTTCAAGTTCACTAGTTCCGTCTTCTGGTTAGGGAACTAATCCTGAGACTGTGTGTTTAGTCTCTATGATTGTGACTTTATCCTTTAGCTCCATGAACTTTTAGAGTTTGTAATTTCAGAGATGGCATTTTTCAGTTCTACCTGCTCCTTTGATTCTTTTAAAATAGATTCCAACCCTGTTGAAATTCTCTATATTTGCACCTATTTTGTCCACATTTTTCTCCATTTAACATATTAAGCATAGTTATTTTAATTTAATTTATTATTTTAAAGTATTTATTTATTTTACTTATTTTGGCTGTGCCGGGTCTTAGTTGCGGCATGTGGGATCTTTAGTTGCAGCATGTGGACTTCTTAGTTGCAGCATGCGAACTTTTAGTTGCGGCATGCATGTGGGATCTAGTTCCCTAACTAGGGTTGAACCCAGACCCCCTGCATTGGGAGCGTGGAGCCTTACCCACTGGACCACCAGGGAAGTCCCAAGCATAGTTACCATTTGTGGGTCTGCTTCTACAGTTTATTTTTTCTCTTGTGTATTGGCCCCATTTTTCTCCCTTTTTGCATGTTTTATAATATTTGAGTGTATGTTGCATATTGGGTATAAAAGAAAGGTAAAATATGATGTTATTCTCTTCCCCAACTTCTCACTGAGGGTTCCCAGAGGAGCCAGTTACCTTGATGTAATCAAGCATTGAGCTGAGTTGGGGCAGAGTTACAGTTCTGATAAAACTCCGTCCTCCCCTGGATCGCCCCGTCCTCTTCCAGCCCTTCAAGTGCTGCTTTAAAGAGATTTTGAGGTTAGCTCTTTAGCCTCCCAACCCACACAGGTTCAAAATCTGGCCAATGGGACTTCCCTGGTGGTCCAGTGGTTAAGAATCTGCCTTCCAATGCAGGGGACACAGGTTTGATCCCTGGTGGGGGAACTAAGATCCCACATGCCGTGGGGCAGCGTTCAAGCCTGAACGCTCTAGGACCTACATGCCACAACTAGAAAGAAGCCTGCACTCCACAATGAGAGCCCGCGTGCTGCGACTAAGACCCAATGCAGCCAAAATAAACAAATAAATAAATATTTTTAAAAAAAGAAACAAAGTCTGGCCAATATCTTGAGGGGGAGACCAATTGTTTGTTTCAGGCCCCCTCCCTCTAAACACCTTTCTTTCCAGCCCAGCCCCTTCCTAGTTGCCCATACTGCTCCAGAACTCAGCAAATGTTCCATGGGGGAAAACTGGCATTGCATTTTGGGTTCCTCCAGATACCAATCCATAGCACTGTCCCTGTAAGCACCAGAAACTCCATTTCTTTTTTTCCCCAGTAGAGTCTTTCTGTTTGGTACAATTCTGATCATCAGAGATGTCCCATCTCAGCAAATGTCTCAGGGAAGAAAACAATTGCCCATCAGTTCACCTTGAAGGGGCTTTCTCCTCCTTGAAATTTTAACTCATGTGGTCTTTCTTTCTTAACACTCCTCGCCATTGTCTTTAAAAATTATTATTTTCATCTTACGTTTCCTCCTAGTTGTTGCAATGGGCGTGGGGACTTGCGGGGACCATATCCTACCCAGAAGCAGAAGTTCTTCAGTTCCGCTTTTTACCACTTCTAATGGAGATAAAATTTGAATTGTTAGTATTTTTACTTAGTCACATTCTAACTTGATTTCCTCTTATTGAAACAAGTATTGTCTTTTATCTCTTTGAAAATAGATATCAACTATTTCATGGCCATTTTATCTGAAAGTTCTTACTGCTTTGCTCTTTGGTGCTATAAATCTTTCCAGGTTTCTGTTTCTCAGTCTATTCATACTTCTTTGTCTTCTTCTTTTTTTTTTGGCTGCACCATGAGGCATACAGGACCTTAGCTCCCTGACCAGGGATCGAACCCGCACTCCCTGCAGTGGAAGCGCGGAGTCTTAACCACTGGACCACCAGGGAATTCCCTCGTTGTCTTCTTGACCTTCACCGTTGCTGCTAGAAAAGTTTCAGATAACTTTGTAGATTTCAGGGGAATTTAAGGGAGGAGGTGAGGGCTCCCAGCTCTGCTACCCATTGCTCAGTAAACTTGTCTTGAGAGATGGGAATAGTTTTCTTTCTCTTCAGCTACTCCAGTCCCCTTGGAGTGGAACTCTAACTTCCCCTGACACTCTCCTCTTCCTGTTTCTCATGTGACTGTGGTACACAGACATAGTGTCTCTGACATTTATAAGCTAATGACTTTCAAACCTCAGTTGCCAGCCTTTACTTCCATCTGAGCCTCCAGACTTCTATGTCACACTTACATCCCCACAGGCCCCTGAAACGCAACATCTCTAAACTCACCATACTTCCTGCAGCTCTGCTCCTCTGCCTCGGATCCTAATTCAGAAATAACACCACCATCTGGTCAAGAAGCCTGTATATCATCCTGATCTCTCTTCCTCTTCCCCAAGTCGCATACCCAACAGCTACCAAACCATGTCAGTTCTGCCCTGTGAACCCTGTCCGTCCTCCTCCTTCCCCACGGCCACAGTACAGGGCCTCTATTCCTTCTAAGACCTGCCCTCCAGAGGAGCGCGCATGCCAAGAGCACTTGATGGGCACAAATGGTTTTTATTATTTCTGCCTGGAAGAGGAATCCCTGGCAGGAACAGGGATGCACAGCAGACATGGAGCTGCATCCCTGCCGGCAGCATAGATACCGTTGGCTGGAGTCCAGGATGATGAAGAGCTGTCCAGCGGCGTGACCTGGAGCTGGTGAGGAGGTATAATCTTGCCTACAGAGGCCACTGGCTTGAGAAGCGGGGCCCCAGTCTCACCGATGCCGCTTTCGGATGCTCTGCAGCTCCTGGTAGATGGTGCTGAAGCTGGGTCGCTGCCCGGGCTCGGAGGCCCAGCACTGCTCCATGAGTCTGAACACAGCATCGGGGCACAGTTCGGGGCAAGGCAGGCGGCCCCCTGTGAGGACAGGCATAGCACACCAGGCATGAGGAGGGGGTCTGAGGGGCCCTAGCAGCCCCTGGGACATGCAATGAGCAATGGGAGCTGCTTAAGGTACAGTGTTCTTAAGGAGCCCCTTCTCTTCACCAAAAACACAGAGATTCTAATCTCAAGCCACCATGTGCTAGTTGTGTGATCCCTGCAAACCTCAGTGTTTCCTTCTGTAAAAGGGACCTATTAATCCCGACCTCACATGTTATGAAGAGTAAATGAAATAAACGGATGGCCTGGCACACAACAGGGTTTCACTGGATGGTAGCTCTAGGATTATTCTTACTCTGCCTCAGTGGGAAGGATAGGGCGTTAGGAGGCCTGGAGGAGTCCAGCTGGGGCGCTGGGAAGAGGGCTTGGCTCTGAGACCACTGTCACACCGCAGGGTTCCCTTACCCTTTTCCACAAACTCCCGAGTCTGCTGATTGCTGAGGTTGGGGTAGGGGGAGGCCCCCAGGCTGAAAGTCTCCCAGAGCAAGATGCCAAAGCTCCACACGTCGCTCTCGGAGGAGTAGCGGCCTACGAGGAGGTGAGGCGGCGTGAGTGGGCCACACCCATTGGCCAGAGAAGGGCAGGTGGTGGGACCCATGCCCAGCCTCGGGCCCTGCAGCCAGAGCGGATCAGGCCCAGGTACCGTAGTTCAGGGCCTCCGGTGCGGTCCACTTCACGGGAACTTGTCTGAGACCCCCCGAGGCTGCGTAGATCCCGTCGGCTTCCTCCCGGGACATCCCAAAGTCACTGATCTTCAGGACATTCTTCTCTGTCACTAGGCAGTTCCGAGCGGCCAGGTCCCTGGGCGAAAGCAGGACAGGGGCTCATTTAGCCAATATCCACGCAGCACCTGCCACCTGCCCGGCCCAGGCTCCCTAGGCACAGCCACGAGCCGAAGCTGCCCCTGCTCCTGGGATGCCTGGTCCGTCAGAGAGGCAAACTCCACCCCCGGAGCTGGTGCCTGCTGGTGAGGGGCAGCAGCGCCTGCATCTGGTGCGGGGGCGGGTGCCGGGACTGCCTGCCGCGCCCACCCCCTCACCGGTGGATGCAGCACTTGCTCTCCAGATACTCCATGCCCGCAGCCGCGTCCCCTACCATCTGCAGCAGAGTCTTCACCCTCAGGCGGGCTCCCTCTGTCCGGAGGAAGGTCAGGAAGTCGCCCCCTGGGAGTGGGCGGTGGGGACAGAGCTCGATGAGCCTTCTGGGGGTCGGAGGCGGCGGGGAGACCTAGACCAGCGGCACACCCCAGCCCTGGAGGTCAGCTCGCTCTGCTCACCCTGCACAAGCTCCATGACGATGTAGATGGGCTGCTTCTGGGTGCAGACGCCGATGAGACGCACGATGTTGGGGTGGCTGTACTGCTTCAGAATCCTGGGGGCGGGGGCGCAGGGCTGCTCAGGCTCCCACCTCCACCGGGTGGGGGGCCTTACACATTCACCTCGTTGGTCCCGGGAGCCCAGGGAGCCTGAGGCAGGGTGAGAGCAGGGCAGCAGACCTGGAAGTGTGACTTTGGGTGGGTCCCAGAGCCTCGACCCCTCCACACTACGGGGGGGCGGGGCTGTGAGGATGAAACGAAGTCAAGCACCCTGCCGTGCGCAAAGGAGCCCTTCCTATGTGGAACCTCCAGGGGTGGGTATTTCATCACCCACCTCGCTTCCTGCAGAAACTTGGCCTTGAGGTCGGGTGGGAGCGTCTCGCGGCAAGATTTCACGGCCACCAGGGTGTTGTCCGCTCTCAGGCGTCCACTGAATACTTCGCCAAAGTTCCCCTGAAACGGTCTGGGGCTCCTATCTGTCTTGCCTGGACCGTGGTCCTCTCCTGCACTCGGGGCACAGCCCACCTTGTCCCCACCGGCCCTTGCCTCAGTGCCCCCGTGCTCAGACCTGCTCATCCCGGCTCTCTGGTCGGGGGATGAAGCGTACACGTGGGACAGGCAGGGAGAGTCACCTCTGACTTACCACGTTCACTGAGAAGTGACACGGAAGTCCAACAATCACTTTTGCTTGGGTTGGTAAAGCATTATGGTTTTTAGGAAAGTGACTTCTTTCCTGAGTAGGTATTTTATTTTATTTTTCTTTCTTTCTTTTTTTTAATTTTTATTTTTAGGCCACACCATGCAGCATGTGGGATCCTAGTTCCCTGACCAGGGATCGAAACTGCGCCCCACCTCACCGTCGCATTGGAAGCGCAGTCTTAACCACCGGACCGCCAGGGAAGCCCCCTAAGCAGGTATTTTATCGCTCACGTGGACAGAGCGTGTCTCTCTTCCCTGAGGAGGCAGGAGTGGGGCGGGAAGTGTGTGCGTGTGAGTGGCGTGAGGTGGGTGCTGGTGGCAGAGCCGTCTCTGGGGAGCTTCCAGGGCAGGTGCTTTCCCCCCCAGTTTCCTGCAGGACAGCGTATGGCGGTGGCTGGGCAGGGAGTCAGGGGTCCAAGTTGGAACTCAGACTGAGGCGGGGAGGCTGAGAGCCCTCTGCAGGTGGGGCCCTGGTATGACTCGGCCTTTGGGATGGAAGGAAGTGATACTGGGGGAGGGAAAAGCAGGCGGCCAGGAGCCTGGCAGAGCACACTCAACTCACCCGCCCAATCTGCTCACCCAACACCAGGTCCTCGTGGCTTAGTGCCCACTTGTCCTGGGGAAGGGAGGAGTGGGGGGTGGGGGGGTCAGAAGTCAGTGAAGGGAGGGAGTGCTGAGCCCTATCAAGGACTGAGTACCCCCTCCCAACGCTGTGTCTTTCATTTCTTGGCACCTTGGTTCGTTGGTCTGCAAAATGGGGGTTGGACACAAGATCACACTTAGATGACTCAGGGACCAGGCAGGGGCACTAAATGGGTGAGCACCAGCCAGGGGTGTGTGGCCCAGGGAATGGGATTGACCTTGACATTCCAAACCTAGAGGGAGGCCGGCCCCCTGGGGAGTGTATAGGACCCGGAAAGCCCTTCCTGCTCTGATTCTGTGTGGGCCCCAATCCTGCCACAGACTCACCTTGGGCACAGCCCTGTTCAGGATGATACCGCTCTTCTTGGTGAGGGGCTGCTGGGAGCGCAACAGGTGGTCTACGAGCAAGGGGATGCTGGGAAAGCCATCTCCTTCCAGTCGGTACAGGTTCTGCGGGGTAGGGGGAACTGGGGTCAACAGCCTCCATCGCTGAGGGGGCCTGAGCCCTGGGAAAGGGGAGGAAGAAAGAACGGCAGGGAGAAAGGGCCTGCCTGGAATGAGAGGCAGAGACCTGATGCTGCACGACAAGTCTGCTCCCCTGTCCTATGGGAGGACGCACACCTCTGTTTGGTTGCAGGGACTGGGTGGTCTCTGGGGCCCCTTTCAGCTCTGCCAGGGAGACATCTAAGACATAGCAGTTCCTTTCTATGCTCCCTGGTGAAGGGGAAAGGAGGGGAGGGAGGGGAAGAGAAGGGAAAGGCTGGGGTTCAGGCCCCACTCACATCAGCATACTGGATGATGAAGTGTCGGGGCTGGCCGTCCCACAGCACAGACAGCACGTACTCCTGCTTGCCCTGGCTCTCCCGGACCACGAAGTCCCCAGAGTGTGTCAGCAGCTCAGCCACCTCTGCCCGCGGGATGGCTCCGTGGTACCACAGCTGCTCATGCAGGGACTTCTGCACCTCTGGAACGAGCTGCAGCGGTGGGGGGAGCTAGACAGGGACAGGGGAGGAGCAAGGAGGGGTCACTCAGCCAGCCCGTCAGCGGAGGCCACTAGGCCGGCCAGTTGGGGGGTGTCCGGCTCTCTCTCATACACTCCTCGTCCTCACAAAGCCCGCGAGTGCCACAAAGAGCCATCTGCAACCCTTGGAGCCAGCAATAAACTCACCCAGGCTGGGTGATCCCAAACAAAGCTTTTGTCTTTTGCTCCAGGCCACAGCCCCCAACCACTCCTGGAGCAGAGAGAGCCGTGGGGTGACGAGGCTGCAGGTCCCTTCCACACACGTGGGTGGTGGAGAGGAAGAGGGTACGGGGGTGGCACGGAATCCCAGGGAAGAGAGGGGCTCCCCAGTAAAAGTGGCCTGGGAAGAGCCTCCTCTCTAGGGCAACCCTGCGACTAAACCCAAAGCACCGTGGTAGGAGGGGCTTAGGGGGACATCCCTGAGACCGCTGGCCTGGCCCACCCCTTAGAGAAGGGCAGAGGTGCGGGTCCAGGCTGGGCTCCACTCACCGAGAACTTGGGGCGGAAGATTCCTGAGATGTGGCTCTTAAGGATCTCCAGGGTGGGTGTCCTTCCCCCTTCTCGCTCCTGCTCCTGAGGCCAGGGACAGACGTCAGCGGGTGGCCAGGCTTGGGGAGGGGGAGGGCGAAAATGAGGAGCGCGGCCCCCGGTGGGCGGGCAGGGCTGGCGGTGCAGGCTGCGGGAGGGCGGCTCACCGAAGACGAGGTGGAGTGGCGGTCGTCCTGCAGCAGCAGCACGGGCAGGGGCTCACCGGGGCCCAGCTGCTCCAGCTTGGCCTGCAGCAGCTCCTGCTGGGCCTGCAGCTTGGCCTGGCTGCACAGCGCTACCTGCAGCCCCTGCAGTGCCTCCTGCAGCACCTGCTTCTTGCCCAGCAGCTGCACCCTGCGGGCAGGGGCGGGTGGTTGGGTGGGGGGAGAGAGGGGCTCAGCCTGCAGCTGGCGGCCAGCAGTGCGTCAGGCAGGCCGGACGGAGGAAAGGGAGGGCCAGGAGGCTGCTGTAGGCGGGCCCCACTCACCGCTCCCGGGGGTGGGTGGTCTGCTCCTCAGTCCAGAGCTCGTGCTGCAGCTGAGTGACCACCTCCTGCCGGCTGAGCACTGTCTCAGTGGCCACGGCCAGCTCTTCTGTCACTGAGGTCAGCCTGTGCCCAGAGGAAGGGCAGTGTTAGAGCCAATCCCCTCAGATGCATCCCTGCGGGGCCAAGCAAGCCTGCGGGCTGGCCACAGCTCTGTGTGGATGGTGTCCACCCCCGACCCCGAGCTGAGCCACCACACACGTGTGCTGCACGCTTTCCACAGTCAGCTCGTTCAGCTGCAGCTCCCCGGGCTCCAGCAGTTCAGCCTCCTCAAGCAGCGACTCATCAAAGGTGACACAGGGTGGGACGTCAGGTGTGGACCTGCAGGGGACAGTGCCCATCAGTGCACAGGCCAGCAGCCCTGGCACCCGGCTGCTGCAAGGAGGGGCTTACCCATACTGTTGCAGGAAGCCTTGGTACTCGGCCTCGGGCTGGATGTGGGCAACCGCTGCAGCCATCTCCTGGTGAATGGCCACCACCTCGTCCTGCACCAGGCTGCTAATCTCCAGGTATTCCTGCAGGATCTCCTTCCTGCCCCCAGATGGAACCCCGGGTCAGGGGGGGGTGCCTCAGGCTGGACAAGGCTAGGAAGCTTGGGGCCCGTGGCACTGGATTTGGACCCACCCTGGGGTTGCTCCCCGCCACCCATCATTTACCAGTCAAATGACCACAGGCAAGTTACTTACTGTCTCCCGGGAGTTTGTAATAAGGCCCCAATGAGAGCCTATGTGCAGAGTGTGTGGTTTGAGGAAGTGCTCGGTAAATGTGAGCTACAAATGTGCCTGCCCTGGGCATAGCCCCACAGCTGGGGCTCCAGGGCTCTGATACACACGTAAGCCATCGATGTGCTGCTGACCCCGCATTTATACCTCCCCGAGCTCCAGTCTCATGTAACTATCCACCTACTCTAAATGTCCTGTTGGACATCTCTCAGACACCCAAACCCCACCAGTTGAAAAATGAACTGCTGGGACTTCACTGGTGGCGCAGTGGTTAAGAATCCACCTTCCAATTCAGGGGACACGGGTTCGATCCCTGGTTGGGGAACTAAGATCCCATGTGCTGCAACTATAGAGCCCACGTGCTCTGGAGCCCGCACGCTACAACTAGAGAGACGCCTGCACACCACGACGAAAGATCCCGCGTGCCGCAACTTAAGACCCAACACAGCCAAAAGTAAATAAATAAATATTTTTAAAACGAAAAATGAACTCCTATTCTTATCTCCTGAACCTGCTTCTCTCACCTCATTCTCCATGTAGCCTCCACCACCCAGGGGCTCCAGGCCAAATCCCTGTAGTCATCCTTAGCTGCTCTATCCACACCCCACTTCCAGTCCATGAGGAATTCCCACCGGCTCCACCTTCAAAGTACGTCCAAGACCTGACCACTTCTCCCCTCCATTGCTACTGCCCAGGTCCAGTGGCATGGTCTGTGGTCTGGATCACTGCAGTAGCCTCCTGCCTGGTCTCCCTGGTCCTGTCTTGCCCCCTGAAGTCTGTTCTCAACACAGCAGTCTAACTGACCTCATTCAGACGGCTCAGATCATGCCGCTCTTCTGGTCCACCCAGAACCAAAGTCCTCACAACGGCCTGAGGGACCCTCTATCATCCCTGGACTCCTCCAGCCCCGTGTCTGACTCTGCCCTTCCCTCACTCTGCAAAGGCTACACTGGCTTCCTTGCTATTCCTTGATTTCAGGCGCTCTCCCACCTTGCGGCCTGTGTGCCTGCGATTCCTCTTTCTGGAATGGCCCTTCTTCAAAATCCCCCTGGCTCATTTCTGCACTTCTGAGGCTTTCCCAGACCACTCCATTTAAAACAGCAAACCTGGGACTTCCCTGGTGGCACAGTGGTTAAGACTCCGCGGTCCCAATGCAGGGGACTTGGGTCCAATCCCTGGTCAGGGAACTAGATCTCGCATGCATGCTGCAACTAAGAGTTTGTGTGCCACAACTAAGGAACTGGCGAGCTGCAACTAAGGAGCCTGCCTATCACAACTAAGGAACCCGCCTGCCGCAACTAAGACCTGGTGCAACCAAACAAATAAATAAATAAAAATGGCAAAAAAAAGAACATATTCCTTATAAATAAATAAATAAAACAGTAACCTCCTTCCCTGTCCCCCTGCCTCCCTATCCTCTTTTCTTGTTTTATTTTTCTCCATAGCACCTATCATCTCTAACATGCTTTCTATTTTACTTATTGATTTCCTTTTCTTTCTCCACAAACAAATGACCCTAGAGGACAGATATTTTTGTCTACGTTCTCTGCTGTATCACACAGCAGAGCCTAGAATGGTGTTCAATAAACATAATAAAACCCTGAAATAAGGGGCCCAGAATAATGTAATTTGGATGTAAACTGACTGGCCCAGGGCGTGTTCTCACGTGACTACACGCCTGTCACTTTTACAGGACTGCGTTTTCTGGACCCTGCCTCTGGGCTTCAGGGCTGTGATGGGGGTCGGGGGGTGGGGTGGGCTTACAAGATGCACGCCATCTCCTGGTGCAGGTCCTGCAGGGACTGGAGCAGGCCAGGCAGCATGAGCCGGTGGTGGTGCTGGTGGTGTAGCTGCGCGGCCCGCACGCCCAGCACATAGCGGTTGTGGTGAGCGAAGAGCTTCCACAAGCTGCGCACGTACTTGTCCTTGGCTTTGTCACGGTCTTTGTCTGCCAGGTTGGGGGAAAGAGGCGTGGGTGACAGCACAGGGGCCTGGGTAGCAACCCCCTCCCCGGGTACCTGTGGACAGTTCTGGGCTGGCTTGGGATTCCCATCCTGGCAGCAAGGGAAGCCCCGGACCTTTGCTGGCCTCCTGGTACTTGCGTCGGGCCTGGGCACTGTCCCGTGCCAGGGCTCGGTACTGGCTCTTCAGCTTCTCAATGTCCTGGCTGTGGGTCTGGAGAGAGGAGAGACCAGTGTGGGACAGCAGGTCCCCAGAGGATTCCTGCCCGAGGTGAAGCCCTGGACAGGTTCTGCAGTCCAGGCGGGCAGCACATCCAAATTCATCCTTCAGGAAGGGCCTGGAGACCTCTGGGACTTAGCCATTGCTGCTGAGGTTAAGGTTAGAGGAGCCGGGCTAAGGACAGGCCCCCGGGGGCAGCAGAGAGCCAGACTGGGCAGGCGACAACTGTCCTTCCTTGGCCTAGAGTGGTATCTGGTGGCAACTAAGGTCCAGCGGCAGGCGTGTGTGCTTGGTTTAACACTCTGTCGATGCCATCTTGAAATTCTTAATAATTTTTTGACAAGGGGCCCCGCGTTTTCATTTTGCACTGGGTCCCACAATTATGTTGCTGGTGGTCAAGACCGGAGTTCTCATCCCAGTTGCCTGCTTCTGCACTGGGGTACTTAGGGCAAACTCCACTCCTCTCCTCAGAACCTCAGCTTCCCCATCTGTAACAGAGCTAAATGCACAGACTAGATCAGCCCTTTTCTTAAGGTCCAGGTGGTACACATTTTAGGCTTGCAGGCCATGCAGTCTCTGTTGAACTTGCTGGGCTCTGCCACTGTAGCTCTTTAGTAGCCACAGATAATATGAAAACATATGGGCAAGTCTGTGTTCCAGTAAAACTGCCTGCAAAAGCAGGCTGACCCCTGAATTATATGATCGATCGTCTGGGAAGAGAGGAGTGCGTGAAGGCTGGCCACCAGGGGCCGCTGTGGGTCTGCAGCAAGGCTGGGTTTGCGCTGGTAGAAGGGGTGTGGTGCAGGCGGCTGCCCAGCACATTGAATAAGAAGGCTAAAGCATCCGCGTAAATAGCTCCAATCAAACAACCTCTAGTCAGAGGAGCTGCGCAGGATTCAAATGAAGGCAGACCCACTTCACAGCCCCAGTCCTTAACCTCCGAGTCAGGGGGCCACACTGCTGCCTTGTGGAGTCTCTGGGTCCCTGGGAGGAGCCAGCCTGGGCCAAGGGCGGGCAGAGCAGCCCTCATTCCTCTCACTGTCTCTCGGACCCGAGGGCCAGCTGGTGCAGTGCAGGAGGTGGGTCACAGGTCCTGCGCTCCTCCCAAGCAATGGCTGGATCACTCATCCTTGTATTCCCAGCACTCTGCTCAGGTACACAGTAGGGTGACAGAAAAGGCGTGGAGAGGCCCTGCTGCAGCCCGGCCCAAGCTATGGCGGGGAGGGGAGGGAGGGGAGGAAGGGGAGGAAGCTGGGCTGGAGCAGGTGCTGGGGGGTGGGCCTGTGGTCAGATACTTACACTTCTTCAGTGAGTCCAGGGGTTCCTTGCAAAACCAGCCCTTTTCAGCTCAAAATGTAGGCAGAAATGACCAGGTGAAGCCCGGGTGCCACCCACCCACCTACCTTGGTGAGCTCCTGCTGGAGCTGCTGCCACTGCTCGTTGTAAGTCTTGCGCAGGTGCTGCCGCTCCCGGATCAACAGGCTCAGCTTGCTCAGCGGCCCTGAGTTCAGATCTTCTGCGTGCTGCCTCAGCAACCGGCTCAGGCCCTCCGTCTGGCTGGTGATCTCTGCCCAGGACTACAGCATGGGGTGGGCAAGGCAGGGAGTGGGGGACAGTGGCTCCCACGCCTGGGCCTGCCCAATCACCAACCCTCCCCAGTGGGCTCCGGAAAAGAAAGGGGCAGGCAGATCTACCCCGCACCCCCAGGACTTCGTTGGTCGAGGGCGGGAAGGGTGGTGAGGAGGCCTAGGGCCCTGTAGAATCCCACCTGACTGATGGGGCTCTGGGGGCTGATGCCCCGGCTCTGGCCCCCGCTGTCCTGCAGTGACATGTGGTGCAGCAGCCCAGCATATTCTCTGTCACTCTTGACCCGCTGGGCCATCCACTTCCTCATGCCCTCCAGCAGCCGAAGCTCGGCCTCCTGCATCTGCTGCACTGCCCCGTGGCCCTGGGGACTGCACAGCTCCGAAGAGAAGCCCATAGTGCGGTCCTGGGGACCAAGAGAGGAGAGGCCACCACTGGGGGCAAGGCAGAAGCTGGAGACGGGCAGGCAGGACAGGGAAGCTAGGGGCTGCCGGGCCAGGAGGAGCCGCAGACAGGCAGGAGGTGGGGGGCTGTCCCGCTGAAATGCAGCCATGGGTACAGAACACGGCCTGGCCTGGGAAAGCCCTCATTGCTTCCTGTGTCCCAGGTCGAGGCCTGGTGCCAGGGGTCTCCTTCCCAGCCCTGGAACAGAAACCTCCCGGAGCCTCCCTCCCTGGGCCCTTCCACCCAGCACCCGCTGCAGGGGCAAGGTGCGCACAAGACTGCCCCTGCCGGCGCCCCAGGCAGCCGCCGCCCCGGACCCTGCCCTTCCGCGGCCCCTGCCCTACCTGGTCCCGTGTCCCGCTCTATGATCGCCTGCCGGGCCTCTGCCCACTGCCTGCTGACCCCGCTCCCCGTGCCCGCCGCCGCTGCCTCCTGGGCCTCGGGGCAGGAGTTACCCGCGTGGGCAGCTGATCCTGGGGCCGCCGAGGACCGACTCAGACTCAGGCCCGCACCACCCGGGGCCAGTTCCTGATTCCGCGTTTCCTCCTCCTGCGGTTTCAGTTGGCCCCGGCCCCGGGGCGGGCCGGCTGAGGGGAAGGGGCGGGCGGGAGCCCCCGACGCCTGCCCGCCCCCCTGCCCAGTGCAGGCCGCTGCCTCAGCCGGCCACACGGCCACGGAAACGGAAGGGAGGAGGGGGCCGGGAAAGAATGGCCCAGAAGAGAGCAGCCTGCGCCCGGCACTCCCCAGGGCCCGGACAGCGCCCGGGAACACGGGGAACGGCCCAAGGGGGCGGTGGTGGGCGCCTGCCACTGGGCTGGGCTGCAGGATCGCGTCGGGCCGGGGAGTCTGGGGGTCCAGAGCCTGGGGGCGGGCGGGCGGTCCGAGCAGCAGGCCAGGGCGGCCCCAGAAGAGGAAGGGGGAAGCCTAGTCCAGGCCTTCCCCACCCCACTGGATTCCCCAAGGAGAGCTCAGGCGCCAGCCTCCATTTGAATAAAATTTCCAAGTAAATATCCCGAGGAGAGGCCTGCTTCTCAGGCACAGATCCTGGTGGAACTGGCACCGCTCCTCCACCCCCAGGCAGGGGCTTCCTGTCCCAAGGGAGACCTGTGGCAGGCGAGGGGCCTGGGCTGGGGAGTGGAGAGGTATGGTGTTCCCAGTGTGGGACTCAGGATCTCCCCAGCAAAAACCATCTTGGTCCAGTTAGGCCCCACCGAAGGCCTCAGCCCTACAGCTGGCGGCCGGGTTACTTCAGCCAAGGGAGACCCTGAGCAACTGGACACAGGCCATCACTCTCCACCCTGCTGGAGTCCAGGCCTGTGGGGGTGGAGGTGCTCAGCTAGTCCCACCCCTGGGGCTTGGGGCTTGTCTCCAGCTGCTGTCCCTTCCACACCCCACCTAAAGAAGGCTCTGAACGCCTCGGGAGGTGGACTTTGGGCCCTTACAGGTAGGCAGGACATAATGTGGGCATGTAACTCGCCCCAGCCCTCACCCGCACCCCATCCTGGACGCAGCCCCAGGTCCTGGGAAGAACATCACCACACTGGAGACCAGGCCTGGTTTGCATAGTCTGCACGTTTAATCACTTTAAAACCTCTAACATTACCTCGTGTCCATTAAATAGAACCAACAATGCTGGGCCTGTTTAAATTACAAGAAAAAAAAAAAAAAAATCACTGTGCACCAACCCAGTATCTTACAAAACCAGCTGGGCTGGCCACAAGGGTGGGGGGGATGGGAAAGGCGGGGGTGCCCCTGGGCAGGTGGCTGGGTGTCAGGAGGGGCTAGGGGAGAGAAAGAAAAGGGGGCTCCCAAACGGGAGGGGACTGATTGTCCTAATGGGAGGGGTACAAAAGGCACGTCAGAAGAGGGGGCCTTGGGGGGCAGGACAGGTCAGTGCTTTCTCCACCAGGGCACAGTGTTGGAGGGGGCTCAGTGCCACTGCCTGCCCACCCCTGGCACTTGGAGAACCACTGACCCATGAGCCCTTGGCGCGAGGAGCCCCATCTGAAATGGACGACAGCCTGCCCCTTCTATCGTACTCCTCCTTTCCTAGGGCCCGCCTGGCCTGGCCTGTCTCTTCAGGACCTGGGGCTCAGCTACTCCTCAGCAACACGCTGCAGACCCCCACACCTCAGGGCCAGGGCAGCCGGGGGGAACAGCAGGGTGGACAGTGGGTGTGGGAAGGTGGATGGTCCAGCTGCTACCCCCATTAAAAATACCAAAAAAAAAAAAAAAAATCAGCATCTAAAGTGAAATAATCACAAAGTGAAAATATATCCTCAAACAGCCCCTGAGATCCCCACAGGGGAAAGCAGCATCGGGTGGGAGGCGGGAGAGGCCGGCTGGGCCACCGTCCCTCTCCACCACCCACCCAGGGGCTCCGGGACTGTGAGTGCCAACAGCCCAGGCAGCCCCGGGCTCAGAAAACAGGGACTTGGGCCCTGGCAGGAGGAGAGGGTGCCAGAGGGGGGAGGGTGGTCAGCACACCAGCACGGGGCCGGGCCAGCCTCGCTCAGCAGGCAGCCAGCTGTAGTGGAGGTGGGCAAAGGGACACACACGTGTGCACCCTGGAAGTGCCTGCCTTGCCTTGGTCCCTTCCTTCGCTTACTGCTTCCGCCCGAGGCTCACCAGAGGTGGGGGACGGGGTCAGGGATGCAAAAGCCCTTAGAGAGGTGGCCTCCTCCTTCAAATACCCCCTAGGCCAGCCTCCCTGCTGCCTGGATGGGGACCATTATTGCTTTAGAGGGACAGGGAAGGGGCGAGAACTGCAGCCCGGGTCAGGAATCCCATAAGGGAAGGGCTGCCCCTCTTCACTCCGCAGGGAACTCTGGCTGGGGCCTGGACCTTGGAAAGCTGCCCTAAAGGTTTCACTCCTTTCTCCACACGCAGGCGTGCTGGGGGTGGGCAGAGGCCCTCCCCTGCTCCCCAGCTGGTCCTGGGGTTCCACCTCAGGCAGCCGGGGGGCCCAAGGGTAGGGTGGGAAGCCGTCTCTGCCTCTCTTGCCTCCCAGCTGGGGTCCAAACCCAGTCCCAAGATAAAAAAATACTTTGGTGAATTAAAAAGTGCCCCAGGAGGGGATGGGCTCGAAGGGGCGGGCAGTAGGCGCTCGTCAAAGGGCGCTCTGGTCTTTGATAAAGGCGGTCCTCTCGCCCCGGCCCTCGTCCTCTTCTGAGTCGGATGGGCACTCCTCCTGCCAGGCTTCGGGGGGCAGCCCCTTGTAGGAGATGAGGCCACGGTCCATGGTGTACACCTTCACCCCTCGGAAGCTGAAGCCCGAGCGCAGCTGCAGGACCAGGAAGACAGTGACGAAGACCAGCACGATAAAGGCGCAGCTGAGGCCGGCCACCACCTCGGGCAGGTGTGAGGGCAGCAGCCCCTCCCGCAGCCGCGGCTCTGCCTCCACCTCCGTGGGCGGCGGCTGCTGCGGCTGCGGCGACTCACGGCTGCTCTGGCTTTGCCGGGAGCACGTCTGCTCCACAGGGTCCAGGGAGGCGTGGCTGGGGCAGCTGAGGCAGTCTGTGGGGGCTGGCCCCTGGCACGTGGCACACGAGGCGTGGCAGGGGGCACAGACGCTGGCCCGGATGATCTCCACGTTGTTCTCGGTGCTGTAGTGCGTGTCGAGGACCTGGGGAGCGAAGCCTGGAGGGCAGCGCTGGACACAGCTCTTCTGGTGCAGGGAGAAGCCTTCCTCGCACACTGCCGGCACGGGGCAGAAGGTGGGCGTCAGCCAAGCCGCCCATGGCTGTTGGGCCCTGAGCCCCACGACAGTGGCAGCCTGTGGACCTGCAGCCCCAGGCAGTCACCGCTGTCCCCAGGAGCTCCCACCCGCCCCAGGACTGTGGTGACCCTGGGGTCCCAGCATCCCTTCACACCCCTTTTCCTCCTTTAGGACAGGCACCCTCTGTCCCCAGCCTCAGGTTCCCAAGCCCTTGCAGCACCCACGACTGACCCACACAGGCCTGGCTGGACGTGAGGGTCTTGCAGCCGATGCTCTCAGGAGGTGTGGGCAGCCCCTCGGGGGCCGTGCCGTACAGCACGAGGGTGAACTTGGTCAGTGTCCCTAATTGAGGGGGGAAGCAAAAGTCAGAAGCCACGCCTGGCACCCCAGACTCCGCCAGCGCCCCTCCTCCATCCCCAGCCCTCGAGCACCCCCAATACCATAGTTATTTGCTTCACTGGTGTTTTCTATCTCCAGGACCCACTCGCCAGAGGGGTCCTCGTCCCAGGAATGGGTCGTCATGAAGGCCCAGTCGTTAAACCCGTCTGCAGAGTAGTCGTGCGGCCTGGGGAGGAAGGTGCACATAGCTGCCTGAGGCCTCTGGCAGGCCCCAGCCAGGGGACACCGAGCCCACAGCACATGGACCACACCCCCTCCCCCCAGTGCAGCAGAACCCCGCTGGGCTGGAAATGCCTGCTGGGTGTTTCCCAGGAGGCCAAATGTTCTCAACCAGAAGATTCTGGAAATGTGCAAGGTACTACACATGGGAAGGCACACAGACATGGCATTTAATGGGCAGAATCAGGGATTCCTGCAACATGGGACAGTCTCATAGGACAAAAACCATCCTTCCCAAAATGCCAACAGTGGAAAAGTATTTGGTGCCCTTCAGGGCTGTGTGAGTGAATGAATGAATGCACGTGGATGTGAGGGACAGGACAAGCTGGACAGAGGAGAGGGCAAGCACCTGGCGGCCAGCAGGGTGGAGCGGGTGCCCATGGGGCTGACCAGGTGGATGGCCAGGTCACCGCGGCGGTTGTAGGACAGGGTGAGCCGCGCCTGAGTGTGTTCCAGCCGCGTGATGTGGCTGGGCTCCCCCACGCAGGCGGTCACAGTCTTCCGCACCTCCAGCCGCTTCCCGATGTCCCTGCGCAGAGAGCACCGTGATGGTCTATCAGCCTGGCCCAGGGGGACCAGCGGGCACCCCTGCGCCCCTCAGGTCCCACCTGCCCCCTCCCAGCCAGGGTCCAGCCCTCACTTGGGCTCAGTGAGGATGTCGATGGTGCACTTCCGCTGGGGGGTCACCGTCGTCCAGTTCTGGGCCAGAGCCACCATGGCACCTGCGTCCAGTAACCCGTAGCCATACGAATGGCTCACTGTGGGGCAGGGAAGGCGGGGTCAGCTGGGAGGCACACAGGGCCCCCGCAACCCCCAATCCAGCCCTGTCCTCACCTTTGCGGCCCACACCATTGGTGGCCCAGTCGTTAGCATTGAGGTGGGCTGGCTTTGAGGTCTGTACCACCAGGTGCTGCATGTCCCGCCAGGTGAGGTTCTTACTGCAGAGGAGGGACGGAGAGGCTTGGGGGCTGTCTCTTCGGAGAGAAGCTGGAGACCAAGGCCTGCCTTGCAGGGGGCGCTGGTGGGGACAGGGTTGCGCCTCAGCCCCCACACACTTACTTGGCCTCCAGGGTGAGAGCGATGATGCCCGCTGCCAAGGGGGCAGAGGCAGAGGTGCCTGTGTGAGACTCCGTACACTTCTGCCGCAGATCAGTGGTCACCTACCAGGAGGACAATGATGTTGGGCCTGTAATGCGGGGAGGGCACCAGAGGGGGGCCACCTGCCTGCCCTCCCTCTGTCCACAGGCCCTAAGCACCATAAACAGGAGTGGGGAGCCAGGGCCAAGAAACCTTGGTCCCACCTGCTGCCTTGCTAACTTGCTGTAGACAGGCCGATGCCTGGCCCTTTCCTGAGGAATGAGAGGATTGAACTAAAGGTTGGCGATCATTAAGAGCAATGCATATTTTTAAGGAGAGTCTTCTCAGAGGCTTCACCGATGGCTCCACAGTCCCCAGGAGTCTTGGAGAGCTCCCTAGCCCCCATCCCATGATGCTTTAGCCACCACCACCCAGCCACGTGCGGGTGGAAGGCAGATGGGGTCGGAAAGGGGGCCCCAGACAGAGCCAGCAAGCAGCCCCGTTTCCCCAGCCGCCACCCGGGGCAGGACTCACGATCTGCTTCTCGTTCTGGTTTCCACTGCTGTAGGTTGTGGCCAGCGTGGACGAGCAGGCCTCACTGTACCAGGGCACGTTGCCGGACTGCGTGGCGCTGCTGATGGACAGCGTGTAGATGCTGTTGGTGTAGCCGTCGCAGTTGCAGCTGTCATGTTCCCGGCCCCCGTTCCCAGAGGCCCAGACAAAGATGGAGCCCAGCCCCCCGCGGCCCTGTGGACAGAGTGGGCTGGGGTCACTCGAGAACAGGACTTGGGGGAGGCCTGGCAGGAGGATGCTGCTTGAGACTGAGAAGGATGGAGTCTCCTTCTCCGGGGGCTCTCTATCCAGCCTCTGTTCCCCTGGGAGACCCCTGGTGGATCTCAACCTTTTTTGCACAAAAAAAAGAGACCCAGACCACCAACCAAAATGCTCTGAGTGGTGATTCCAAAGGGTGGAATTATGGGTAATTAGTATTTACTTTTCTCTTTTTCTGTCTTTCTAGTTCCTTAACATTTTAATAACATTTAATAAACAAACTTTGTGTAAATTAAAATTAAACACAAGAATAAATAAATAGGAACAGAAAAAAACAAAGAAGTATGGAAAAGGTAGCGCCTAGTTTGCCCCCAGAGGCTGGGCCTGGTTTCTAGGGTGGGGCCAGGACCCCCACCTCACCTGGCTGACCCCCCGGAAGAAGGCCTCCTCAGCAAGGCGGGCTGGCCCATCCACGGTCTTGCCGTCGTCCTCGGGGCCCCAACTGGCGCTGTAGATGTGGATGTGGTTGGGATTCAGGCCCAGCGAGCGTGCCTCTACTGCATCTGTCACTTCACCGTCCAGCATGCGCACCCCTGGTCGTGGAGGGGGGCGGGGAGAGGGATGCTGCGTGGGTCCAGCTGCCAGGAGCACTCCCTGGAGCACACCCAGCCTTGCACCCAGAGGATGGGCAGGGGAGGGCAGAGGACGGTGCTGGGAAACCCTGAGCCCCTAACTCCCTGGCCAGCCTCTGCCTTTCGAAGACAAGACGCAGGGGAAAAGGGGAGAGCTCCCTGGGCCCCAACTACACATTCTGGACTAGGATGAGTCTCTGGGGTCCCAAAAGAGCATGGTGATCAAGGCCTGCCATGTAAGGACTCGGAGTGGACAGTGAGGAGTTAGGGAGACTCCTGCTAAGAAACACTCCCTCCACCCCACAGCACAGGGCCACCAGCACAGGGGGTTCAGCTTTTTGAGTTACTAAGAACTCTCTAAAGAAGAGCCGTGCAGTCAAAAGGATCCACAGCAGGAAAGTGGCAGACACTGGCTAGATGGGAAGTGAACAGAGAAGAATCCCACTGGAAGGGTCGTCCCAAAGACCGGGTGGCCAAGGCCTACACCCACCTCCAATACGGGCATTGTAGGCCACGCCTACGCCACAGACACCGTTGTTGGCCACTGCGGCCACCTCGCCTGCACACCGTGTGCCATGCCTGCCGGGGCCAAGAGCACAGCATTAACAGTGGACAGAGCGTGGTGGGTGCAGCCTGAGGAGCAGGAAGGGCCACACGCACGCCCCTCTACCTTTGCTGTCCCACATCTGTACACAGACCACACCCCCCCTCTCCTCTTGGCCTATGGCCACCTCCACTCAGACCGAACCTTCCCTCAGAGCCCCAGCTAGACCAGGACTATGGAAAAGCCTTCAGCCTCTCAGGAAGGGCACATCTGCTTCCTCAGCGGAAAACAGAAGGGAAGCAAATTATTACCTGTTGTCATTCATCTGCGTGTACCGAGGCTGGGGGTCAGGGTCCTGGTCATTGACATCGAAGCTGGCCCCAGGATCCTGGAAAGGACATGGCCATCATCAGGGTCAGCCTGAACACACCAGCAGAACAGGACCATCCCTGGACTCCCCTCGCCAGGGATGGCTACCTCCCTCCCCGACCTCCTCACATAATTGCCTGCCAAGTCCGGGTGGTTCTTCTCGATGCCATCGTCCAGAATGGAGACCACGATGCCACGCCCCGTGTAGCCCTGGGCCCAGGCCTCCTTCACGTTCAGGTCCCGCTGGGTGACACCAGACTGCAGAGACACCCACCCCCATCACCCAGCACTTACGAGATGTGGTTGCTGGGTGAGGTTACTGGAACCTTGGAGAATCCCTTTGCCACCCCCAAAAGCTCCTTCTCCACCTGCCCCTACTCTTCAGATGCCACCACTGATTGTCTGGGCTCATGGAATTATAAAGAACTCTGGGAGGGTGCTCCCCAGGGCTCAGCAGGATGGGCTGGAGAAAGATTACTCAGCAGACAGAGGAAGACTGACAGGAGGCCTTGAAGTCAGCCTCACCCGCTCACGGGACCCCTCAGTGGATGGATGGATGCAGCCAGGGAGGCAACGTACCAGGTACCACTGCTGGGGAAACTTGGGGTCCGTGGGCTCCTGGTACACGTCCCGTTTGGTCCGTCGCTTTGCCACCTGCTGCTCCAGCCACTGTACCTGTGAGGGAGTGAGGGAGAGATGGTGTGGCTGGAGGAACGGGGAGGGAGAGCGAGGCATTCTGAGAACTGAAAGGGAAGGGTGGCAGCAGGAGGGGCTGGGGCCGCACTCACTTGAGGTTCCCGCTGCAGCCGGCTGTGCCGCGGGCGGTGAGGTGACAGGGACCGCTTTGTCACCGCTCGATGCCAGAAGTGGTAATAGTTGCCGAAGATCTGCAACAGAGCAGGGAGACTGAGCCGGGCTTTCCATCTGCCAGTCCCCATGGAGGCGGGGGATGGGGGTGGACAACCGGCTGCAAGGGGAGGCTCACCATGGCAGGGGGTGGTGGGCATCTGCTCCCCGCCCAGGACCCCGCAAGGAGGTGCAGGGGGCCGAGGGGGACTCACCCCCCTGGGATACACTGGTCCACTGAGCAACCTAGGCTAGAAGCCAAGGGCAGGACAAGCCACCCATAACATGCCTACTACCCAGATGCCCCTGAGAAGACAAGCCCCAGAGTTCCTGCTCTGGGTGCTGGAACCCCTGCCCTCATTGGCCCCACCCCCTGGCGATGTCCTATGCCTCGGCCAGCAGGAGGGAAGAACACCTACCTGGCCCAGGTTGAGGAAGCCATGCTTGCGTGCCACACTGTCAGCCACGGCTGGGCCTCCAGGAATGCGCACGGCCCAGGTATTGGTGAAGACCTTCTGGCCACGGGCATCGGCCGCCAGCAGGACCAAGGCTCCTGCTGCTGCTACCACCCATAGCAACCAGGGCCTCAGCTCCATGGGGGGGACAGGTGGCCGGGACCCCGGAGCCCCCGTCTCCTTGGCCTGGTCACAGGGCCTCGGCTCCCGCGTGCCTGCTCACTGCCTGTGGCCCGGGGCTGACTGGCGGGGGCATGGGACCAAGACGGGCGGGACTGCGCGGGGAGGATGAGGGCTGCCGGCTCTGAGAGGAACAAGGGAGGAGAAGAGGGAGAGTCAGTCGCTCCCCAGCCACGCACTAAAGCTGCCTTCCCACCCCACGGCTCACTCCAGGCCTGAAAGGGGCTCTGGCAGGGAGGGGTGAAAATCCAGGCCCCCAAGGTGAGCCAGATAGATGGACAGAAGGACCGCCTCCACACGCAAGAATACGAAGTGGGATGAAGAGGACCAAGGCTTGAGTCCCTCAAAATAAGAAGGAACAACTGAATAAATACTTGCCAGAATTAAAGTCAAAAAGGTGGGTTAGGGACTTCCCTGGTGGCGCAGTGTTAAGAATCCGCCTGCCAATGCAGGGGACACGGGTTCGAGCCCTGGTCTGGGAAGATGCCGCGGAGCAACTAAACCCGTGTGCCACAACTACTGAGCCTGTGCTCTAGAGCCCGCGAACCATAACTACTGAGCCCGCGTGTCACAACTATTGCAGCCCATGTGCCTAGAGCCCGTGCTCTGCAACAAGAGAAGCCACCGCAATGAGAATCCCGCACACCGCAACGAAGAGTAGCCCCTGCTCGCCGCAACTAGAGAAAGCCCGTGCGCAGCAACAAAGACCCAATGCAGCCAAATATAAATTAATTAATTATTATTATTTTTTTTTTTAAAAGGTGGGTTATAGGGACTTCCCTGGTGGCACAGTGGTTGAGAGTCCGCCTGCCGATGCAGGGGACACGGGTTCGTGCGCCGGTCCAGGAAGATCCCACATGCTGCGGAGCGGCTGGGCCCGTGAGCCATGGCCGCTGAGCCTGCGCATCTGGAGCCTGTGCTCCGCAACGGGAGCGGCCACAACAGTGAGAGGCCCATGTACCGCAAAAAAAAAAAAAGAACCCTCCTGCCACTGCAGGGGACAGGGGTTTGAGCCCTCGTCAGGTAAGATCCCACATGCCGCAGAGCAACTAAGCCCGTGGGCCACAACTACTGAGCCCTTGTGCCACAACTACTGAAGCTTGCACTCCTAGAGCCCAGGTTCCACAACAAGAGAAGCCACCGTAATGAGAAGCCCTCGCACCACAACGAAGAGGAGCCCCCGCTCGCCACAACTAGAGAAAGCCCGCGCACAGCAATGAAGACCCAACGCAGGCAAAAATTAATTAATTATTTTTTTAAAAAGTGGGTTATAAAGCAGTAGGTACCTATAATCCCGTTTTGTTTTTAAAAAACTATTTATACATGTATATTTATATAAAACCACAAAACATAATCTGGAAGGACACATGCTAACAATGGTTCTCTCAAGGTGGTGAGAATTATGAGTAATTGTTATTTTCTTTTGTGTCATGTATATTTTCCAAATTACCCAGGTATATTTTACAAAGGAATAAAATGTTGGCTTTTTAAAATTTTTTAATGGGCGGTGTCTACACAGCTCACTAGGGCTTCCTAGTTCAGCAAAGGAGAACCAGCCATAGGGAGTTACCTGCAAAGACCCACAGCCCCTGGCAAGAAAGAGTGGGTAACCTAAGGTGGGATGGGGGCTTTGGGGGCTGAGCACGGGAAGGGGGGATCGCAGTGGCTTCACCCTCCCTCTTTGGCCCAGACCATCAGCAAAGTCAGGGGCTCAGGCTCTTTTTTTATACAGTTTCCTGGGAAACGCTGGGGCCACCCAGCCCTGGCCTGCAGGCCTCCAGCAGCCCCCTTGGTCGCTCCACACCCACCAGCCTTGCGTAATCTGAGCCCCGGCAGCCAGGGCAAACACTAGCTGCTGAGCCAGGAGCGCCAAGGTGAAGCTGAATCAATAGTCCGAGTGTTGTTTTTCCTCCTTCAGCAAACAGACAGCAGGACCTCTCTGCCTGGGGCCACATAACTGTCCCCACATAGGGCCCCTGGCTAGCCAGAAGCCAAGCCCCTGGGGTGGGGAGAAGCTGGGGAAGGTCCCCGTGGGGCTGCCGGAGGTGTCCCGCCTCAGTGCCAAGCTTGTTGAGCAGAGCGCCTGCCTACACGGCCCCGGATTCCCCCACCACTCCCAGGGCCCAGCCCCAAAGGAGGCCACTCTGCTGGACGGCAAAATGAAGCTCCGCATCTCACCCGGGCCCCGGAGAGCTGGACAGGCGGGCTCACCACTGGGAACACTCCTTTTCCAGAGATTGCCCTCAGCCACAGTCAGCCTCCCTGCCTGCTCCTGCTGCAGTCCCACCCTGCAGGCTGGAGAGACTCAACACACAATTCCTGGAGTATTTTCAGTTTACACCAAAATAACCTGACAGCTGATGGCAGGAGGCATCCACAATGCAGCTCCTCCTCACCCTGGATGGGCAGAGTCCATAGGGTTCCCGGACAGGCCTGGAAGCCACAGCCCCATGATGCCTCAGGCGACCAAGTTCCGGAAAGCTGGTCTGAGCAATGGCTGGACAGCCAGACATTCAGCCCTAGGGGGTGAAGGAAACCCAAGCCCCTCATTTAACAGAGGATGTGGAGCCCTAGGGGCTGAGCCAGATAGAAACAGGCCCTCTTCTCCCCTTCTTGCCACAAGAGCAGCCTCTTGGGTCCAGATGTCAAGAAAGACCATCTCCTGACCACAGTGCTGTGAGCCGTACTGGAACTCCCAAATCAAGACTGGGTTCATCTGCGTCCAGCCCAAGTTCCGGGACATTGTGGATGGAGCTGCAGCTGCTTGGTGGTAAAGGTGATTATTTAATTACCTTGCAGCACCCAAAAAGAAAGCGGGCTTCAGGCACAACCAAACAATTCCCCAAGAAAGGACCAGGCTTCATCTGCTCAGCATCCCCAGCCACGGTGAGCCGTAGATATGGCTTCCACAGAGCCTGAAGCCTCCAGACAGCCCTGCCTCAGCATCCTGGAGGGCGGGAGGGTGGGAGGGAGGGAGGGAGGGAGAGAGTGAGGGAAGGAGGGAGGACCCCCTCCCAAAAGAGCAGGCACTGAGAACAATGAATGAATGGGCTTCTCCCCACCCCCATCCCAGACTCTGACTCACCCTCTGAGTCCCAGTTCGGCTCAAACCCGGAGGCTTGCTGTATTTCCAGCCTCCTGTGAGGCCCTCTCACATGGGAGTCAGCTCCAGGCTGTGGCCACAGAGAGACCTGTGGGTGCTCTTTGTGGCTGTGTTCTAGGTCAAAGCCCTTTTCTCCAGTCCCAGGAACCTCCTGACACAGACACCCACTCCGAGGCACCCAAACTGAACCTCCCCCAGGTCCAGCTGCTGTTTCCCAGGCACTGGGGGTCTGGCGTGGACAGGGCTGCCTGGGAAACCTGGTCCCGTCTCTCTTTCCAGCAAAGAGACACCAAGCCAGGTCCTGTAACAGGCACTGAAGGCTGTGCTGAAATTCTGAATTCCAATCTTTACTCATTTTCTGTGTGATCTTAAGTCACTTCCTCTCTCTAGGCCTCAGTTTCCTAGATGGTAAAAACTGCTAGACCAGAGGTTTTCAAACTTTTTTTTAAAGCCACAGAATCTTTAAAAAATCAAATCTTATGTGGAAGCCCAATATAGGAAATCGTAAAACTTCGGCCACTGTGGTTGAGACGGGTCAGGCTTGGTTACTCTCCTATGCTGTGCCCACACCTGGCCAGCAGCTGCCCAGCCCTCACTAGGCCACATCACCTGGGTTCCCCTCCCACTTCCCAAGTCAGAAAGAATTCTGACGCCCTCCGGTGGAGGAGGGTCTGCACCCCCAGGGGCAAGGGTCTAGAGGATGGCGGGGAGAGCAGGTACTGACCTGACAAGTGACTGCTGTAAGACCTGTCTGGCAAGCAGGCCGCCCCTCAGTCCAGCCACCCCACGGGGGCAGCAGGGGTCTCGGCCAGGCCTCCGCGGGAGGCAGCCCCGGAACCTACCTGAGCCAGCCTCCCAGCGCCCGCGGATCCCGCACCTGAGTGTCTCGCCGCTCAGGTGTGCAGGCGGGGACGAGGCCCGGGCGGTGAATAATCCCCTCCGCCTCGCGAACAGCCGCTCCTCCCCTCCCCCGGCGGGAGCGCAGGCCCTCCCCAGCCGCGGAGTGGGCGAGCCGGCGGCGGCCCCCGAAGGACGGCCCGGAGGCGGGAGCACCCGGCGCCTCTGGAATTCTCTCGCCATCCCGCCCCCAGCGGGGGCCCCGCTGGCGCTTCCTGAGGTCAGAGGGCTCGCCCCGGCCCCAAGCGGAAAAGTACCGGCACCTACAAGGGCTGGGAGCCAAGCCGGGCCCGACGCTCTCAGGTGGGCTGCGGGGCGCCCTTCCTGCTCCCCGCGGCTTCACCCTCGGGGCCGGCCCGGGGGCCAGTTTCGAAAGCCGGGCGGGCAGCCGGGCCCGGGCTGCCTCCGCGCCAGCGACCCCGACCCTCCCCCGCCTGCGCGCCCGGGCCGCGGAGCCAGCTCCTCCGGCAGAGCGGCCCAGTCCGGCCGGCTCTCCTCGGGCCCGGCTCCCGGCGCGCTGCCTCCACCGGGCCCCGCGCCCTCGCCGCTTACCCTAGGGAGCCCGGGCGGGGAAACTTTTCCAGGCGAGCGCCGCGGCGGCTCGGGCGCCCCTCGGCCGAGCGGAGAGCCCGGCGGCGGGGCCTGGGCTCGACGCGGTCCCCGCGCCCGGCAGCAGCGTCACCGCGCGGAGGCGGGGAGGAACGGCGGCGCGGCCTCGGCCGGGCCGGCGACCAGGACAGGGCTCGGCCTCGGCCT